>NC_069120.1:23768184-24089850 GCF_025612915.1 Magallana angulata | reverse complement strand
AAAGCTCAACGAGACGAGGCATCACCTTTATGAGGAATCACCTTTATGAGACCACCTTTATCATATTATTTGAAAATCATAGTTAATAATGATCTTGGATATACATGGATACTGTTTTGACACAATAATATCATTGTATAATAATCATATGTTCATTTCATAGGGTATTATATGATACAATGTTTATCAATGCAATAATATAAAATCAATATTGCATCCTATGATACCTACAATACATATCATGTAGTACAATAAAATACTGTAATAAATGATGATATATGATATTGACACATATGATATGACATTTTATCTTCTTATACATTATTGTATTTGATCACATAATACAATATCATAATATATTATGAAATTGATATTATATGATACAATATAATAATATATGATACAATATCATATCACATAATACATCACAATATAATAACATATGATATTATATTGTATCATATTGTATCATATTTGATACAAAATAGGATATTGTATCATATGATACAATAAAATTAGATACAACATTGTATCATATTAATTGAAACAATATCATGTGATACAGTAATATATCATATCATACAATATCATTATACTTTTATTGTATAATATGATACAATATCACATTATACAATATCAAATAATACATTTTCATATGATATAATAATACATTATATAAACCAATATCATATTATACAATATTGTATCACATGATACGATATATATTATACAATATCATATCAAATGATACAATTTTATATGTTGCAATATCATATGAAATAGCATGTGATAAAATAGTTTATTATACAATATCATATAATACAATATTGTATCATAATAAACAATACTATACATAACAATATCATGATACAATTCATATCATAATGTACAAAGAAATTGATACAATATCATATCGTATCATATAACTTTTTACAATATAATATATGATATAATATTGTATCATATAAAGCAATAGTGTATCATATCATACAATACTCTATCATAGGAATCATATTATATCATTTAACAACGAACACATCTATCAAGCAGGTTTGAGATAGGAGAATTTTTTTAGCATCCTTGATAATGGAGATCTGCATCTGAAGCTACCTCTGCGGTTCATTAATATTATAGTTAAATCAACTATGCAAGCTATTATCTACAAAATATGTGACCTGTTCCAAAAAAACAAATCTCATCCAGCATCTGAAACCTAAGCCTCAGATTCAGCATTCAAGCCTGCCAGGGGCATCAGTATCATAAGATGCATCATCCATGCAAGTTTGGTGAAGTTAGAACCAGTAATAACTAAGATATAATCATAAGAGAGCACCTGCTCAAAAACATCTGCTCTTAAAACCTTAACCTCCCTCCAGCATCTGAAACCTATGGGTCAAATTCAGCATTCATGCCTGTCAGGTGCATCAGTATCATAAGACACACCATCTATGCAAGTTTAGTAAAGTTAGGACCAGTAATAACTAAGATAAATTTTTTAGCATCCTTGTAATGAAGATCAGGCTCTGCATCTGAAGCTACCTCTGCGATTTATTTATATTTTAGTTCAATTAACTATGCAAGTTTGAAATAGTACTAAAATTTATTAAACATGTGACCTGTTCCAAAAAACTTAACCTTATCCAGCATCCGAAACCTTTGGCTCAGATTCAGCATTCAAGCCTGTCAGGTGCATCAGTATCATAAGACGTATCATCAATGCAAGTTTTATGAAGTAAGGACCAGTAATAACTAAGATATAATCATCAAAGGGCACCTGCTCCAAAAAACTTTAACCAGCTCTAAAAACCTTAACCTCCTTCAGCATCCGAAACCTTTGGCTCAGATTCTGCATTCATGTCTGTCAGGTGCATCAGTATTATAAGACACACCATCTATGCAAGTTTGGTGAAGCTAGGACCAGTAATAACTAAGATATAATCATCAAAGGGCACCTGCTCCAAAAACTTTAACCAGCTCTAAAAACCTTAACCTCATCCAGCATCTGAAACCTATGGCTCAGATTCAGCATTAAAGCATGTCTGGTGCATCAGTATCATAAGATGCACCATCCATGCAAGTTTGGTGAAGTTAGGACCAGTAGTAACCTAGAAATTGCTATCAAAGGGCACCTGCACCAAAAACTTTAACCTGCTCCAAAAACCTTAACCTCCTCCAGCATCTGAAACTCATGGCCCTGATTCAGCATTAAAGTCTTTCAAGTTCATGGGTAGGTCAAGATGCACCATCCATGCAAGTTTGGTGAAGATAGGACAAGTAATAACTTAGATACAGGACCTGCAACAAAAACTTTAACCAGGTCCGGACGCCGAGGGTATAGCATAAGCTCCCCCGACTTCGTCTCGGTGAGCTAATGAAAAAAAAATAAATCAATTCTTTAAATAATTACAAAACTAAAAAAACATTACAAGCTGTAAAACTATTTTTGGGAGTTGATTTTAATCAACTCTCCTATGCAGTTACTCTGGCAAACCGAAAGTGAAACAGTGTTTAAACCTAAGCACAAATCATTACCACGGACAAGAGTAAGGTCTTGAAAAAATAAGCGATAAATTCTCAGTAATGTATGCTGAACCATTGTATTTCGAAGAAATGTATTACGAATACGTTGAAAATAATCAGATTTTAAATAGTACGAACAATTTGGATTTTTTTTTGTAGTCGAATGTATTCCTACGCCATAGTATTCATCCAGACGCTCGACTGTCTCCGTAAATCTCTGACAAGAAGATAGTCTCTCTTGCTTGTCGAAGTTTAACGGACACAGCCGATCATTTGGTTTAACGAGACAAGAGTTTGATAATGCTTGGATCCATACAATTTTTAGAAATATTTCGATTACTGATACATAATTTGATGGAATTAATTCTATCTTTGAGGACGTTGTTTACTCAGGGTTTGAGTTCTCAAATTCAGGTTTTTATAATGTTCAATGTCATGAGTAAAATTTGTTTTAAACACTAAAAGTATGTATGTAATGAATTATTATTGACAAACCATTCGATATTTTTACTATATAATAGAATTAGGCTCAAACAAAGTTGGGCTTTTAGCAAAACAGAGGAAATTCGGACTAAAATTTTCAGATTTTGTTTTTCACTGAAATATTTTTGGTAGCACAGTAATATTCAAAGTTCAGATTATATTTGTTTGTTAACATAATTTTGCATATTTTCTGTTGGTTTTATCTCACCTTTTCGTTTAGATTTTCGAATGGCACACACTACAACAATATTGAAAAATGTTTAAAAACGATAAAAGACACCATATCTCAAAATTTTGATCATTGACCTCATATAACTTTAATGCCTGCAGTGAGGTCAATATACCTAGTTTAATGCTATAAATGTTTAAGTATTATCATCATTCGGTTTTTTGTAAAATTGAATCAAAAAAAGGAAGGAATTTGAAAACTGATAGAGGAAATTCGGACTGGAATATTCATAAAAATTGTGAAAGAAAACTTATTGCTTTGTGTCTGTTAAGCGTCACTGCCATTCATAAACTGTATTACATTTTAGAAGCAGTTTAGCAATTTGTATTATTTTCACAATTCAGAAAATTTCAATAACAATGTTAAATTTTTAGTGACTTTTCTTAAAATTTAAAAAAATATTTTGTGACCATTATCTCAAAAAGTAGGTCATTGACCCACTTTAATAGCACTACCGTGATAGGTCTTGAACACACAAAAGATGGTTTTTCATTATAGTCAGTGGAATTTTTTTAATTCTGAGTAAACGTATACCTTAAATATTACACAACATGATTTGTATGGGGTTTTCTCAATTTTTTTGTCGGAAGTCCGAGAATTTATATTATAAAAATGTGCATAATTCAAACACAGATTAAAAACTACTTGCCATACAAAATAACATATCACTGATTTTATAGTTAATTATAAAAGATAAAATCAACTCCCGTTAGTATTACAGTACTTTGATTATACTTGTGCTGATGGAATGTTCAACAAAATTAATATCGGATTCACAATTTGATATTGTTCATCTTAGATTTTAACATGTTTGATTCAATGACTAGATGCGCATGAATACATTCATTATCATTTGTATGTTGATGTACATGTAAACCTATATTTAAATATATTTTTTAAAATTTAAAATGATCATAATGTACCTACTTCATAGTATCGATTAATTTTCAAAATTTGGTATATAGAATGTCTAAAAGTATATTAAAACAATAATATTTGCTAAACTTAAGGTAATTTATTAAATGTAAAAATTTGTGAAGTCATATTTGATGATTCTACAAGAGTAAGGTTACACAAAATCACTACACTTGCAGATAATGTTCTTCTTTGACAAGGAAATTTTAACCCAAATTTGTAACATACTGCTAGGGAAGAAATAATTTTTAGATACTTAAGATTTTTGTAAATTTACCTACGTGTAATTTCATTTTAATTATAGTCATAACCAAAACCCAACTCATTTGTATCTGTTGATTTGAAATTTGAAAAGTTAAGAGAACTGTTTAAATTTTTAAACATAAAGAGTTTTTAATTTCACAGGTACCAACCTAATTTTTGGGAGAGGGGGAGAATTTGACATCAGGGAGACTGTCAATATTTGATATAGCATAACTTACAAGAATGATGATATACACAGATTCAACCTTAATTAAAATTGGATTAAACTTTAAGCAAGTAAATAAAAAGTAAAACAACTTCTTAAAGTTTTAAAAACTTATCCAATCTATTAAATTTAATGATTTGATGTATTCATACATTTTTAGACGAAATGTTTTGTACATGTAATTGTGTTAGCTAAATGACAAATGAAATCAGTCTCTGTACTTCTGTGTATTTTGGAGGCATTAGTCCAACCTTTTGACCCAATTACAACCATTGTGTAGAGGATCATTTTATTTTTTAAGATAACTGTAGGCAGATTGTTTTATGATTATTTTAGCATTAATTTGGTCGAGTTATTAATTAATTACAGGTTACCGACTAATTCTGATATCAACACTAAAAGTTATAAACATCGGTTGTAATTTTCAAAGCAGTGCAGGCTACAGTACATATTGAATCACTCTTATTTTTTACCCATAAAAGATAAGACAATCGATTAATCACAAAAGTGGTTAACTGAGGCTGTGGAAACGTCTGTTGAATTAAATTAATGATTATCATTTTAATGTCTCTGGGGTTAATTTACACGATCGTGCACTAAGAACACATTCTCTTTCGGAGGAATTTCAGGGGAAGATACTGATCATAAAGCGAGTATTTTGCCAATGTTAATGATCGCGGCTTTCAAAATGATTGGAAAACGAAAGAAATGTGGGTCTTCTAAAAACGATTTTAAGTAAAATTAGGTTTCTTTATAATTTTCAATGTGGTGAAAAAAACCAATTCAGTCGGTGGGATATAATTGGGTCGGTCGCGTTAGGGGAAACATAAATATTTTTAATTTTGGCCTCACGATCATTTAAATATTACATGTAGTTACAGGGCCAAGGAACTACTTCTCATATTGTTCCATTTTTATAAATCAAAGAATTGTCCACAAACTGACCTCCACTTCCTCATTTTCCTGTTCCAGAATGGACTGTAGAAGCTGCTGCCGCTCATAGCCCCGGGACTTCTGGTCAAACATACCGGCCTGAATGACCTTTTCATCGACGTTCAGTTTGAAGCGAGCGGCTGCCAGGATCTTCTCCTCCACTGAGTTCACAGTCATCAGACGCAGCACTCTGACCTCGTTCTTCTGTCCAATTCTGTGAGCTCTGTCTTGAGCTTGGAGATCCTAAAAACAACAATCACTTTTATAACTTTTGGAACATCAATTTTTATTTTACCATTTATAAACAACCAAAACATTAAAAGAATTATGTAGATTTTTCTGTTCAGTTCTACAATTCTTTTGTTCTACCTGATGAGGATTCCAATCTGAATCATAAATGATGACGGTGTCTGCAGCCTGCAGATTCAGACCTAAGCCCCCAGCCCTGGTACTCAATAAGAATAAGAAGTAAGGGGAATCCTTCTGGTTGAACAACTCTAGCAGTTGTCCACGATCTTCAGATTTTGTTGTTCCATCCAGACGCAGGTATCTATATCCTACAAAAGCAATTAACATTGTATCCATTATTGCATCCATAAGATATTTGAAAGGAAGAGAAAGGTTTCACTCAACATTATGAATGTTCTATTCACATACCTCTGTACAAGAAATAGTCCTCCAGTATACTCATCAGTGATGTCATCTGACAGAAAAGCAAGACACGGTGGTTTAGAGTCTTCAGCTTGGGCAGTACACGGTCCAAGAACTCAAACTTGCCAGAGCTTCTATACAAGTCAGGTCTGTAAACATACATACATGTAAATCATGTCTTTGTAGATGACAAATTGTATTTCATGTTAAATTTAATTCCACTTATCAAGGTCGTTATGTATCAAATTCATTCTTGATTCAAAGATGAATCTAATTCATCGTATTGGTGTACAAACTCGTTAAACTGGGTACTTGCCCACTGATAGAGGCACCAGTGCCTCCTTGATGTTCTGCAATGGCTTCCTCCAGATGTTGGAAAATGAAAGGATGATTACAAATCTTCCTCAGCTGCATGATCGTGTTCATCATGGCCTTAGATCCACCACGGCCCTAAAAAAAAGAAAGTTCAGTTTTACAATACACTGTTACAGAACTATATGTACAAGTAATTCATTCACAAAGAGCCCAACACTTTCTTGTCATACAGTTTGTAACAAAACACCATACCTTCTTATCTTTTTCTGACCCATCAGTAAGCAGAATTCCTTTGGCCTGCATATGTCTATACACACATCTCTGGAGGGCAGACATTTCACACTTGATCACATACTCCACCTATAAATTATACAGTAAAAATATACATGAATATGAAAACAAATCTGTGGAAAACAATGACAACTGTAATACATGTACATGACTAAGTTACAGTCATTAATTTGTACCTTATCAGGAAGCTGTGACTCCACCTCTTTCTTAAGACGACGGAGTAAGAAAGGTCTCAAGACCTTGTGCAAACGTCGGATAATCAGCAAGGTTTCTTCCTGATTCAGCTCAACCTGTTACAAAAGTTAACCAGAGTTATAAACTTTAAAGCATGACTGTCTGAGCTTTAATTTTTTTTTACAAGTACATGTATTGGGTATAACTCTGGGGGGAAAAATCCCAATGACTATACTTGCATATGTTTAGCAAAGGAATTAACCAACTCTTTCTAATTAAGCAATATCAAATACCTTTTCTCCAGTCATGGCAAATGGAGCATTGAACCACTGCTCAAATGTAGAGCAGGACTTGAAGATACTTGGTAGCAAAAAGTTCAACAGGGCCCACAACTCTGGCAATTTGTTCTGTAAAAATCCCGATATATATTTTTTATACATGTACATGCATATCAATCAAAGGGTCACAATTCAGCCATCACATCAGATGCTGAATTTGTAATAAATGTGCATGAACTTCATGTCTCAGTTACCTGTAAAGGTGTTCCAGTCAGAAGGAGGCGGTGGGGTGCGCAGTAATGGGTGTTCAACACCTGTGTCAGTTTACAGTGGTGATTCTTCATACGATGTCCCTCATCAATGATCATGTATCTCCACCTCAACTGCAATGTTTAAGATATCAATTCAGATTTCACAACCTGATAATTCTTTGTTCTATACACCAACGCCAAACAGTCCACATCAAGCAAATATTTAGCATCTATCAGTAATTGCAATACATTGTAATATACAAGCACATGTGGATATGTTCTGTGTTACCTTAGACAAAGCAGCTTTGTCCTTAATGATGTACTCGTATGTTGTAAGTAGTACATTAAACTTGGCAGCCTTTAACTGTGGCACCAGCAAGCGTCTAGTTGTAGGCGATCCTTTGTAAGCAATCTTAACTACAGATGGGGCCCATTTTTCAAACTCCAGCACCCAATTTGATAATGTCCTACAACAAAAATGACAATCATATGAAAGTAAATGCAAACTAATTTTGTCAAAAGATCAAAAATTAAATAATTTGGATTTTTTTTTACTTACGACAGGGGCACAATAATCAAGAAGGGACCATTGACTTTTTTCCGTTCCATCAGATAAGTAATCAGTCCAATGGTCTGAATGGTCTTCCCGAGGCCCATTTCATCGGCCAGGATTCCATTCAAATGGTTGTTATACAAGGACACCAACCATTCCAATCCTTTTATCTACAAAAATAAAAAATGTTTGCACTTAAAACAAAAAAGTTTGATACATGTACATCCAGTATATACATGTAATAGTGGCCAACTTGGTTTTTTATTATGGGTTATTTTGGCTCTCTGAAGGAAGAAACCTGGATTAAGGAAAACATTGAATACACTGTACATTTACAAACATACCTGGTACTCCTTCAGTTTGCCATTGACCATGATAGAGGCCTGTTCTGTGACGTGTTCATGCACAGTGTGAGCCACAGAGTAGTAGCTCTTCTCCTCAGCCTTGGTGGCACTGCGATGGTACTCATCGTCTACTTCTTGGGAAGCTTGTCTGATGATACAAGACATACAATGCAAAGTTACTGTTATCATAATGACAGATCATCACAATGTCTATGTTTAATATTTACTATTTTAATGCAGATATCTGTGTATGCGATTTTAAAAAAATAAAGAGAACAACATGTCTCCTCTTCTGAAAAGTGGAGACATAATTATAAACTGTCAAAATCAGATTCTTACGTAATGACTTCCTTGGCCATGCCTTCATCAATGTCATCAGGACTTGTGAGCTAAAATGGAAGGAAAATGGAAGCTGAATTTCAATATTGGATCTAAATATGCATACCAGAGGTAACAACATACAGAAAGAAAGTACAGAATTTTATAAACATGTGTTCAGGAACCCAATTTCTTGAGCATAACACCCTTATTGGTATCAAATTTGGTTATAATTAATTTTTGATAGAGGTTCTTTGATCTTTGTCTTTCAGTTCACCGTGAATGAAGTCTGTATGGAAAGGAAATGCAGAAAAACCAAAGCACATTACAGCCCTCTCCCCCTTCCTAAATCTCTTGCGTACAAATTTGTACATCAGGATTACCTTGGGCAGCATCTTCTCTGGCTTTGCAAGTAAAGAAGATTCTTCCTGTTCAGGCTAAACAATAAGAAATTAAATGTTTAATGATATTGATGAATACGACATTGTAAGATATAAGAATCTATGCGAGTGCTATAGTGTCTCACCTCTTCCTCTTCCTCGTCTCCAGATCCCGATTCTTCTCCATCGTCACGAGGAGCTACCTCATAACTGTAAGGATTGCAAAGTAAGCTATACACCAAAGTTTAAATCAGTAGTTAAAACTATGCCATCACAATTCAGAATATAGCTGGAGATGGCTGGAACATAATGCTTATTATTGACTTACCCAGGATTCAGTTCCAACCAGGTTTCCAGTTGGCTTGTCAATGGGGCATCATCTCCTGAGAGTACTTTGCCAGTGGATGTCTCAATAACAGACACTCTCATCTCACTCATGTTAGAATCCCCATCCTGTAAGAATATAATGCTGAATTTCACCTACATGTACATGTAACTCTCATTTAACACTTATAAGAAGTATTAAAACTTCTACAACCCCTATCATTTTTAATCTTTTTTATTATTCAAACCATGATTTTTCATTTTATTCAGATTTCAAGACAGGCTTTTTGCCTTTAGTACAACAATTTACATGTAATAATGACATCATTGAATTTTAAGTCAATAACTGGGTTACGTGTTCACTGCTAGTCTGTACTAGATGAACTTGTTCACACAAAAATCTAACAACAATTAATCTTTGACATTTGGAACGCTCACAAACCTCTGCCTTATCTTCCCTCTTCTTCTTGCGACGCTTCTGTTTCTTTTTCTTCAGGTCCTCTTTGTGCTGAGCCACCAGTGTCATCAGGTTAGATATATACTCGTCTGTCTGGGCCAGCAGATAAGCAAGACGCTTGTCCTTCTTCTGGTCAATCAGCTTCCTGTACCCTTCTTCATCTTCCTCCTGGAAACAAAAGTTTCAGGCAGCAATGAGGACATGATCATAGTAAATATATGTACTCTTGAACTTATTCAATACACAAAGCAAATGTACTTACCATAAGTCTCCTCATACGCTCTTTCTCTAATCTTTCTTGTTCTTTTTTCTGTTCCCTTTCTGTGTTGGCATGATGAACCATCATGGCTTTATTGAGTTTTCCAACCTTATTGGTAACATTGCGATGGAATTCTTTGAATTCCTTTGCATGTTGCAGAACAGCATTCAGATATTCCTACGTCATAAGACAGTCAATAATATATAAGCAGTTTAAATTGTTTCATTCAAATACAGTTGTAATTCATATGAATATCAAATAAAACAAAATATCAATGAAAGCTGTACCAATTTACATGTACTGTAATTCCAAACTAATTGTGAGGAATTATGATTCTAGCAATTTGATAAAAATAATGGAAATGTAGAATTTAGTACTTGCTTAAAATAAAGAATATGCTAGATAAAACTATTACAATTATAATATGTAAACATACATGTTTATACACAAAACTCGTCTGCACTGTAGGATATTATCATACCTGGTGTTTGGCCCTCCTCTTTCTTTCCTGTTCAATTTTCTGCTGTTTCTCTAATTTCTCAGTGACTCTGGCTTCACGTAGGGAATGTCTCTTGTTTCTCTTGTAGGCTTTAGTATTCAGTGCAGTTTCTAGTGTAGTATCCTTTCTCATGCATGAAACAACCTCACTCCTTAGCTGTAATCAAATGAAATTACCATCATCATTTCTTGTTGCAGAATTACATGGACAAACACACCACCTGATTTTCAATTTGTAAGCAAAATGACAACCCATGGGTAGAAATTCACCTGTCTCTGGAAGTTTAGAAGCCTCAATGCCCTCAGTTCAATCATAGCTTTAGTTCTCATATCTTCTGGCATTGTAGCAGGCAGGTCTTGCAGTTCCTTAATTCTACTAGAAATTCTTGCTGCAATTCTGAAATACAAAACAAACAACTCATGCTTGAAGTCTGCTCTGACAGAATTCATTAGGTGACACAAGCAGTCAAAGGTCAGTACAATTCATTCAAAGGCCATATGTATCTACCTGTTTTCCCTTTCATTCAGTAGGTCAATAGGATTAAGTCCCTGTGGCTTGGCAACAGGAGCAATCTTGCTCTGTTTCTGTTGCATGACGGACTGAGAGGATGGCGGATGAGCGGCCCCATGTGGGCCTGCTTGAGAACCACCTTGCTGCTGACCAGGTGGTCTCTGGGGGAGCTGCCCTGCGCTGGTGTTGGGTGGGGCTTGTGTCATTTGTCCCCCAGAGAAGCCCGAGTTAAAGGCCTGGTTGTGAGGAGCTTGAGAGTTTGGGACCTGCCCTGGTGGTTGTCTACCACTTGGATCTGCATCAAATAGTATGGATACAATCAAACATAGAGACGTTAGAAGCTCCAATTCAATTTCCACTTTTACACATTTGTGAAATACCATCTGAGAATCTGAAACATACCTGGGGGTCTCTGCATTTGAGGCCCTCGTTTCCCCTCTATTGCCATTCTTATGTTATCTGGGATAGGTTGGTTTCTGGACAGTAGTTTGTATGCCATTATCTGAGCTCTTAGCTGAGACAGTTGCTGTTGATTGAAGGCAGTTTGTCTTCCTGAACCTTGGGATCCTCCAGGTCCACCCATTTGATTTGGCATGTTTGGTTGTCCTGTTTAAGGTATGTTTTCAAAACATTTATGAACAACATCATAAACAGTAATCATAGAAATCATATCTCCTGAATCAATTTGTCAGGGTAAGGATTTTTTCTTACAAGAACCCAAATATTAAATCATACATAATTCCTTAACACTCATTGACCATGAGATTAAGTTACAAACTCCTCTGTAAATGTACTAGTTTATCAAGAAAGAAATAATTCATTTGATATTCAAAACAAGGAAATGAAAGATAATTTTGGGGTAAGCTAATGGTGTAAGAACTTCTATAGAAATTCTTTTGTGGCATCTTAAACATCATGCTAAGTATGAAAAAATTTAATCCCCCCAATAATTATGCTTCTGCTGATTAGAACAATATTTTGGAAACACTACAATTAATTTGGTAGCCACTTCAAATCCATTTAAAATGTGTAATATAAAAACAGGAATAAATCAAAATCACCTTGCTGATCTGGCCTGTTAGGACCCCCCATTGGTGGCATGCTTCCTCCCATCTTGTGTGGCATGGCCCCTCCCTGTGGCATAGGATGTGGAGAGTTTGACCCCATTCCTGTGTTCATTGGCTGAGATCCTGACATATTACTTTGGCCAGCCATACTGGAATTCCCATGCATTCCTTGTCCTCCCATGGGATTGTAATTACCTCCAGCACTTGATCCAGACATCATTGGATTATTCATGGCAGGGTTATTACTGGGCATTCCCTGACCCATGCCCTGGCCCTGTGGAGGCATCACTTGCCCCATGTTCTGTCCTTGCGGTGGCATTCCTTGTCCCATGTTCTGTCCTTGAGGTGGCATCCCTTGACCCATTCCTTGACCCTGTGGTGGCATTCCTTGGCCCATACTTTGTCCCTGTGGACCCATTCCCTGACCCATTCCTTGGCCTTGAGGTGGCATTCCTTGATTCATATTCTGTCCCTGGTGTGGCATTGGCTGCATTCCTCCCATTCTATGTTGAGGACCACCCATTCCTTGCATCATATTTGGTTGGCTGCCGCCCATGTTTTGTGACCCTCCTCCCATGCTCTGAGATCCACCACTCATACTATGGGGTGGGCCTTGCATCATGTTGCCCTGGTAGTCTCCCATTCTCTGGTGGCCCATACTATGGTGCTGGCTTGGCATCCCTGGGTTTCTGGCCATATCAGCCATGGCTGCTAACTGTGCATACCTTGGGTCATCTTGCATTCCCTTCTCTTCCATTTGATTCATAGCCTGTAACAAGATTTTTTAAAAATAATAAAGCACGTGTAAAATTTCTTAAACTTTTTAATGTTTTTGCCTAAGAGGAAGGCATATGTGAGATATATGAAATAAAGATTTACCTTGTGTATCTTCTGTACGTTTTCTTGCTGTTGTTGCTGGGGAGGGTATGCTGGACCTGGGGGAGTTGCCCGCATCATCCCCCCATCGTCCCCTGAGGCCATAGCACCTCAAGGTTATATGATTAACCTGTCAAATTATAAGCAAATATGTTGGGAGCAAATCTTATCTTTATCATACAAACTACCAAAAAAAAAATCTAAATATTGCTTATATAAATATTCTCTGGATCAACTATTCAAAGTGGCTAGATTGTAAACATAAAAATCTTATTTATCCATAATATTCGATATTTTCCTGGCTTTTTCAGCAATTTATTTGCCAGAAAAACGTCAAAACTGGTACCCTTATGAAAACTGGATAATTGCTTTTTTGTCTCCGCTAAATTTTTTGAGAATATGTATATAAACTCAACAATATTGCTTAAAATAAAATACTACTCCATATTTTGATAATCACTGATACAATTGTAGTAGACCAAATATTCTCATGTTATTTAAAAAATGCACGAAATCAAAACAAATCGTGGCAATGTGAAAAAAGTATTCAACGGTCTGTTTATGTAGCTGCCGGTCTGTAGCTCCCGGTCTGAAAAAATTCGGATGGAGGACCTGGGAGCTACAGGGGGCCACCCATTAAAAAAATTGTTTATTTATAGCACAGAAAAATGTGCGTTAGTTTTGGACTGATTTACCTTATTTATACGCAAATTCTGTGAAAACAATTAGTACCATTAAATTCTTCAAGCAATTTACTACTGATATCGCCTCTTTATTTGCTTTAGACTTTATCCGAAACACGCTACCGACCTCGGAAAATCAAGTATGTTGAATTTACATCGAGATCGAGAGTCGCCACTTTTACATGTAAACAAAGTGCACCACATGAATTTACGGGACTGGTGATGGTGTTTAAAGACTATCCGAGGCAAGTGAAGAGATGATATCAGTAGTAAATTGCATGAAGAATTTAATGGTACTAATTGTTTTTACAGAATTTGCGTATAAATAAGGTAAATTAGTCGAAAACTAGCACACGTTTTTCTGCGCAATAAATATACAATTTTTTCAATGGGTGGCCCTGTAGCTCCCAGGTCGTCCATCCGAATTTTTCAGACCGGGAGCTACAGACCTGCAGCTATGTTTATGGGATGTAAGAACCCATAAAAATGATATTAGTGAGTAGAAGTTTCATCGTTTATTAATCATAGTAAAGAGTAAAACATTTGATTTGACACACAAATATTATAGACTCGAGATGATGATGCTGCCTCCGGTTAGAGGCGGCGAATTTTCAATTTTTGTTTCTGAAGTTTTCCTGGCTAGTAAAATGTCAAAATTGTTAAAAAGGCCAGGAAAACGTCATCTCTTTCGGACTCTATACAGATAGCTTCACCTTTTTTTATTGTATGGTATCCGAATGTAAATTGTATTAAATAATTAAAGCGTCCTACTAAATAGACATTGCAGTTTAGTGACACAATGTAATTTGTTATCCTAGTCAAAAGAATAGCGACTAAGATAAGCTTTAAAAATGAAAATAAGTAATCATACATCAAAACCGGAAAATTGCTTCGGCGAAACAATGCAATGTTGGCAGACGAATGATTTAGGGCTTAAAATCATACCAACTACACCCCCAAAGAATACTACATATCTTAAATCATAGAAAGGGTAAACAAACTTACCAAAAATGACAAGAGATCGGTCTTTTACTCAAAGTATACTAATATTTATCGATAGCTTATGCCTTTATAATCAGCACAAACGTTTGCGCACAACAAAGCGCAGAGCGCATGTGTCTAATATGCGAAAAAGGATATAAAAAAAAAGATGTGATATTTTCGAGATGCTTTTCACTGAATTGTCAATATATAGCAATAAATATCCTTAAATAGTTATTTTTAAAATTCTACATCTATAGAAATGTACTTATTGGTTAATTGTAAAAACGAGAGCAGTGAAAGGTTTGACGACCCCCACTTATATATTATATTTGCGGTCATTAGCGTTTTCGTTTTGTTAACTTACCTCCCTTTGAAAACTTTATGGCGTCCGTAGAAGCGGGGTGTTTAATTTGAAAAGTACGTATATGTCGATTGAATTTCTACTGATATAATTTGATTTTGACATTGATTAATAGTATCAACCAAAATTATAAGTTTAAACATTAACGTATTGCTAGAAATTTTATTACAATCCTATTTCGGATATTCCCGAACCTACCAAAAATTCTTGTAACGTTAGACCTGTTTTGACTTGTTTCTGCAGCATCAGTTTTGATTAATTAAAATGAAAAAGTTTTAAAATATTTCTTGTAATAGATATCTTGTTAATATCACGAAAATCACGGAGAACTGACACAACCTGAGCCAAAAAATGGTATGTTGTTTTATACCACCCCCCTTTTAGGGGGGGGGGGACAGATTGTGTCAAACTGTTGGAAAATTGAAGCATTGAACAAGTTGAGTTTTTTATATGCTCCAAAATAGTATTGATTTGAAACGTTTAATTTTTGTTGAATCAAAAATATAATGAGATATTGCTCAGTTTGATATTTGGACCGATGCTCTCTTGGTGAAGGCATCTGTCCACTTGATATCCAGCTGAGTAAAATCTTGGTCAAGATTAGATACTGCAACTCTACTTAATTACAATAGATATTGGTACATGTATATATTTTAAGAAGAGTCCAGCATTGCAAAGCTAAATTGCTCTGATTTAATTTAAAAGCTATTAAAACATAAAACTCATAATGCATGAATTTTACCCTTTTATTTACCAACAGTATCAGGTATTTTGTTTTATTCTCAGAAAACATCCTGTGAAAATGTCTTTTGTGAGAGTTAGAAGATCAAACTCTGCTGGGATACCAAGGAAACAGAAGACTCACAGAAAGAAACCTGCCTGGGATGTAAGTGAAACATATACATTATATAACATTTACAAAGATTTTTGCAAATTTGAAAATTGTTTGTGTAAAAAAAATTCATTATATGCCTTTCATTTTATTTTAATTTCATAATCTGTTATATTTAGGACACAATTCAAGATTTAACAACACTAAAGGCCACTGCAGAAGAAATTGTAAGTTTCTTTATGTCTTTACAATGTAATATTACTAGTATATAAAAATTCAACTGGTAAAATATGATATTCAGAGAAATTTTCTTAACTCCAGTGTAATAAGTGAAATCAGAGAAATTCTGTTTTAATTTTTTAGGAGCAAAGAAAAGCTGCGCACAGGTCCAAAAATGCGCTGGCTGCTAGACTTGAAAAAATCTCTAAAGAGAAAGGTGTGTACTGGTATATATAAATCATACACATGCCAGGTGAAGCAAAACAAAATCTATTTGAAATGCCTTTCTGAAATTTATTTGAATTCTGCGTAAAATTTCAGCTAAGAAACAAGACTTGAGTATTTCCAATGCAGAGGCAAGACAACTAGCAGTAATGAAGGAGGTCCTGTATGACCAACAACAGGTAATGGGAGAATATGAAATTTCTTAAAAATATTGTTTGGCATCTCTTTATTATTTCAAGCTCTTATATGCAGTTCCTGGAACATTTACTTTCCAAAATATACACAGTCTGCATGTTCTTTTGCAGCTGCATGATGTCTTATCCAAATCAGACAGAATGATGGCAGTTGTAAAGGACCTTTTTGGAGATGATCCAAGGGTAAAAAATATATGGAAGCTTAATAGAATATTAATTCTGCAGAACCAGTCATACCTGTATTTTATTATAGTTTAATCAAGTCATTGTAGCTGGACATATTTTTAAGATCTTTGCTCTTAATATGTTACACATTATATTGCTTCTATTTGCAGAGGTTTACAGGTTTTCCAAATGTAACATCTGCTCCTAATGCTGAAAACAATGGCAGGTAATTGAACAATTTTATATTTTTTGGGGGGGGGAAAAGGGCCAAGATTTTGCATCTTTTCAAATCCTCCAGGTTGATATATGATTTGAACAAAGATGTGTTTAATAAAGAGGCTATAATGTAAAACTGTTTTTTTTAATAAATGTAAATTGTATTGTTAGTATTATTCATCTCAATTATAAAATGCACTTATTTAAACTAGGCAATGAATTTCAGTTGTAACTGTGATGATTTTTTCTTTTTGTGATTTTCCCACTGAATTATCAAATGAATTTGTTTATGAATATCTATCTAAAGATACATGTAAATGATTTCAAGAAGTCACTTACATGTGTCAATGCTTCCACTTTTGTCTCATAAGGTCAAAGTCGATTGTGGCCAACCTTCCTGATGTGAAGACACGGATGGAAACATTAAGTGAATCTACGATGGACCAGTCTGCGCTGAATGACCTACCGGAAACAGACAGTGGTATGGTGTCTTTATAGTGCACCAAAAAAATTTCAAAGACTTTTTTCAAGAATATGTGCAAAAGTATTGAAGATTAAATCAAATCAAAGCCATTTATATGAAAGGATCTTAAAAGCAAAAATTTTAGAATAAATTTGAATTTCTTTATTTGTTCTTGATTATAACATCAATTACAGTAACTTTGATTAGTCTTTATTTTTGCTTTGCTTTGAATTGTAATTTCGGTTGTTATCCCAGACTCAGAGGAAGAAATGGAGCCCATCATGTATCAACCTAAGATAGACCTGAACAGATTTCAGAGGTTTCTGGAGGCAGAGGAGAAGAACAATACGCTGAGTACCATTAGTGGGCAGGCCCACCTCAGCCACATGGACCAGGGACCCATCCAGAGCACCAGGATACAGGACACCCAAAGTCTACAGACAACACGAGGTGAGGACAGTAGATAATGATAGAGACACTTCTATATGCATGCTATTCATGTACTAATAGCTATGAAAAACATGAAGAAAAAAATAGTGGACTAAGGTACATGTACATGTACAGTATGTTATGAGCCTTGGGTTTGTCAGCTTATCTCTCTGTTGTTAGTTTCCAAAACCGTTTTCAATTACTTTTTTCACAAGAAAAAGAAATTACATTTTTTTGTGCACCAAAAACACTTTGCATTTTATTCCTAATGTGTTAATTAGAAATAAACTTCTTAGAATTGTTCTCTACCAAAGTTGTCCACTTATTTTTATCTCTTAAATATAGTAGAGGGGTATTTAGATACCAAAGAAACTTTTTGTCCTGTGACTACTGGTATTCTTAATCAAAGGACTTAAAAGGCACAACAAAAAGAAAGGTATCATAAGCTGTAATGAATATTAATTTTGTTTTTTAGATGATGCATGCACCACTCCACCTAAAAAGCACAACAAGTCCATAGAAATGCTAAGAAGTCCCAAATCTGCCATGAATGATACCCAAAAGATAAAGAAAACAAAGAGGAGAGTGGAGCCAGACACAACTCAACATAATTCTACATTCAACTTAAATGAGCTAAAAAAGGTACAAGATTAATTCAAAATTTGATTGTGATGTGATGGATACTCATATTAATCCCAAATTTAGTACAAGTACAATGTTGACACTCCCTAGTACATTGTACTGGATAATACATTTCATACATGGTTGTTTCAAATCTAAACATGGGATAATGCACAGTACATGTATTTGGACATAAAAATATGAATATTTAATTTTTCAGACACTGCTTCATTATGTAAACATAGCCGCTGCATCATATTGAAATGGGGATTAAAACACAATTGAGTTATTCCCCTTTTTCAATCTTTCAATAAAAAATATTACCAACCATTGCATCATATTTTGGACCTAGAAACTAAATACATATAATAAATTTATTTTGTTTGTACATGTATCTCCAAAATGCCTTACCATTTGTTCACATGAATTTTCAGGTTCTTGTGCAGCTGGAGAATGAGATAGGAGACCTTGAGACACAGACAGGTCGACGTCCGCGGGCAGAACAGCCCCGACAGGAAAGCTTCTCGGGCTACACCATGTCCCTGGTGGACTCGGTTACTAAGCTCAGCAGATACCTCAAAGATGTATGTGGACAATGAGTTTAGTTTTTTTGGCTAGAGCTCAGAAATACTGTGGGTCATTTATATTCATTGGATTTGAATGGTTTTAAATGTAATTACAGAAGTTCACAGGGTTATGATTTTGTGAATAAAAGATGTTCTTGATTAATCACTAATGCGAGCCTAAAGAACTTTTCAATTTTCATTGGGACATAGATTATCAAGTAAAGTGGGTACCCACAAGATGACTTTTGATCCCCCATGAAAAATAAAAAAGCATGGTTATTCCACAGTAATATTAATTGAGTGTTAATTAATGATATATTTTATTCTGCTGGTTCATTCTGTTTATGAAAAGGGACAAAGTGAATTAGAAAACTCCTTAGGTAAAATACTGATAATTGTATTATTTTTTTTTTGGAAGTGTGAGATAAGGTTGAAAACTGAGGCTCTGCTCAGAGAACAGCTGACTCAGGATGTGAAGCAGCTGACCTCCCTTATAGATGCTCTCACGTCAGTAAGTCTAATTCATTAAACTTGCTGTAGATTCCTTATTTTACGAGAGTACTTAGTTCTGCGATCCTGCCATTCTGTATCAAAGCACAAGAACAATAAATGCCAAATGCAGAACTTATTCAATAATTCCATATAGTATATAGCTATAAAAATTTAGAATCTGCAAGTTGGGCTTAACAAGATTTTAAGCAGATATAAATTCCTTGCATTTAATTTGAAATCATTGTATAACTGTTTTTTTCCTTGCTAAAAACTGTTCAGACAATAACATTAAATATATGAAAACTTACTGTAATATGAATAAACTGAAGACAATTTTAAATATTATTTGCCTCTTTGTTTGTTAGGACATAATTCAGACTCAAGAGGAATACAATACATTGAAGTATGAGTACAGAAAATACAGGGAGGAGACGGGTCAAGAGATCAAGGCTCTAAAGGTCAAAACTCAGTGTATTCTTTTAGTTCCACAGTAATAATTTTTAAATATGATTTCTGGTACCCTATATGTACCTTATACATGTACATGTAGATGCAAAATTTACATGTATGCTAATCTCATAAAAAATAAATTAAAAAAAAAAGGAAATATAAAAACGACTCTGTTATGTATCTAAAAACATTGTTACAACTGTTTTAGGTGTCTTTAATGAATGCTGGTCTGTACATACCAATAGAACCAGAGCCCCCGCAGATGGAAACCACTCCACCGCGGGGAAGAATGCCTGCCCAGAGTTCGTTAGCGCAAGGTAAACAGTACATCATATCCATAAGGAAAATGTTACACATGTATATAGTGATATCTCTGGGTACATGTATGTTAGACATTTATGTTTATACTTTATTTCATTGTTTGGCTTTGAGTACATGTGTCACCAATGGTCAGGGCACCATAAGATAAGGGGAACAAACTCTGTAATTAGAATTTAGCCAAAATTTAATAAGACTTTATATTTCTTAGTCTACCAACAGACTTGTAGACAGTCAATTAGATAAAAAGATAGTATAAAAGAAATTTCAAATATGAGAACTTGCCAAAAGTTTCTGACTGAAAATAAACTGGTATTGACTTACAACTCACTTACAATGTACTTAGTCTTAAGGTGGACTAGTGATCAGTCTTTTGGATATCCAGTACAAAACATAAAGGAATGAGTCAGAGGTGTAATTTAGACTCCATTCTTTTACTACTGGCACTTAGTGTGATAGAGAACAGGAAAAAAATTTGCTGTACATACCAGTACTTGAATTTGCATGTTTTAAAGTATTAATAAAAATACTAGAATGTTTCATGCTACAAATATTTTATCTTTAGGCATGGCTATCCAAAACAATTTGCAAAATAGCCAACAGCCCATGGCTGCTATACCTCAGCATTTAAACCCAACAGACGTGGCTAATCCATCTGCAGTGCTGCTCTCTCCTCCAGTCAGAAAAACTAGGATACAGCAACCAAAACCTGAAACAGGTTAGTTTCACATTATTCAAAAATCATTTGAAATTGTAGGGACTCAATTTTCAAGAATTTTGGGGTTTCTCCTCACCAAAAATTTAACACTACGAACAGATTATGAAACACAGTCTTAATTCCATATATGTTGAAAGTTCACGAAATTAAACTACGGGTACATGTACCGGTACATGTACATCTCAACAAAATTTAGAACTAAACAATCCATGAAAATTGCTCTTCTTAAATTAAAATGATTTCACAGTAATCTAATAGATTTCACAGTAATCTAATATAAACTTTATTTGCATTTTCCCTTTCTTAGATATTTTCATCAAAGTACATGTACCTGAACACGATTTGTTAATTGTTAGTCTAACGTTTTCAGGTCCCCTTCCAATGATGGATTTTGGTCAACATTTGGAGGAGCCTGCTCAATCCGAACAGCCTCCCTATCATGGGAGAAGCTTACAACAGCAGGGTCACCTGGATATTTCCGACTTGGAACACCCTGAGTCTTCCCATGTGCCAGTTCCAGCAAGGAGTAAAGTCATACAGGAAGTGAAGGTATCTTCTGGGAGAGAGGACCACAGACATCCTGTTCAGTCCAATGTTAACATTCGCCAGGACCCAAGGGGCTCGGTTAATACCCAGAGTACCACATCACAGGACAGCAAGTCAAATGGAAATCAGCCTGCCCATGTGAATGTACCCAGACCCACCCCTCTAGTCCAGAGCACTGTCCAACCCCAGCAAAACGGACAGGTGGATCTCACTTTACAAATAGCCCAGCTAAATAAACAACACGAGGAAGCTCAGAAACGTCTACAGGCGCTGCTGGAACAGCAACAATCTCAACAGAAGCAACGCGAGACGGCACCACAACATGGACAGTACAAACTAGCTGTGTCCAACTCTTCGCAGCCTCCATCTTTACAAATGGGTAAAAGTACTGGGACTTCAGGGGGCACGACTCTTCTACAACAGGATCCCAACAGATACCCACCACAACTGATTTCAAATGGAGTCAACCTACCGAAAACTGAGTCTTTGCAACAACCATCTGAACAGGCAAGTTGTCTGCTGTTGTTTTAAAACCTATTGGTACCTGCACAGTTGTATATGTTCATTTATTAAAAAAAAAACGTTCTTCCTTTTATCTTCCATATACTAGTATATGTATTTTGAAGCCTGTTTTTTTTACAAACTGTACATGTATGTTCAAACACAATTTTAGTAAATCATCAAGTTGGAGGAATACTGGACACCAATACTTCAATTCATTTTGTGTTTAGCGTTAATGTACAACAGACTGTTCTGTTCTTTCAGAGAGGACTGCCAGCTTATCCAGTGTCCCCTCCAATATCTCCTATCTCCCAGAGGTCTGACAACTTCACCATCATCCAAGGCATGAACCAGGTATAATAACGGAATGAAATTGTAAATTTACTCATTGCAAAGAAAACAATATACCGGTATTTATGATGTAGGCTCAGTAGGTCACCTGGGTAACTTAGTTGACCTTAGCAATCCTGACTATTGTCACTTGTTAATACATGTATTTTGTTTACCATAATATTAAATTTTTCAGATTGTATAATGCTAATTTTCCCATACACAAAACTAGTACATGTATAGTATGAAAATGCTTCTGGGTAAATTCAAATGGCATTCAACACTTTGTTATTATTTTCCACCCATTGAAGTCAAAATCACTTCCTGTGGAATCATTGATGGTAGCTGGAATCATTGATGGTAGCCAAATTTTTGCTGATTCGTTCTGAATAATTTTAATAAATATTTAAAAAATGCTTGTATATGCGTTTGTGGAGGTGTAAATTTTTGGGCAAGGGTTACCCATGAAAGCCACGTATCTTGGTCCACCACGAATAATGACGATTCCACAGTAAATTTTTATGATACATGTACAGTATATATACAGTACATGTACAACATACGAGACAGGATTGTGATCCTAAATGCACTAAAATATAAATTTAGAGTATATAACTATTGATTTACATCTATAGCATGCCGCACTCCAGGAACACTCCATAATTTCTAATTTTAATATTGATGTACTCTATATTGTATATTGAGTGACTTCCTTTTCTTAATGCTTGCATTTGAGAAGTAGTCGATGGCATTTATTCTTACATATTTAATAGATCAACCAAAGGCTTGTTAAGCAGAGCAGGTGTTAGCGAGTACTCTCCGAAATTTTTGTAGCAGGGTAGGCAATTTTGTCAGTTTGCAAGTGCCTGCTTTACTTGCTGAACAGGCCTCTGGCAGAGTCCATTTAAATCTCATCAGTTCTCAATGGGACAAACTTTTTGTATAGAAATTCAAAGCAGTGATGCCTATCGTGTGAAATTATACTCCTTTTACATAATGTTTTTACCCCTTTTACTCCTAAGCTTTAACAGGCAAGTTTATAAATTTACCAACAACAGGGCAGTGTTTTACAAATGAACTTATAACTGACAACCAGATTTATAATCAATTATTTTTCATTAACTACCATTTAATTAATACCGGTAAAACATTCTAACAGTAATTAATATTGTTGGTAAAAATGGTTTTGTGTACGGTAAATATTGCATTTGAGGGATTGCTCCATGATACTGGAAAGATTTACGACTTGGTTGTAATTTATATTGTAAAACACAGACCTGGAATGTTAGCTTAACTCATTGAGGCTTCGTGCTTCCTTTTATAAAAATGCACAAGTTTTTGGTGACAGCTATAGCCCATGGTTTCTCGTTTGTCTTTTTGTATGTTGGTTAGAAGCTAATGGTATTCAAGAGTTGACAGTGATAACAATTTTCTTGAGTAAAGTTTGTATTAAGCTATTACAAGCTGCACATGATATTACAACCTGCATATGATAAAATAAAAGTATTTTGATATAACATTGTACTAACATGTATACATGAACAAAAATTTTTTTAAAATGGATTATTTCATCAAAATGAGTTACAAATTAGACACCGGTAATACAGTTTATTTGACACTTTTCACTCAAGGAGTGGCCACAATGAACAGAAACCAGTAAACCTGATGCATTATCTTTGAAGTTCAATGTCACAACAAAAAGGCCCATTTTCAATCCTGGAAGGCAATAATGAATTGAAAGAATCAAAATCTTGCAACATGGCCACTTCCATGTTGATTTGTGTAAAATAAATGTTTTATGTATATTGTTAAAGCAGTATACATGATATTTTTTAGAATGCCCGTGTAAACACAGCACCTCCCTATGGGATAACGGTTTCCTTGCCAACAGTGGATTTATCACTAGACAGTAGTCCTTCACCACGATGACGAGTTGATTTGTTGGCGCCTGAACCTCCAATATTCCGAGTAGATAGCTGTTTATCACTGTTTTAAGTGGTTCTTCCGAGGACAAAATGTAATTCATGTATCAATAGGATGACAATAGATTATTTATTAATCAACCACATGTTTAGTACATGTATTTGTACAATATCTGCAACTTGTATAATATAGAGACAATTAAAGATATGGAAGTTATTACTTGTGTTGTTGTGTTTTCTCCCACTTACAAACTGGAACTACATGTACATGCAATTATGATTTGATAACAATTCTATCATTCATTAAAGTTAGTGCAGTGAACCAGTTAAAAAAAATTAAGAGCATTTATCTTTGAACTTTTAAATCCTATTTCAGAAGAGAAAGTTTAACTATCCATTAAGGTACTTCACTACACCAAGACTTACACTTTTTAAGACACTACTTCACAAGATGGCAATTTAAATGTATTGTTAAACTGTTTATATCAATCGATTTAGATGTATATCATCATAGCTCAGTGGTTAAAGTATCAGGCTTGTGAACCGCAGGTCATGAGTTCGAATCCACCTGGGGCTTTTGTTTATGTTTACTGAATGAAATTTTTCAAAATATCATTTTTTAACTAAGGCATTGCACATTTTTTCGCCTGTTTGACATGTATACTTCTTATCCATCATGCTTTCTATCATAATCAAGTAATTTTCTGCTGATTTGAGAAACTTTTCAAGGTGTAGTGAGGCACCTTAAAGAGAATTTTGTGTAGCATTTAAATCCTAATCCTTTTACCCAAGGATGTGTAGAAACTGATATCTTAATCCTTTTAACTCAGGATTTGCAACATCTGAAATCTTAAGGTGGTACATGAACGGCACACCTCAATGTATTTTCTATTGGAATAAACAATAAAATCCAGTATTTTATAATATCTTTCCTAAAATTGTTAATCAAAAGCGTAGTGCAATGGGTTCACTACAACTCTGTAAGTAATAAAGTCGAATCCCGCTGGGGATTTTATAATTTTACCTTTTCAAAATAATTTAAAATATCTTTTGGTCAGAAACTGTAAAATTTAAAAATTCAAAACCAGTGAAAGTATTTTGATTATAATGAACTTTAATCCATGTAAACATCGACAGATGTCCACCATAATCATTTTACATGTACCTCAGGACCTCAAGTGGTCATCTACTCATAAGCTATGAAATTGTATCAAATATAATTACATGTATACTATATCAAGAGAAATAGAAACATCAATGCACAAGTCTTTGAATGGCTCTTTTGGTAAGGTTGGACAACATAATATCTATACCAGTACATGTATTTACCTTCAGCAATAGAGCCTTTCTTTCAAGATGGCACAAATACATTTGAATATTTCCTATTTCTAGATATCATAAATTATATGCTCATTTTAAAACGTTTGAATTCATCGGTTTATAAAGTTCCATTTCCATTAACCGATTTATCCTTAAATACATGTAGCTTTAAACTGGGTTCCGACTATGTTCTCCACAATAGAATAATCTTGCTATATGGTATATTTGTTGTAAAGCATACATGTTCATGTAAATGATCACCCCAGTCATTAATCAACCAGCTGTTTGTTTTCCTTTTCCTGAATTCAGTAATATATATGTACATGTAGTAAATGAAGGCCTGTAGGGTACTTTTCTTTTAATATGACAATTGTTTCCCATTTGATCATGCAAAAAATCACGTTTTTGTTTACTGAAGTACATGTACTTTGAAACAAATCATGTATCATGTGTCTATATCACATTAACAGATTTATTACATGATCTCAGCAGAAAGATTAAAATTAATTCCACTTAGTCTGTCACTCAACAGAAATCAGTCCATCCTGGAGGTCCGAAAAAGTACAACTAATACACGGATCCATCACTAACGGCTACATGTAATGTCAACACAATATGGAACTACATTTCATATAAGGCTTTGTCTTCGGCGGCAGCTTTGTCTACAGTATACATTGTGTAGAACTTGCCCCTTCCAACAGAATCATGACACAACACATCAATGATACAGTTGAGCACAGAAGAAGAGATCCAATGATTATGATAGTCTAGTGAGCTATAGAACACAGATACTGTGTAATTGTTTGTAAAATCATCTGACCATCACTTGCTGCTGCTCTACTGTCACACTGCCTCTGATTTCCGTGACTGTGATTGTGATGGATAAATGACATTTCCTGGCATAACATAATCCCCTATCATAAACTGATTGCTGACTGGGAAACTGGCAGGGATGGAACTCTGTAAAAGGACAGAATACAAATGTCATCATATACTGCAAACAGTACATACACAAAGCAAACCCGTAAATGTGGCTATTAAAGATTTTAATAATTTTTTTTTAAAAATTCAATAAAGTCGTTCAATTGGAAATACATGAAAAGTAAATTTGTTTCTCATTAATTTAAATTTCAAAGCTGAAAAAACAAACACAGCAGTAATCCAACACCCATGCAATGACGGCCTACACAGGGGTAAAGGTGAATAAGGGTGAGTGAGGCTAAATGGGATGTCACATGTGTAAAGTGAGTGTGACACATACCAGGATAAGAAGTGTGTTTTTTAATACCAAAAAATTCATTATTTGTCCCTAAACTAAACAAATGACAACACTCTTTACTTTCCTATTTTCGTCATATCTACCGCGCGTACTGCTCATGCCCATTAAATCAATTCAGCACCCACTAACCTGTGATTGGTGTGCAAAGTTGACTGGACTTATTCCAGCCCCAACAGATGCTCTGTGGGCATTGGATGTCAAATTTATTACGCTTGGTATACCCCCAGGGTTGATAGGAGCAGCTAAAATAATTTTGGAAGATTTTGATTACACATACATTGAGAGAAATACATTATTATACACTTTGAACTTGTCTGAAGCATTCATACAATCTGATACATTTGTGAACAAACCCCCTGTACAAATGAAATATGTCATGTTAACTTGGAGAACTTACAGACTGGGACAAGATTTTGTTGAACGACCCCCTGGTGGTTAATGAGTTGGACGGCACTGGTGTCACCGTTGACCAGTCCATTCATATAGGCAGTCTGACCTGAAAACATAAAAACAATATTTGATGATGTGTTATACAACTTGCTTAAAGGGGCATGGTCACGATTTTGATCAAAAATTATTTTTCCGATTTTAATGTTTATAATGCTTCAGTGAGGCATTTTTAATAGGCAACCAATATTTAAGTGTCATTCATTGAGTTAAAAGCGAGTTACAGAGCTTACAATTCTTTGCAATGTAAACAAAGCGTTTGTTTACATTTTGAACGTTGAAGTGAAAACTTCAGTTTTAGACCAAAAATGAATGTGGTAAACCTTAAGATCTGTTTATTCATGCTTGAATTGAATAAGAAGATGGAAAAATCAGCTTGAAAAAGAACTTTTATCAGTATATTGAACTAATGTAAACAAAAGCAGGGCACGAGCCTTGTTTACATGACAAACTTCACTACTGACTCTCCAATTTCATTAGGTCATTGGAAATGCATTCCTAAAGCAGTGTACATAATAAAAATCGAAATATAGAATTTGACCAAAATCGTGACCATACCCCTTTAAATCAGCAGAGGCATGTACATATACATATTGTGAAGACAAACTTGTACAAGACGAATCATTTGTCATCCAGTTTTCAAAGGATAAAATGATAGGGATGGGACGATCCACAGATGCACTGGTGCATCACGGTATTTATTTTGACGATATTTGGATCGATACGTTTACCAATACAACGATACCTTAGCAAACTTTTTTTTATTTTCATAAAATATCCGAGCTTCAAATAATGGCTATTTCTAGTCCGCGCGCCTAAGATGAAAGTATAAAGATGGCGAAAAACCTCGTAAAGTTGTCAAAACTGTTATGAAGCTAAATCTTGAGTGTGGAAAACTTTTGGATTACTTGTTTATGAAAAAATAGTGTATACGAGACTAAAGTACTTTGTAAATTGTGCAACGCTCATTTTAAATATAATGAAATAACTTTAGACATGCGGTAATACATTGACAGATTGAATAAATTTTAAACCCTTATTCATGTTTTCATTTAGTTGCAATGTATCGTGATATGTATCGTATCGCATCTCATGTATCGTGATATGTACCAAATCGGCTAAGTACAGTAACGTCCCAGCCCTATAAAATGATGACTATATATATAAAACAAATCAACAACTTCCTTACAAGTGCAAAGTACTTACATACATGTATGTTTAAAATTCAGTTACTTTGCTTCATGTATTTACATATCTTATAAATATTGAGTATACCCAGCACCTGTTGCCATATTATTCCAGTAGGCATCAGTGGGGCAGGTTGTGTTGGTCCCTGGGGGAGGTTGAGGGGTCTGACCCGTGTAACGGAAAAATGGATTTTTCAGATCTAAAGTGTTTGTGGACTTTGAGTTTGTTCCTGGGATGTTTAATTCAATGTCAACATCATAACTTTGTCTGCAATGAGAACATTTTTCAAACTCTATAATGTCGACTTGATATTTGTAATACAAGTACACATAAGAAATCAATGAATTCTCTTACTCTAAGAAGGTTAGCATCAAACTTGTAAATTACAATGCAGTATTGACTATAAAGCATACTAAATGTATTTTACAAATTGACGAAACATTTTTTCCTTAGTTTATAGTATGCACATTTACCTACCTTTTATTACACCTTAGCACACACTTGCCGGTGAGGGTCTGTCCCTGCTTGACCAGGACCGGGGTTTCCACCAGACACCTGACCTGGTACCAGTGGGTCAGGGTCTCTGTAGGGGCTGTAGACAACCATACCGACTCTCTGTAAACCAAACAAGTCTCTTATACAATTGTTTAGCAGATTCAGTCAACACAGAAATTTTTAAAATATCACAGTTCAAAAACATTTGAGTTATAAACAAGTTAACCATTTAACCAAAAAAATATATCACAGGTCTGCATATCCTCTTTGTTTCTAACAGATTTTTCAAATTAATGCATAAATATATATGTATTAAACAATTACATTGATCCCAAAAAGGCCACATCAAACCAGAAAGCTAGACCATGCACCAAACCAGACTCGTGCATACTGAAGGTCAGGGGGATCTCAATGTTGTGTAGGTCTGTTTCATCTGCCGTCTGGAAATCCACCGTGTGTTTCACCGACTTGGCAAGACATATCCTCACATCAAAAGTGTCCTACAATGTCCAAATAATGCTTTGACATTTCTTGCACGTTTTGTTTAAATTTGTAAATATTTACTAAATCTGATGTATACATGTAATTTTGATAATGTAGAACCATCTAAATTTGCTGGGGCCAATTAATGTGGATTGAGTTCCAACAAATATTAATGATTCCACTATGCATACACAGTGTATTCTTTGATTTTGAGGACATGTTATCCCATACATGTGTGTAGGTTACTTACGACAATGGGCTGTGTGAAGTATTCTTTGACAGCTGCACTACGTAAACTTGCTAAATCAATTCCATGGAATGATTGCTGATACCTAAAATCAAGTTCAGAAAAATCACAAAGCAGGTATAGAAAACATTGCAAATCATTCATAAAATGTGCATTAAAAAATGTACATACAGTTTTTATTGGAATTCTAAATACAGGTGCATATACATTTTCATGTACTTCACTTAGTTACTAAACAGAACACATACCAGAAATTAGCCTTTGAAAATTGCTCCAGGTAAAGGGCTTCATCTGTGAATGGGGCTATGTGCAGGTCTCCCTGAGTTGGAAACATCTTCCCTTTAAAAAAAAATTGAAAAACATTATACTTCAGTTTTATGCATATAATATATTTCTGTCAAGGTTTGCTGTACTTATTATGCATCATGTGTATCAATATTTTTATTTTATTTGTTTGTCCATTAAATTTCTTTTTCGTTAACATTCCACTGAAAAAAAGTACATTGTGTGCCTACCTCCAGGTTTGAGCCATTTCTTGGCATGGAGGAAAGTCTCCAGCATTCTCTCATTGAATAGCATGTAGCCCATGGGCTCGGATATAATGGTGTCTACAGCCTCTGGGATCTCAACATCCTCCACCTTCCCCGGCACCACCACAATCTTGTCAGACATTTTGTTTTGTGCTACCAGAGTCTTTAAAAAGAAAACAATCGTGTGTTAAAGACAAGAATCCCACAAATAATCTGATAATTTTATCCAAGGGTTGCATAACCATGCATGTTTCAACTATTTGGTTTTTCATCGACAGCGAATCATGTTTGAAAATTATTCCTCCCCCCTGAAACCAATCATTGTTGACCAGATTCCTCACCTGACAATGGGTGGCCATACTGCTGGCTTCGATGGCGTACACTTTTCTGGCTCCAGCCTGAACAGCAAAGAACGACAGGATGCCTGACCCAGCACCAACATCTAACACAACCTGGAGAAATACACATACATATCTTATGGGGGTGAAATTTCTTAAAGTTTGAGTGAACTGTATATCTCAGTCAATAAGATATGTGTTGCTTAATTGCCGACCAAGAGGTGTGTGTTGCAATAATGGCCTCTCTTGATGACTTGGAAAGGGAGAAACTACTGACCTTGTCATGGAAATCTATTAAGTTGGCCAACATAGCCCTTTGGTATGTTGATGTTCTTATATAGTCCTGCATCATGTTCTGTTGTTGTGAGAGGTATCCATAAAACTACAAAATAAGAAGCCCATTTTCTGCTACTTTGCATGTTATGAAAGTTCAATTGCAGAAATATATGTATATATTCAAGTATGTATAAAGAACAGAAAATGGAAAAAATTGTTACCAGCCTTATGCTTGATAATACTCAGACAGGAAAACTTTAATAATCAGTACCTGGAAATATTGGACAGCTGATGCTGAATCTGTTCTGTCACTGAACACAGATTTTAATCCATCTGTCAGTTCATTCAGACGGAACTGAAACTGCTTCATATCTACATATATGGAAAATGGGTTCTTTACTAGTTAAATCAAACTATTATTTTGCTCTAATCGTTCGGGTGATATTTAAATTATAATTTGTTTTCTTTATTCTAGATTGGCATAAATAATCATCAATTTTAATAAAGAACAAACATACTGTGAACACTAGAAAACCGGACCAGTGTTGTGTCCTTGTCTCGTGTGAAGATGATACTCTGTGCTCCCATTCTGGCATGTTCCGTGTCATTGTTTACGGAGAACATGTGAATTGGGGCTTTGTCTGCAAAATCAAAGTACACTCTGTCAATATCAATTTACAATGCAAACCAAAAAAATCTACAAGTCCCCTATTAATACCAATGCTTTACTTTAAACATCTTCTTTTGCTATTAAAGTAAAGACGCTACGTACACCAATATAAAATAAAATGTTCAATGGCAAGTCAGAATTGGGTGTTTTTACTGTAGAAAGAAAGAGTAGATTACATCTACCCCCGTGATGAGACTAATACTCATCTCCGGTTTTCCACAAGGATTTAGAATAATGCTGTAATATTTCTGCTGGTATTTGAAAGTTTCAATACTGCAATATTCTGGATAAGTCTCATTTTAATAACCATTAATAACAGCTATTAATTTACCTATAAAATGTTGATAGCATACTTAAAATAAATGACATCATGAGATAAGTTTTGGAATTAAAATGTTACAAAATAAATAACTTTGTAAATAATAAAAGGGATATCAATAACACTCATTTTAATCAATTCGATCATTCATTCATCATGTTCATGTGTCTGTCTTTGTCCGCCAATATGAAGAAAGCTATTTCAGAGAATGATTAAGAAGAGAGAAATATAAATACCTTTGAAAAACTGCATCATAACACAGTCTCCTTGATGAGATACATCAAGAACAACCGGATGATCTGTTAGAAACTTAAAATTGTAATTTTCTGTTAGAACAGCGACCTGCACGTTGTCAAAAGTTGACGCCATTTTTGCTCTATGAAGGTATAGCCTATTTCAAAATGCAATAAAAAGTGTTACAACGTTCAAAAGTATTATATAAATTTTCAGAAATCATATATTGTATTGTGAAGCATAAGTTATCATAAAATTGTTGTATAAGGTTTTTCCACATCTAATTGATTCACTTTCTAAAGGATCAATTTTGAAATGAACTATAACATGGTGACCTTAAAATGCACAGAATGCGTAAATAATAAAATTCGGATATTATTGAAATAATGTGATTTTTTTAATTATTATTATTTCTTTTTGAGGAGGTATAAACCAATATATGTTTGTAATTTTTTTCTTTTTATATCAATAATTAATTTTTGCAGATATTTTATACGTTAAAAAAATAACAACACTAAATAATACTAACTGAAAGTATCCGTGTTAAGTTTTTCTTTCAAACAATCTGTATCGTTTAAATGTTTATGACAATGAATCTCTCTAACATATCTCAAAAACGTTTCAATGTATCAGAAATTTATCAAGCATGGTGGACAGTGTGGGTAAAGTTGTTTTGCCAGGAGAGAATTTAACCAATTTATTAGGATCAGACTCAACTTTGAAAGTAGTGCTTGGTCCAGGAATACGACAGGAGACAGATTTAGTGATCGTGTCAAAACCTGGCGTCTTAAAGTTTAAAGAGCCAAATATATATTGGGTTGACAGTTTTCAAAAGCGGGTGAGTTTTTAACAAAAGCATACATGACCAGAAATTAGTCCTGATTTCTACCCCACTCCATTTGTAACCAGTAACATTGGTTACAATGCTAAATGTTAAAGTTTCTATGGGCTTTTCAAACAGCAGTTACAGGTCAGGTGACAATGGTGACAGTATTAATTTTTTCATTATTGAATACAATATAATGTATTTGTGACTGGTTACAGTGGTTACAAGATACAATTCAAAAGACAGAATATTTATTACATCAAAAGGGACAATAATGCAAGTTTTCACTTCACCCAGGTGTTGTCATTAGAGCTTGCACTGTTTGCCGGGGTGAAGCTAGTGTTAGTAGGAGAGTGGCAGTATATTAAATTAACAATATAAATGGTTACAAGTAATAAAGGTCTGGTTAAATAAACCATAGATTGATAAAATTGCAGTGATGTGAAGACGTTTACTTGTTATCCATTTCAGTATATTCCTCAAAGAGGAGACTCTGTCATTGGCATTATAACTACAAAGGCTGGTGATGTCTTTCGTGTAGATGTTGGTGCCAGTGAATTGGCAACATTACCATATTTGGCTTTTGAGAGTGCTACAAAAAGAAACCGACCAGATGTTAAGGTTTGTTGCTTTTTCATTGCAAGTCATTGTAACACTATATTATTTATAGCATGAGGGTTGGTCCAAAATATATAGTTCTACAGATGTAATAAAATTTTGAAAAGATCCGCAAAAATTAACTAAAATTCATACATTGAAATATCTTTCTTTTCAGTTCAGATCTGAAAATTTTACTGCATTATAATTATATCCGAGGATAATATATTCTATACAGTGTTAGGTGAGGATAGCCGCCGCATAATGCCAACGTCATTTCTAGAGACTTAACATTACGTTAAATCTTCATGATTTAGTCTTCAACAAAGAATTGGCCAAAATGCTCCATTCATTTTTAGCTCACCTGAGCTGAAAGCTCAAGTGACAGGAATTTTCCTAGCTTAGTTTTGGGTCCGTTTACCGTACCCATTCCCAATCTAAAAATCACCAAAATTTTGCCAAATCCAGATCCGTTTTTCCCAATCAAGTGTCAGTAATTTTAATTATCAGAACATGTTCTTCTGGTATATAAAATGAAACTTCAACAGCTTTTTTCCTTCATTTTTGTTTATTACTGGGCATAAATAATGGAACAACTAGGGAAGACTTCATTGACTCATTCGCTTTCCGTAATTTTGCCAGAATTTCCTCATCCTGTGAATTGATTTCAATCGATGTTAATTGCTTTTATAGTGATGATTTTTAAAATTGTTAATTTATAATTGGTTAATAATTGTGCCAATTAAATGCTAAAACTACCATAAAATCGTAAATCTGCAGTTATTTACAAAATAAAACAGTTTCTCTGTGTAATGGTTGTAATTGGGTCAAAGGGTAGGACTAATACCCCCAAATGCAAATATCATTGCCATATTTCAAAGAATTATTTCATTGCATGCTTGACAATAAGCTAACACAATTAAGAAACACTTCATCTATATAAGGTAAAAATGCATGAATTTAATTAATTTTTACAAATTGGAAAACTTTTAGAAATTTGGAGAGAAAAAAGTATTTTTTTTTTATCTTTGAATGTAAGTGTGTGTTTGCTTCAATTTTATATCAGTTACACTTACTATCTAAAAATTAAGTATAAAATCTGTAAATATCATTGTTACATCATAAAATAAATTAAATCTTCCAAACTTCTCACTTATTTCTGTTGGTGAGAAGTAATAAAGTATAAAATTTTGCCATAGGTTGGTCCTCAAATAAAACTAGTACATTTTTGTAATGTTCCCAATTTGAACAGTTTGCGCGTCAATTTTTCCAATTCCACGGACCCTTGACCCAGTTTTAAAACAGTAGGAAAACCCCTGAGTGAGCCCCTCTGATCACTTTTTGTCCTTATGTCTGTCCGTACATTTTCAACTTTTTCTCCAGAACCACAGGGCCAATTTCAATCAAACTAGACACAAAGCATGATTTGGCGAAGGGGATTCAATTTTGTTAAAATGAGGGGCCATGCCCTCTTTCAAGGGGAGGTAATTGGGATTAATTGAAAATTTGTTGATTTTTTAAAAAAATATTCTTCTCAAAAACCATTAGGCCAGAAAAGCTGAAACTTGTCTGGAAGCATCCTCAGATGCACAGATAGTGTAGAATCAAGTTTGTTCAGATCATGGTCCCCGGGGGTTAAGGTGGGGCCAATAGGAATATATAGAGTAAATTTTTTTTTTAAATCTTCTTCTCAAAATCCGTTTGGCCAGAAAAGCTGAAATTTGTGTGAAAGCATCCTCAGATAGTGTAGATTAAAGTCTGTTCAAATCATGGTCCTCGGGGGTAAGTGTGGCCACAATGAGAGGTGCAATTGTTACATAGGAATATATAGAGAATTTTTTTTTAATCTTCTACTTAGAACATGATTAGCCAGAAAAGCTGTAACTTGAAGTATCCTCAGGTAGGGTAGATTTTAAAATATAAAAGCTGTGACCCTTGATCTAATACTGGGGTCCATAAGGGATTCAAAGTTTAACATAGAAATAACATATGCTACAAAATAGAATGTTACAAGGAACTGTTGTTCAGGTGAGGGATGTGGCCCATGGGCCTCTTGTATTGATGACATATTAAAGTCATGAACTTAGCCTTATTATATTACTGAAGACATAAAAACCTAGCTTTAATTTTCCTTCAGAGAAAATGTCCTCTGACTTAATTCTTTATTAAAGTATGGCATAAGCTTTTATAAAGCATTTGAACCACATTGAGAATATTCCATTTATTTACTCTCTCTCTCTCTCTCTCTCTCTCTCTCTCTCATTATTAGGTTGATATATCAATTCCAATTATCTTTTAAGTTATTTCTATCTATTGAAGTAAAAAATGCATCTGATATCACGTTACGCTCATCTGGCCTTTTTATTCCTAGATCTAGAGACAAAAAGGCACTGCATATTTAACCGAAATGGACAGTATTAACGCTTATCTTTTTTTACAGCAGTTAAAAAAGTCTATGTTATACATTATCTGTTTTAAAATATTATGTTGTTTGGAGCTTTCAAATTTTGGACCATGTTATTTATCTATCATAAAGCCATTATGGCTTTATTGGATTTGATCACACCCCAACAAAAGTACTCAAAGAATGGTTCCTTATATAATAAACATTCATATCTTCTCAATAATTCAATAAACCAATAATTTAAACCAATTTCTTGTTCGAAGTACAATTTCGATTGGGGAAATTTTTGATATGTTATTTTGTGTAAAACAGCGCCAACAAGAGGTGCGTTGCATTGTGTGACATTCGTTTTGGATTAACCCTTCTAACTTAGAAATTCCAAATTTTAATGATTTACTTGCATATAATTAGGATGTTTTTTTTTCAGGTTGGTGACATAGTTTACTGCAAGTTTTTAGTAGCTAACAAAGATATGGAACCAGAGCTTGTTTGTATAGATGGCAGTGGTAAGAGTGCCGGACTTGGTGTTATTGGACGAGATGGAGGAATGTTGCTGCAGGTCCCCATTAATTTGGTGCAGAAGTAAGTTTTAGTATTGCATTATTCATCAGGTCGAGACCACTATAATTTGTAACGTCGGCATAAATTTGCATACTAAATTAGCCGTTTACTTTTATCGACAAACCAATCAGGTGAATGAGTTGCAAGGCATTGTGGGCTACTACAAGTTTCAGTGTATACAAAGCGTATTGAAAATATATACCATTTTGAATTGTCCTTTGGAAACTCATTTTGAATGATTTTTCAGAATTTATGAAATTAATATGGACAATTATGTCTAAACTTCAATTTCTATGCTCACATTTAAAAAATATTGCATATGAGGGCTTATATCAACCCATTTTCAACCTCTTTAAATACCCCATTGTCAATGTTCAAAAGAGAGGCAAGTTCTATTGAATTAGAAGCAGTGAGTACCGTTTTTTCACGTGATACCCCATATTTGGGACAACATTAGTAGAATGCGCGTTGATATTTTCTTCAGGGACATTCATCAGAATGCTTAACGGACAAAATAATAAATGCTGCATAGCTTGCGCTTCTGCGTTTGTATATTTGTGCATTTCTACTACCGTGGCTATTCACGTTTGTTAAAAATATACAGTTACCTGTATTTATTTCTAGTGCACAATGATAAAGTCACCAATACACAATTGTGCAGTTTTTTCTTATCAAAATCTGTTTGTACTTGTTTGTTTGCGTATGTTTGTCAGTCGTTTGATACTGATCATTTTTTGAAGCAACAATTGATCAACTAAAACAACGTATTTTTCAATGTGAGCATGGAACAAAGTTAATGGTACGTAATCTTTCTTTTTCTACCTTCTAAAGTAAAAATCAAGATGTACAAACATTCCGGCAAGCAATTAAATATTGTTAATAAAACAGACAAAAACCACGTGCGTTTGTTGAATCGTAAACACGTTGTAGACCGTCATGCATTGCAACTCATTCAGTGGATTGGACAATCTGCTTGATGCAAATACTGTCACGTGTTAAATAATGCTATCCATATAAGGTAGTGTACCCGACCTGTTCATCTATTGATTATTTTCCAAAAATGCATTTTTGTTTATTCAACAGGAGACAGATCGTATAATCTTTGATATCTATTATTGAAAGAATACACCTTTTTTTTTGCAGAGTGTTGAGTCCAGAGTGTGTTCTATTCAAGACACTTGGAAAGAATTTAAAGTATGAGGTTGCTGTAGGAATGAATGGACGTATTTGGATTAAGTGTCACACTGTGATGGAAACTATCGCTGTAGCTAATGCCATCAGTGTTTCACAACACATGACTAACCAAGACATTCAGAAAATGTGTTCACAGATGGCAGATTCTTTAGTAGGATTTTAATGTGATACAGTTTATTGCTTTTTGTTGTTTCTGTTTTTATGTATTGAAGATGTATTTTTTAAACTATATGATTGGCAGCTTAAATGATTCAACAAACAAATCTTTTGAATTTACCCACTGGTATTCATATCAAGTAGTTGAAGGTTTGTTTCCAATTAAACAAACAACTCAAGTTGTCTTTTCAATTTCCTTCTGACCTTGAAACAATTCACTAAATTTTTGTTGTTCTCAATGCAAACCATGTTCTACCCAGGTATTTTGATTAGCTCGTTCATTCTTTTGTGAAAAGGTAATGGTCATGGTAATGCTTTCACTTCATTGTTTTCATGACATGATATTAATAAATCTTTGTTTTCATGGCTTCAAAAAATAAAGAGTTTTTTTTTCATTAGTGGAGATTAATTAATATTTGTAAAAAAGCAAATGAATGTAATGAGTTTGTCTAAGGTCAAAACTACCAATGTGTATGCAAGACTGGCTGGCTATGACATTCTGATAATGTTATCTGACTCTGTCTGTAACAAACATTATTGCAATATCATACACATAGAGATAGAATTAATAAAAACAAAATTCAGGAGACCTGATATATTTATTCATACTTTTGTCATAGTATTTATAAAGATCTAATAAATATAAATATACCAATTCACAAAACATACAGCTGTATTTACAACATTATTTAAAATCATTTACATAACAAACAATCAAGAACCATTGAATAAAACATAATGATAAAAATAATAAAAAGCCTTCAAAACAAAAAAATTAAGCTCATTCAAAAACCAATCATTTGCATCACAAAACATCATAATCAACATTTATTCACTTGCAGCATCCAGTCACCCATCAGTCTATTCACACCGAGAATTCACTTTCCTCTCCTAATGACACTACTCAGGTACATATAATCACATTCAACATGGATAAGAAAATCCACACTCACAGACCATATCACAGAGAATCCCAATATATGGGTCATACATTGAAGCTTTCTCCACAGCCACACGTGCCTTTAATGTTCGGATTGTTAAATATAAACTCGGATGCTAGTTTATCTGTTTGGTAGTCCATTTCTGTCCCAAGTAATGTTAACTGGGCTTTGGAATCTATCAGAATTCTAACACCTGTTCAGAAAAAAGAATTTCATGTTTTTAAATACCAGTATACATAACTTAAATTCTTGTTTAAAATGTTTGCTAGAGGTTGTATCTGTATTATATGTACAGTATTATGAAAAACAGTTCTATAAAGATTCATGTTTATTTATCAATTATCAAGTGACTGAAACACTCACCATCTTGCAATACTTCTTCATCAAATTTTGCCTTCTCTCTGGCATACTCCATTGTGTATGTTAAGCCATTGCAGCCTCTAGTTTTAACACCTATCTTCAAACCAATCTGAAATACAGGAAAAATTCATATGGAGTTTAACATATGTATTTAGTTTGATAATAAATACTGAAAACAAGAGCTACAAAAGAAATCACTGTACTAATATGTGGTAAAGGGATCAATAACATTTTGTTATTCTTTATCTCATCTAAAAATCAACTCGTTATATATGGTGTTGTGTCAGTTTGTTTAACCCATAAAATCAACTGGGAATATATGTAGTTTCGAATTCTTCCTGGAATATCATAAAACTTCAATAAATAAAGAAGTAAAGAAAACACAGTTTAGAGAATTTATCATAATCTACATAATCTGTAGGTGTAAATTAATTATAAGGTCCCTGTCAGTACTGCTCAACTTTTCTTTAATCATTAATGAATGATACTTAAATCACTGTTGAGTCTGTTACGGTTAGTATTGTTGTACATACTGGATTTTAACAGCATTTATTTATTACATAAAGAATGCAGTTTTTTAAAATGGGCACATACATGTACAGGTAACTAAAATCCGAAAAGATACTAGAACCGTAATTATTTCAAACATATATCTGCAACCTGGGCAAACTTTAATATCTTTTGAGATGTTTAATTACCGGTAACTATGAATTCGTGACATATGGTCTGGGAAATTATTTCATGACTGTTTGCTCTCTGTTTTTGAATGATAACTAAGAGACAGGAATTTTATTTTATAATAACATTTGATATACAAATAAATAGAATGTTCATATTGTGATCATTTTAGATATTATCAAAAAATAATGATTAATCAAACATCTAAGTTTTTAAATACGAGTAACCATTAATAAGTCAGAATGAATTGCAATTAACTGATTTGATTGAATGTCATCCCTAATAATAAGTGCTTTATATATTGTGTATTTATACACAAGAGCATTCAATATGGTATTGTACCAGGTTTTTAATCGATATCCAGATGAATTCAGAGTATTACTGGTAGGATACATGTATTGCAAACAAATTATTATGTAAACAGTGAGCAAGAGTAATGAGTTTCTTACCGTTCCTGGATTTTCACCGAGGATTTTCTTCACTTGATTAACAGCAGCTGGTGTCTAAAATATTGTATTGGTATTTATTCTTTACAAAACAGTTTATGGACTGAATATTGGATAATATAACTTTTTAGTATTCACTTTGGAGAAATGGACAGACATTGCATCCATCCACTTCTGAAAAATTGCTGAAACTACTTATCCTACAGGTTGGGAACAATCTCCCAAATAAGATATAAATGGGATATAATAGTCTGTTTGGGATATAATATCCTAAACAGGATTTAAATTTGAAGTGCAAAAAAAATTTGAAATTTTTTATTTGGTTATTTTCAAAATCCACATAAATTCATATCAAATGCAACAACTTTTGGACAGTATACAAGTTTTACTATAAATCTATAGTTACTAGTTAGTTAGATTGATCCCCAAGAAGTTTGGGATATAATGAGATCCCCAAGAAGTGTGGGATATAATGAGGGATCAATCTTTGTACGAGTGTTATTACAGAAAAAGTTGTTCACCAAAATTTGTTACATTTCATGTATTCAAATTTAGACAAATTTTTGGAAAAATAAAAAAAAATTTTTTTATTGCACTTTATATCCCATTTGGGACATTGGTCCCAATCTGTCCTAAGCCTGTTATAGTCTGTCCCAAGTTATTGCTTCCATCACTTTTTGACGATTTTTCATAAAAATACACATACCTGTGAAAGAAATACAATTGAAATCGATGAAAGGGAATATATCCAAAATATCTTCATTGAACAGTTATCCCTTTTCACTCATAAAACTTCACTGGAATGAAAATAATTTTCTTACGGAGATTTAAAGTGGGAAATGTTTACATCTTTTCTCCATTCGGAATACACTTGGAATACATTGCGCAATTTGTTAACGTTATCATCCGGGCTTAATAATGGCTGATGCAATGCAAAATCTCAGTAGACTTTCAATTTTGGGATGTGTATTTAAACCTGAAGCGGTAGAGGGGGCTTTTCAAAACAGATAATCTGGACATTTTTCATATTAGTGGATGAACGTAGTTTGAGCACAAAGGTATTTACTATTTTTGATATATCAAATAAAAAGTGGTGGAAGCAAAAACTCGGGACAGAGTATAAAAGAATAGAAAATATGCCTACCAAAGTCTTTAAAGGGATGTAGATCTTGCTAACTGGCTTTTAGCAATTTCTAAACGGTTGCATATTTCTCGATAAATAATCATTCATCATATAATTATACGAGTAAACTAATTTCATTAATCTTACAACTATACGAGTAAATAATTTCATAATAGAGATGTGAAAAATGTATGTAGGCATGCCAAGCCAATTTTAAAATGGTATTATGAGATTAAAATCTTTGTATATTTCAATTCTGTTACCTGCTATTAAGCTTAAAAATTCATTGTTTTTGAGAAATTCCAACATTATATATTTTTAAAATATTTTTGAAGTTTGCACTTTTAACATATACAATTGAATTTTTACATATAAAATGTCACCTCCATTTTCATACCTTTAAACCACTGAAATTTTTTTTTTGTTAACACAAAACTCAAGAGAATTGATAAAAGAACAATGTCCAGTGTGAAATTTTCATTAAACATACAATTTTATTAATTATAATTAACAATGAAATGAAAATTGTTAGTTTATTTTGGTCGATCAGCTAGATCTCTCGCCCCCATGCAATGTCTGTAAATAGAATTAAAAAAATATTAATTTATGTGATATTTGCATATCAATAAAATGAATAAATAAACAAGATATCTCAGTAATACTATTTACTAATACATAATTACCTGTTTAGAAATGAATCAGAACAGTATACAGAAGTCTTAACTCGGGAACCATGAAATCTCTGCTAACATGTCTGAAACCAAGCAAAAGTAAATTTTGTAAGATATTTTAAATTTTTAACAAATTGTATGATTAATGGACTGATGAAATGTATTGCTTTAATAAATTGAAATGTTTAAGTTTTATTTTCAGTGATGAAGAGTAAATGCAATTCTCATAATTATCATACAGTGTATTATTAATACTAGCACCAATATAGAAATGTGAAGTCTGAATTGAAAAAAAAAAACAACCCACAACTATAAGAACAAAACAAAGAAGACAAGCCTGCAACTTCTATCAGTTTTCAATAGTACATATGATAAATAATTAAAAACAAAATGTTTTTTAGTAAAAAAGAAATAAAATTTTAGTATTCCATGAAGTAGGAAATTCACAACTGTAAAGGTCTTTTCCAAAACTTTCAACAACAGAAAAACAACCGAAATGCCATACATTCAACTGATACCTCTGGTATAATCTCTAAATCACCCTTTTTATAATCATCCAAAAGTTTGTAAGTGTACACACACTTTGTAATTCCATCTTCTGCCACATCATTATCATACACAATGTTATAGAAGTTCACAAAACCTGGCACAACACTTATAACCCTTCCTATGTAATTGCCATTTGAAAATCTATGTGTAACCCTTTTCCCAACCAATAATGGAGTCCTAATTCTTTGTGGTTCAGTATCTGGGCCATGATAAGCAGCATCTATAAGCTTCAGCAAGTTTTCTCTCAATACAGAAATAGGATGCTTTTTACCTTTAGAGCTAAACTTAAAAACCTCTTTGTTTTCATGTTTTTGCTTCAACATCTTTTGTCTAAATCGAAGTTGAGCCTCAAGTGCTTTCCTTTTCTCATTCTCCTTCTCAATCTCACCAAGTGCTGCATCAACTCTTTCCCTCGACTGCCAAAGCCCATAATATGCTATTTCATTTGTTTGTTTTTCCCGCTGTGCAAGTAAATTTTGCTCCTTTTTAGCAAGAGCAACCTTTTTTTCTTCTAAAAGCTGTCTTCGCTTTAAAACAATATCATGGCACCGCTCTTTAAATTGTGCTCTAAGCTCCCTTCCTTCCGAAATACCCTTACTTATCATCTCGTGTTTTTCTTGATCTGGTAAAGAATCTAACCATTTGGATGTTTTGTTAAATGAAAACATGATGAATGCCTCATTTGTTATGGTTGATGCGTTTGGGCGAAAACTTATAAAGTTGTCTAACATTCCAAACACTCTCTCACTCATTTTATTGTGTGGAACAACAGATTTGCTTTGATCTTTGAGTTTATCAGAAGGGTTATTGTATGCTCCTCCAGGTAAATGTTCTCTTAAGGCGCCAGAAACAAGTTTATGGAAGCCACAAAACAGCAATTGGGCAAGCTGAATAGCAATATGATCAAATTCATCATTTGGTTTCACTAGTTCTTCATAAAGTTTGTCTTTAACAATTAAACTCTCTTCAAATGGGTACTCATCTCCATTCACAAATCCTGATGCATCTGTGCTCTGTCTTTCAAGGTATACAGTAAGGCTTTCAAAATATGTGTTAAGATCTAAAATATTGAGGTTCTTTTCAATAATTCTCCAAAACGGTGCAGTTATTAATTTTGATATTAATCCCAACACCTTGCAGGCAGCAAGGAAAACTGGATTCTTAATTAAATGAGCAATTATCTTGTGCAGATTGTTTGTAACTCCATGAACATTGTTTAGAAATGTACTGATTGTCTCTCTGTGGTAGTAAACTACCTCAGCAATAAAAAAGATTACATTGAACCTGTTTCCCCGGAATGGAATAAATAATACTTTTTTATCCCTTGAACTGCAATAAACTTTGAATTCTGCAAATGCACCACATTTCTCATCGCCTCCACAAGAGAAACATTTTGAGCAACATCTCATTAAAGTTAATGTTTTAGCCTCGCTTTTTGAAAAATAACATTCACTTTCCTGGTCAGTTTCAGGATCTTCAACAACATTAGATTCAGAATTTCCTTGTTCATCTTCAAACTTTTTGAGAATAGGTGATGTGCACTCTGCCATATTTACAAGTAGATGAAGTGCACAAAAGAAGTTATTAACTTTGCTGCACATGAGTTTTTGTTCATTACTGAGTACTTCCCAGTCCTTTTTAACAATAGACAAAATTTCCGATTTATACTGCTGCAAAAGTTCTGTGAATGATATGTTTACTTTAGCCCTATCAGACATGAAACTTTGGATGTTGCTTATGATTGTATGACCAACTGATACATCTTCATTGATTATCATTTCCTCACAAGCAGATGATATGTCGTTGAGAATTTCTTTGAAAGTGTCCAGTGTTGTTGAGGCTGCTTTATTATGCATGTCTCTTAGTCCCAGGCAAAAGACCTCTTTTTCTTCATTGCTTGCAAGGAATGTTTGGTAAGTCTTGCCTTTCTTTCTCGTTTCATCTCCATACAAACAAAGGTTTTTCTGTTGTCCCAGTTTCACACCAATGTGTTTTTGTCCGATTGCTACCTTTTCACACACAATGTTGTCTACTGTTTGTCTTGATGGCAATTTATTAGCTACTTTGTTTCCTAACTTTAAAACGCTTTCAATAACTGATGGGATGTTTTTAGTGGCAACATTAAGAGAGGTCAATTTCATTATACATTCTCTAACCTTGGGGGTGTATGATCCAGAATCTTCATCAAATATTTTCATTTCAACATCATCATCCAATAAATTCAACAAATAATCTCTTTCCTGTTCCAGTGCTTTTATATCACTTTTCAACTTCAATAATTCTTTTGCAGAGTCATCATTACCCTCTGGTTTTGTCTCGTGAGGAACAGATTGTAGTTTTGTAAGCTCAGTCTGCATAGTTTTATATTCAGACAACAATTCCTTACATCTTTCTTTTTCTTTTGTAAGCAAATATGAGCAATCTCTCTCCAGTTTTTGATACTTTTTAGCCGTTTTTATTTTTAATTCATCTCGTTTTCTTTTTCTCATTAGTAGTAAATTCTCATACCTAAGTTTTCTTGTTTTTGCTTTCCATTCATCAACCTCTTTTTTTCTTTTTTTTTCTTTTTCTGTTATTTCTTTTAATTTATTTTGCTGTAAATGTTTTGACGCCTCTATTTCTTCTTCACAGAGAAGTTCTCTATGCTTAATTTTTTCATTTTGTTCTTTTAATGTGTTGCTCAAAGACATCAATGTTAAATTAACTGCTTCAGACTCGAATTGTGCCATAATTGGCTTTTTAACACCTCGTGTTACTGTCCCTACAGGAATTTCAAAATTTAAAGCTTCAAAATCGGTTCTGTATTTCCCCTTTTTTTTCTTTAAGTTTTCATTTGTGCGTCTTAATTTCCTTACTAAAGCATCTGCATTAATAATTTCATTTTCTCCTATATAGTCTTTAAAAATTTGGTCAATTTTACATAGAGGAACATTGTCATTTTTCATTTTTTCAAACATGTTTACGGCATCTTTATTGGTTATGAGTGGCATTTTTTTTTTGGGGGGGGGGGGTGTTATTTAACAGATATCATTACAGTCATCCAGAATTGTCATTTTTCCTCCTCGATTTTCAATTAAAGCCCTATTTATTTCAAAAATGCTGCTTGGGATATCTAATAGTCCAATGAGTTTCTTTTCACGTTTGAAAAAAATTTCGTCCGTGATATCTTCTATCAAAGTTTCAATGAACTCTGTTTCCTGATACAGGTAGTCTTCTACCTTTATTTCAAAAATATCTCTAGCTTTTAGATAGTTGTTATCATCATAAATCTCTTTAACAAATTTGTCAAAAATGCTCAGTAATTTTCTGGCATTATCTGAACATGTTTTGCTGGCTAAACGGCCATCCAAAATTTTCCTGACAAAGGAAAGTTTAGGAACACAAAACCCCGCTCTTTGCCTTTCAAGTACCTCACAAAGATGAGAACTCTTTGACATACTCTTGATCTGTTGAAAGTAGTAAATGAATGCCATTACAATATGTAAATCGCCTACCATAATCAATTCAATATACATTTCGAATTTCCTCTGTTGACATATCGAAATTAACGTTAAAATCTTATTATCTGATCGAAGATAATCCGTAATAAGAACAATTTCAATAATATGGTTTCAAAATAACTTTAAATACAAGCATAAACTACGCTATATATCTTTGAAAATGAAATAAAAGGTGAAAATCAGTGTGAAATATGGGAGCCGCCATTTTTGCACGGAAACGAGGCTATCAACACACCACATATTATTTCGACAAAATATACATATTGTCGTGCATTCTTTCATCATTTCTTATAATAATTAACAACATAAAGTATGATATATTTTACCTATCATAGTTAAAAGGTTGCCTTTGCATTTAAAAAGACAAAACACACTTACCGCTCTCTTTCAGCTTATTTTTCTTTGATAAAAACACGTGTTTCTCCAGAAGTAGAGAGAAAGGCATGCGCTTGGATCATTTCGTAAACTGGTTCCTTTAACATTCGGAATATATCGTACGTTTTCTTCGAGTTGTAAGCCGTAAAAGACAACAACCCTCATGCCTAAAATACGCATGACGTCAGAGACATATAAAAAATAGAGAAGATCGAGTTACGGCCCTTTGCTTTGGCATGCCTAATGTATGTAGTTACACAACATAGAATGGTGATAAACAAAAATTAATCTGTGTTGTGGAAACATACAAGTCGATCCAAAACTTTAATTTGTACGAAAGTGCTAAGTATTGACTTAAAAGTTTTACCAAAATAAACTGTAGCAAGGAGATAAATAAATTACGTAAGAAAACGTGACGGCTGACATTGACCTTTAACAATACAAATATATATGAATACAACTCGTAATACTATAGGTCTTAAACATCTAAAGTTTTATATCATTAACAAATATCAAGTTAAACATCAAAACCATGTCTCTCACCAAAACTAAAGGAGCCTTCGTTGGAATTAATCGCTTTTTGGCAACTGCACGCACTGTACCGACGACTCTTGACGCCATTTTGTATGTTATTGTACAATTTCTCTAGACTTGTCGTATTGTAGAACATAAACGCCAAAAATAACCGAAGGGCAATTTTTTTAAAAGTAAGTCGATGCTAAAACGTTTCGTCATAACATTTGTTTTATCTTCAATATTACGTATTATGACAAGCATAAATATTTCATGTATGTCAACAACTTGTTTGGTGTTTTTTTGTTGTTGTTTTTTTTTTTTTGGGGGGGGGGGGGTTGGTTTTTTTTTATGGGGGGGGGGGGGGGGGATTCGTAATTTGCCTGTAGGCTGTAATGCTAGTTAGAACCATAGTTTTGTGTGCACTTATCAGTTTCACAAAGTATAAACTATATTTGTTTGTAAACTATTGTTTAAGGGCAGTGAAGTATAATTAATGACATTAATCTATATTTCAATTCTGTTACCAATAGTTATGCTTTGACCTTAACCTCTGGACAATAGTTTTCACTGAGGATCACTGCAAACCCCTTAAATTATATACAGACAGTCATCATTTAAATCTGAGCAAGATAAAGCCAAGGGTAGAGAAATTTTGGTTGAAAATTGGAGATCTGCTATGACCTTTACATAGACATGTGGTTCAAGGTCATTGCAAACCCTTTACCCATATATAAGCACAATTGATGTTAAATTTAAGTCAAATAGGCATAAAGGGAATGAACATATTGTTCAGACAAGGATTTTTAATGAAGTTTGATATGACTTAGACCTTTGACTTAAACGCTTTGTTTTAGGTCAAAGCATATTTTTTTTAAGGCATTCCATAGAGGGGGTAAGAGCCAGATTGGACTAAAAGTAAAATTGAATAATAATGATCCATAAGTCAAGAATTTTACACATATTGTAACTTTGCTATGACCCTAACCTTAGACCTAAAAACTCGGTTCAAGGTCACTGCACATTCTTTACCTAAAGAAACTAAGTAAGTGAAGTATAAGCCATATGATCCGAAGGGGAGCGAAAATGAAAATATGCTCAGGACAAGTCATGTCAAATGGACAGACAGACTGATCAATATAAGTGGGTCTTAGCACAATAATAGACCATCTGTATGTAAAGAAAACTATAAATATTAAACAAAACACATTTACATACCGGTACATTGATTTATTGGTTTCGGTCAAATTTCACCACTCAAATTACTGTTATACTAGCTGGAATTGATCACATTTCATTTATAATTCAGATATCTCTTGGAAAACAATATTTAATATCATAAATAAAGGAAAATTCAATATATTGAGTCATTGACATGCCTCAAAATTAAGGATCAAACCTGGGTATACTTTTATAAAAGAAAAAATAACACTTCAAATGTTTAACATATTACCTTTTTTTTTATTTTGTTGAACATGTTAAAAAAAATGAATAAATGTATTTCTATGCAAATTAAAAGATTTTTTAAAGAAAAATTAATACAGCACAGTGATGCAGCATTTGCAAAAATAACAAAAACTCATCAATTAAGACAGTGAATCAAAACAGGACACCCACAATACAAAAGATAAAAGCTTGTACTTCAATATCACTATGTTTGCTTGTATAAAGCTTGAAACACTGTGAGCACACGCTGTTGATTAAACTATAAATCGCCACAATTGCTGCAAGCACAAATTGTGCTACACATGAAAGCAACCTTGAAAATAATTTCAAAAATGTAAGAATAAAAATTTACCATGATAGAAAGGTATTAATTCTCATGTATAAGTGTAAACAATTAAAAAAACTGTATATGATATCAAAAAGGCTTAGATATATTCAATGCTGACCAGAAATGCTAACAGTTAAATTACTGCCTATATGTGTTAAAAATAGCAAACAATTAGTGTTCAATGATAAACTGATAATGACATACGGTACATGTATTTTATTGAACTATTTTATAAAATCAGGACCACAGGGTGACTTTCTTACTCAGAGACATATAAGATATTTAAACTAACTCTATAAAAGTACAAATTCTTTCAAAAGCTAGATTGTGGGAGAAACAAAGGGGGAAATTGAAAGACTTCATAAGCCAAATCTTATTCAGATTACCAATATATATTATATTAGACTAAATGAATCATAAAAAACATTACAGCTTTATTGTAACATAGATTCATATACCGGTATGGACAATTTTCTAAAAAAATTAGTATTCCAGCATGGGAATACCTACAAAATGAAGGAATTCGGTCTGAAATATATCATATAATATCTGTTGATTCCACAATATTACAAAACATTCAATGTACTGATTCTAGCTGTCATAAAAGCAACCACCAATTAATCCCTTGGGTTACTTGCAGGGGCTTTTTTTTTAATTGCCTGCCTATATTGAAAATGTGTAAATATTTAATCTTAATTTTGTGTTAAACAAGAATTATAGTGAACAAGAACAACCCTAAGTTTCATTGGATTTTAATGAAATTGCAACAGTTTGAGGATTTGTTGCAATTATAGATAGACTTAATAAACAATCAAAGGGAAAACACTGAACTTACGGTATATTCTACTGAAATTAATTATAAGCAATCTAACTAAATTCTCGATACCAACTTCTTACAGCAATCAACTTTAGTTAAGTACTGTAGCATCAAAAATCACGACATATATTCACTTGCTAGAGATCATTATAAATTCTACTGGATGGAAAACACTCTACCTTGAAAGAAGTACAAAAAGACGCATGTAGATGAACTAAACAATACCAAAGTATAATCCCTGATTATTCTGAAAGTAACAGTTATCACATATATCATCATGTTAGGAAGTCAATTAGTTTTCTTTCTGCACAGATATTCTGTATATAACAATTCATATAACAGAGAAAGGAATAAAACACATTTCAAAGGAAAAAATTTTCAAATTGATAAGCAACAAGACAAGATATATTACGATAATGTAAATTTAAGTCCATCTATTATTTACTGGTAACATTTCCGACAGAAAAAAGAAAGCTGCATGTAGTTAAATCTTCAGCCAGAAAGAATATAGCGGCATAACTACACAAGCAAATGATTTGGAAGTTAACTCACAACATCTGAGATTAGTATGGTACACATTTCACTTCTCCACCTTGAACTTGACAGATTTTTGAGAACTTTCCCTTTCCACTGCAGTATCCTCCATTAATGTTGTGATTTTTTCTACCTCTTTGTTGTGACGATTGTTCGGCCAAGGGGAAGCCATTACAGAGTCTCTATCATTAAAGTCTTCTGCTGTAGGAATGTTAATGGCAACCTGTGTTGCAGCGGAGGATTGTTGCTCCAGGGGCTCAGGAGAGGAGGCAGGGGCGGGGGTGATTCTTGGAGTCCCCCTGTCCTCTGCTTTGTTCTGTTTCGTAACCTGTCGAATGGCTTCTTCATTCACTGTCTGTGAGAAGAAATTGTCTGAATTCTTATTCGCAGAGCAATCTCTAGGATTAGGGTTTCTAATCTGTGTAGATATCTGAATAAATTCTGTCTCTCCTTTTGTTCCGTACATAGAAAAGGAAGCTGGGCTATTGACTCGAATAGGTTTAGTGGGACTCGGTTTATACATATGTTTTGCACTAGCTCTGTCACTGTTTCTGCTGATGGACCTGTCACTTCCTGCTCGACTGGAAGCAACAGACCGTGAACTTAACTCACTTTGCGATCTTACAAAAGAACCGGAGGGAGGTCCAACTGTCAAGTCAGCCACTGAATATGGCTGCACAGTAAAGGACGGAGTGACAGCTTTAAACTTGGGAGACTTTGAGGGTTCACTATTGCTGCTGACGTGAGATTCAGCCCCGCTAGTCTTGCTAGGACTCCTGTCTGTGTTATCAGGGTCGGACACAGAGTCTGCCGGAGGGCTTTCACTGTTTTCCACAGAGGATTCGTTTTTGGAAGCTTCCTGCTTTGGAGAGTTTTTGGCACTGATAGAATGTTTGAGCACATCATCAACAGTCAAAGACTGCAGTTGATCTTCATCGTCACTGGGGTCAATGGACAGAACTACTATCTTATTCTGCTGGTCATGGCCGTCTAAGCCTGGTCCTGATTTAGGTCGCTGTCGAACTTTGTAGCCTTCATGTGAAGGAGAGGCGAGTTTTGGACGCGTTTTGTTTTCTTCAGGATGACTGAATATAACAGGGTGGGTTTCACAAAGATTCTAAAATATATAGGATATGGCAAAATTACCTACTAGCTTTGCATATGTTTGATATGTTAAGAATATATATATATGTAATGACCATACCACAATAAGAATTTTCAAACAGACTTTTATATTGTTTTTCCCTTAATTTTTACTTACTACACCATACTTAGCTTAAGAATTCTACCTTACAAAAAATCGCAGGTAAATACTATCTTTGTTTATTCCATGTTTAATCAATTCCTGTTTTAGAAGCATTTTTTTGCGGTAACAAAGGTACAATAAAAGGGGGATAACTCTTCAGATGCTATATATACCGGTACACATGCTTACAGGTCTAGGCTGGTCATTATTCTGTAATCTTGGGGAGATAACTTTTGCAGTCGGAAGTTTCACTTGGTCATCCCAACACAAAGGAACCACTGTTTTTTTCTCCATTTGAGTTTGTGGCTCCTCTTCAATTCTGAAAATTTAAATCTAAATGAAAATTGCTGTCAAAAGTTGTAAACTTAGAGAGAAAGAGAGAGAGAGAGAGAGAGAGAGAGAGAGAGAGAGAGAGAGAGAGAGAGAGATTTTTGAAGAATTAAGCGTGTTTTTCTTAAAGCCTTACATTTCCTCACTTAGACTGCGTTGTTTGAGTTTAACGTGATGTGTCTGAGGACGACCATTGATTCCTATTCTGACACGGTCCCCTTTTTGTAATTGTTGTGCAATCCTACTACCTACACCTCCTTCCACACTGTAAAAATCTCCACAATCCTTGAATTCTGTCAATACATGACAAAAGAAAATTAATATTGAAAGCAATAACATAACTTTTTTGGTTCAATGTTATTGCCACTATTTCACAGATAACATTGTCTGTAGAAAAATATTGGGATTACTTAAAGAATGAAAGAAAAAATATATTAAATGTGAACAAAGGTAAGCAATTACGCAAAATGATAGGCATTTTTGATCTAAAATTTTATCAATCTTTTTCAAAACTCACGAGCAAATGCATCAATAATGCCTCCTGGAGTCTCCCCAGCAATAGCTGACCCCCCAAAAGTCAGCCATGTATCGAGGCTGGGAGGGGCCTCAGCTTTACTCTGTCCCCGTACAAAGACCCCAGAGTTCAGGTCATGGTTCTCTGGCTGCCATTGCTGGTGGATTTTTGAGGTCAAGGCTTTCGTGGACCGACTCGTCATGAGTAGCTCTTTGTCATCACTCCACCTTACAACTTTATATGAAGGTGCACTTTTGGCTCTGCCTGATGAAAGATGCAAAGACAAATTGGAGACAGGGTCCCATAATTGTCTTTTCTCCTCAGAATTATGATATTTTTTGACTGAATACACAGTTTTATGAGACTGTTGAGATTTGCCTTATACTTTAGACTTTAAATATCATGAAAAATTGGAATCAAAATAGACACATCTTGGTTTTTGAAAAGGTCTTAATCAAAACTGGTTTACATACAGATTTTTTCTATGGGCAATAAATGGTTACATACCATTGATTTTAGGTTTTCTGGTGTTTGACTTTTTCCTTGTTGGGAGTGGAGTCTCTGAATTGTTGGACAAAGGCTGACCAGTAACCTGGACTGTGTGAAAAGATACCACAGCTGAATAATCTAAAAATAGCTTAAGTATGCTTTTCTACGTTACCGTTTATTGGTTTATTTTATTGATTTACAAAAATATATATATAATTATGTAGAAATTTTCATACTTTTCTATCAATGCATATTCATGTTAATATTCATGTTAATTTACTGCTGGAAATTTGGTAATTTTAGACAGCTATATAAATATGCTATCCTCAAATTCACAATTTTATCTTTTTTATGGAATTTTGTTTGTTAGACTCTCATTCCAAAAATAAAAAGATTAAAACCAAAATAACATTAAAAATTCTATGAATAAAATATAATTTACGGTGCATGCATGCCATAGATACTTTCAACATTTTATCTCTGTACATACTATTTATTCTCTGGACTTTTCTGTTGCTATTTTGAGCTGGAATATTTCTTTTTGGAGGTGCTGATGCAACAGGTCTGTCAAATAATCAAACAACAATTAAATAAACACAACGTTTTGGATGCAGGTAGATTCTATGCCAAAATGGTTTGGGTGAACCGATATACAGTTCTGTGCACAAGACTTAAATCACCTGACTGAGTAAAAAAGAGTCCCTGACATCACAGTCCTTATATTATGTCCTTTGTATTTGTATAATTAAAAAGTAAGATAATGGTTCAGTCTCGAAATTTATTTGCTGACCAGTTGAGAAATAAAGTTGTTACTTTGTTAGAGCTGGTTTACAGTCAATGTACTTTAACAACTGGTAATCATTTTCAACTACCGGTACTGGTACATGTCTACCAGTACATGTATATGGAATTAAATATATTGTCTAATACAATACCAGTATTTACTTAATCTAATTGATGAAGTAAACCCCACTGTAGGTCAAACTTCATAACTTAAACTTTCAGAATTCAGGTTTCAATTGAAAATGGACTTAAAACTCAGAAAAAGTGAAAATAGTTGCAGTACGCATTGGTACTGATGAAGTTAGTACATGCATATACAGTTAAAAACAGATATAGCAACACACTTATAACAAATCCAGGCTTACAGCAAAGTCAGCTCCATTCCTCTTATTTTAAAATCATAAACTGATCATCTACTATGAATTTATGTTTTAATATAATCATGTTTTACTTTAAAGATCAGCCAAACCTTTTGGTGTATATTGTGTGGATAAGCCGATGTTGTTCTTGGATGATGTCAGTACTGGATTTGGGTCGATACGTCCGGGTTCCGCTAACGTCGATGTCAACAGTTCGACAGGACAGAACTGGCTGTGCCGGAGTGTAGCGATGCCGAAGTTCAATCTCTCCAAGAGGCCGTTTCTGCAAAAATCAACAAAAAATAACATTAACATCCCAAATCATAGCTCAATTTTTGTCTTAGATAAGAAAGTGATATATATACATATATACCCTGTACTATCTATTGTATAAAGTAATAAAAAACTCTGTCAAATCCAAGTACCTATAGTTCTGAATGAATGCAAAAACTGCACTGAATCAACTTTCACAAGACATATAAGAAGTGTATAGGTACCTAGTCCACCAATTGTTATTAATACCATACTAGTTTGAAACAATTTTACTGAATCAATACCTTTTTGTTTATAAACATAATAAAGTGTCTGCATGAGAAAACTGTACCATATTTACTCTCCAAGGTAAAAAGAATGTATATGTTAATTGAATATCAATATATACTTTAAGGTGGGTCAAAATAGGGCACAGATGAAACAGAATTACCAAAACCAGTACATGTATATATATTGGTTTTTCCTTGGACTTAAATGTGTTACTGCAGAAATATATATATATTAAGCTTCGCCTTGCCTTCTATGGGCTCTAACAACCTGACATAGTTTTTAAGACAGAAACAAACTTAAAAAATATTGCTTTGTCCCAATATCATCGGATGGAATGTGTCACATGATTGCTGTCTATATTTCAATAGTTGCAATTGGTAACCAGCAAATAATAACAGTAGTCAGCAACATGACGGCAATAACATCATTTTTCATTATATTTCTTTCTCCAATTTCCCAACATACAAAAACTTTTGAGTCCTATAAAACTTAATTTGTTACTGACTGTCTAGGAATGATAATGGGTGTGTAGTCCATTGAAGGCACAGCAAAAATGCACTGGGATATGTTTCAGCGAAGTAACATAGGACATGTGTTCCTTTGATTTCTTTGATGACATAGATATTTGTAGTACAAGTAAACATTGTCAAGTTGATTGACTGTAAATCTTAACCTGCATGTCACAATTAATTAATGCATGGTACAATTAGTTGTAGATCTTTAGCTCTCCACCAGATATACAGTTCTGCAGCTATAAGATATGACATCCGTCACACTAGTTTAACAATACGGTCTGCGAAGTAAATCTTTGTCAAAGAATGTATTAAGGTATATAATCTGCTCAAAATTACTATCTGCTTTGACTTGTATGCAAACATATGAAGACAAATATAAAATTCCTAACTTCACATGTACGAGGGTTGTTCGGAAATTATTGAGACATTTTGTCTTATTCTTTTAATAAGAAAGATAAACTCTTGAAATTTCACCAAAACGTAAATCGGGATAGAGTTTATCAATGTGAAAAGTTTATTGTTCATGGCATGAATAGATCATTCCTAGTAATCTGACCAACGTGCCTTCGTCCAGTGACCCGGCGCAACCGCAAACTTTTCGCAACGTCATTTTAACGCTTCTTACTGCTCCTGTGTTCGAAACACCTTACAAACGAACGGAAATAAAAAGTATTCTTTATTTCTCATCTTTTGTTTTAATTTCAAGATGTCATCAATTACATTTTCTCTAATTCTTTTTTTTTTTAGAGAAAAAAATCGAGTTATTGTTATTTTTACCAGAAAGTCTAATTAATGTAAATGTCTCCTCCAGTCATTTTTTAGAACTATTGACAACAGTTAGTGTGTCAAAAGTACTTGTTAATTAATTCATTTGGCCTAATTCTAGTTAAACAATCAGTGAAAAAAATATGATGAACTGAAGCTCTATACCTTCTCTTGTCATCGTATAGTTTTTTTTACGCAATTGTGTGGCCTTAACGGGTCTTCTTCTGAAATTTCCACCAATTTTATGGTTTTCGTTGCGCCGCATTGACGTCAAAATTCAATGTTAAGTCGTTGTCAGATTTTTATGGTTTGGTAAATATATGTGTTCCATATCCGTATTTCAACTCGAACATCAGTGAAACTTAATCAACAGTTAGTCGCAAAGAATAGCAAAATAAACATATTTAATATGCTTTCTTTTTTCATTAACTGTGATTCTATAGACACTTATAAAGTAGATGATTAAGTTGTTAAATCTCCGAGTTCATGGCTGCGCCGGGTACCCCGACCACCGACTTGTTTATCTACCGTCGTAAACAAAATATTAGATATTCTTTTAATATTACTTTGTTTTATTATTTGTTGGTGTTTCTTCAGTGTCTATGCCAATTTTCACTAAAATTCGTCACTTAGAAAAGAAAATAATCGAGTTGTCTCAATAATTTCCATACAACCCTCGTAAGAAATCTAGTAAAAATTGTCATAAAAAATTAAGAATTTTTGTCCACAAACAGTACAGGTTTGCCATTCTGTGCAAACAGCAACATTTTAGCACCATTAGTTTACCAGTAAACAAGTTCATAACTAAATTTATTGACTTACTATCTAAGCATGCCCTTGAATACCTGCCTGAATAAAACAAATATTGTCACTTCAGTGTCACACTTAGGAACTAAAACCATTTACTTGTTCTCCAAATTTGTTTAAAGAAAAAATTGAAATACCAAAACGTTTATCTATATCACTAAAAACTCGGCACTGGTTGCTGCAAACAGATAAAAAGTTTCCCGGGCGGCAAACAATTCAGAGCACAAAAATGGAGTGCTCCGATTAGAGACAAATCTCAGGTGGACAAATTAAAAGCTTTGGGGACAATGTGTATAGGCTAACCTTATCAATGCCCTTCTATATTACACCTCACAATATTGACAAAATGCATTGCAAATCTCAAGGTACTCCACTCAAGTATTTGAAGGAGAGCTAAAAACTTCCATTCAAATTCAATCTTAACACCAAAAGTAAGCTGGAAATATCATTTAAACTCTTTAATGGAAAGCTCTCACTGGTAAATTACAGATTCCATGGCAAGTTTCTCCTTTATTTACGTGTAATATTTGGATACAATACAATGTCTTTGTAAGTCACAGCTTACACAAATGAAGACGCCTTTTCAATTTGGATCCATTTTAAACCAATTATATTTTCCTGATCATTAAATGCACCCAGTTTTTAAAGAGGGAAAATTTTCAATAGGCCAACGGGTTTTTTCTGTTAACAAGAAACTAAGCATTCAGAAGACCACATATTAATTTTCTTCAATCTACCAGCTACTTGTAAAGGAAATGCCAGCTGAGACTTAAAGGCATGCATTAATACAAATCTAACTGTATAACATTCATTATGAACTTTTCAATTTATCATTTTTAAAACCATTGATTGAGTCATTGTGATGTGTTTTATGAGGTGACATGTAAGGAACCAGGCCAAAGGACCCCTTGTCATTACATCACAGGCTGTGAGACTTAAGCGGAAGAACTTGGACCTTAAACAGGGCTAGAACTCTCACTGCGGGCAAAATCAATGGAGGATTTACAGTCTTCAAGGGGTTTTTTTTGGTCCGTATTTGATACCGGTAGTTTCTTCATAAAAACGGCACATACCTTCCCAAATTCTAACCCTCAGGAAGCCTTTTCTCAACATTATCTTAAATTTATACATTAGAGTTTAATACCAAAGGCGTCATTAATTTGTCAAAATGCACTGAATATGTAAAGACAAATTGTTGGCATTTTCTAGTACCAGTACATGTATATACCTTTATCAAAACTAGGGATCAATTTGATAAACCTTACAAGGTACAAGAATGACTTATATCATATAATTACCGGTAGTATATATGTTCACTCATCAATTTTAATCATTTTTTGAGAGTCTGATCCAATTTTTCGTATCACCTTATTGAAGTTTCTTCTTTTTTTTAATCCATGCCCGTCGATTCATTTTAAAAGGAAAATTTGGAGGGAGAAAAAAATCTAAAAATATTGAAATCTTCATTTAATTCCATACACTGTGGAATCATTAGATTTCATGGTGGCTTAATTTTTCATGGTATTTGTGGGTATAGCCCTCACCCCACAAATAAGCAAAAATTCTGCAGTCCACAAAAATTGGCCCCCACGATATTAAATGATTCCTCAGTATACATTTTTCTAGTAAGTAGCAACCTTTATGTGGAGAGGGAAAAGTTTATATGGTTTTTAAGCTTTGTTAAAGTGTGAATTGGCCCTTGTATCATTCTAGTTTTAGTGTAATAACTAGACACTGTTCAAATATTAAGTGTAAATAATCCCTTAAAAAATCCATTTAATCTTTAATTCGGTATTGTCTCGAAGCACTCTTTGGCAAACATCATATGGCCCACTTCAACCAGTGATAATAACAAATTAAACACGATGCCCCAAAGCTTAACCCCAATAGTCACAAATGCACACAGTCTGCTAAATTATCGGACAAATCAGGCTATACATTTAGAAATTAATGACAAGATTAGAGCATGCATCAAATCGAACCATTTAATACATGAAGTTGCAAAATTTTGCAGTTAGTGACAAAATATACTGGTATAGTCACTCTTTATTAAATATGAATAAATTGGAGTATGGTATATAAGACTCAATAAAACCTTACCAGAGCTATCTAGGTATGCCTCAAAGTTTCAATTTAAGTCTGATTTTAACTTCGAAGTAGTAGGAGCGCGCTGAGTGTTGGGCAGTGCCATTGTACAGTGATTTGTTTGTCGATTACGAGCCGAGCCTGACAGTCCTGTTCTGGCTATCTGATAGTGTATTACATAGTCAGCATGAATTGTTTTATGCGCCATGTCGAGATATAATCTTCCATTTAGAACACAGGTGGGAACAGAGTATTGTCACTTGGAATCAAAGACAACAGCCATTGGGTACAATAATATACACCCATCTATATTGCATGCAACATGAATAACATTTAAAATTCATGCACCTTATCATTCTACAATCATGTGTAGAGCAGTTATACATGTGTAACAATTCTCCTACCTTTTTGCAGAATCTTGCTTGTTCCTTAATGTAATCCTTATTCACAGTGCTGTCTCCAAACCTTGATCTATTAATTTATACATGTTTTATCTTTTTCTCCCTTGACCTAAGTCTATAACTTACTAGTACCACTGCTTGAAAAATAGAGCACCCTAGTACTTAAGTCTCTACTCTAGACAGGTATATGACATAATGTTCTTCATGGGAAGCAACAACAGTTAAATAGACACTTGTCCCAAAGAGCTACAGCTGTGCTTCAATACAAATACTGCACCCCAAACAGCAGTATTCAAAAAGATATTTTTATTAAATTGTATGTGTGTGTATAGAAAGAATGGGTATATATTTGTACCTGTGTAGACCGTTATAAAGCATTGCAGTTTGTTCTAGTCAGGTAAAATTTGCAGAGCTAGGAACGACTTGTTCAGTTTTGTTAAAAATTTTCTTCCTAGACCATGATCTACTGAGCCTTTCATTCCCCAGTAAGGATTCACACACTTTTGAAACGGACTACCCTGTAATTAAACCGTCTTTTGATGTTTGACATTAGCTAGCTCACCTTGGCATGTTTGCGAAGAATTTGCCGCGCGTTGTAATCGGCATAGTCCAAAGCAGCCAGATATCTCTGTGCCATGGTGGTGTCTGATGTGGTGTCTGATGTGGCACCACTTCTGGTCAGTTCCCGTCACTGCGGTTCACCACGACTCGCCTACAAAGATTGATGTGAATCAAATGCGTAATTGCCAGAGATTATATTGATTGATCTTCCTAACATAATTCATTTGATGATGCCAACTACATTATATATGAAGTTCTCTTGAGACTTAAGTTAATTGTATGTATGGAAATGAAGTAAGTAAATATTTCAAAGCATATATGATTTCCTCTTTCAAAAATCCATATCACAAAAGTGCAGGCTCAATCATTCATTTTCACCTACATTAAGGTGATAATGGAGATTGATTCTCTCACTTCATTCATAGTTACACATTTTATTTGGTTGTATTAATCATTTAAACAAGGATGAGAATAAAATCACTCCCATTTCATACAGTAACTCTATTGTATTGAATACCACTAGACAACTTTATATTCACATACCAGTCCTTCATTTATCATTAAATGATCACTTTAATACAGGTGTCTATAGATACATGGTATCTGACAATTGCAACAAATATCCAACATAGTATACCCAGTATCAAACAATATCAGGCCTGGGTAAACTTGAAATTAATGGTCACTTACCGGTAATTTAAAAGGTGGGGGTTGCGGTTGGGGAGGGGGATATTTTCATAAAGATATATCATTTTTGATCAATTCTATTTTCATATTGCAGCACAGTTAAAAATGTATTAACTGTTTTACACTGCTTCACAACAAATCAAATCTTCATATCACCCAAAAACTGCTAAAATCTGCAACTAAAGCAATTAAAACTTAATGTGGTCTGAACAGGCATTGTAACACCTGCAATAAGACATTGGTTTGTTCAATGACCCAACACACAATTCAAAACAATTGTACACAAATTTATTTCATTAACACTTGGATCACTAACTGCTTATTAACACTTTGAATCACTCACTATTAACACTTTGAAACACTCCAAACATAATCCCTGATGCTTCAATAAAATACACAAACAGCTTTCGCTAAAAAAATCCTGTAGAAAACAAGATGAAATGACAGAATTCACGACCCATTAACAACCAGGCTTAAGCGATTCCGAGAAGCTTGTTCAACTATGTTCGCTTTACCCCCCAATGTCTCCTAGCAATGACCCTTCCTAGAGAACAACTTGTCTCGCTTCCATTCTGCGAGGAATGTGTCTCAGACACTTACCAACACCACTGGATTGCAATCGAAGGTAAATTTTCTATGATTTGTTAATTCTACAGACTTGTAATCGAGTCCTGTCACTAGAGATCTTGCCTGTATTTATTTTTCAGAGTGATCAAACACTCCAATCTTGTCACATTGTGTACCACCTTGTCAAATTGTCGTGTTCTTCTCCAGAAGACATGTCTACATTTATCCCTTCTCTTCACAGATTTTGTAATTGAAAAAAATAAAACCTTGACAATGAAATAATACATTCTTATCTCATAATTGAAATCCCCCATTCCCACTGAATTTAATGCGTTTTTAAACATACCAATAAATTTATCACAAGATCTACACTATACCGGAAAATTGACATAAATTACAGCCATTTATTTTCTGTGCTCTGTTTGAATACAAACCTATAATCTGGAGGTAATTTAGAATGTTTACTAGCTTTTGTTTAACAGTCGTCAAACATTCAGCGGGCAATGAAATATTAAACATTAGTTCTTCATACTCACCAAAGAAATTTGGCCACTTTCCCCCTCTGTGTATGCGGACTAGACTGATTAAAACGTTCCCACAAGATGTTTGTTTAATTTCGTCAAATCTCTTAGTGTTAAGTAATAAGCTTTAATCCAATAGCACAATGACAATTTACTTTCCCGAATTAAACGCATTAGAAAAACATGATGGTCCGTTTTTTTTCATTGTACCTAATTGTGCATTCACTTCTAGTGCTAGACCAACATATTTAATCTCTTCTTCAACCTAGGGTTGCTTTTCCATACACATTGACCATGATATCAAAGGTTCTATAAAACTTCAATTGATTCTTTGGAACTTTAAAGATAAAAAAGTTTAATATTACTCAGATATGGTGATATGGAGGTCTTATAAGGTCCATTTATTCAGGTATATAAGGTCTTTGCCAGAGGGTGACCTAAAGAATCTTCCAAACCAACAGATTTATCTCTATAACCAATCTCCATGCGTTCAATACCATTCCGAAACAAAATCTTTAAATATGTTACATTTCTTTTCTATTCTTAGCTTTGATTATGTCTTCCTGGCTTTGTATTCTTTTATAAGAGATTTGAAATAAAAATAAATCAGTGTCTCTCCAAGTTAATCTTCTTCTAGCTGTTTAAAACATGTGCTGGCCATATGTTCAATTCTCCTTTATCATGACGAAAGTTTTAAAGTTTCCAAGAATTATAGAAATGAATTGAGTATACACTGTATAAATCTTTATAATAGTGGACATATCTATACTTGTGTTTTGCATGTGAATCTATGCAAAATACATATTTAATGGTAAAGGTCTTATAAAAGCAGACACTTCAGATAGAAATTAAACAATTATAAGCTTCGAAGAACCATATTTGCACTAATGTCAAACAAATATTTGGTGAGTGATTCATGGGTATTAATGTAAATAGAAATATATTAAGATAAAATGATATGCTAGTACTCATAAGTCTGTTATTTTGCCAAATCAGAATTGATTCTTCAATTATAATCATGCAGTATTAGTTTTAAATTTGAGAGCTGCATGTACATATGTATATTAATTAAACAATAGTTTTGGTAGGGAGCAGCTGAAATATTATGATCGACGTTTAGAGTAGAGTACAGCAAAAGTGTAGATTTTTTGTCTTCAAAACAATTCCGCTAAATGCAGCAGCTTAGCCCATCATGTAACATATACTCCATGTATATAGGGAAATATTCCCCCCAGTTTTATTTCGCCCCTTTCGCCCAAGAAATTGTCCGAGGGCAAAGATGAGACTGGACGAATTACAATGTCTCAAATTAATTACCACTTTTAAAACACAAATGTGTCTACTGGGTGAATTAATTGATAAGTACGAGAAGAAACTGTTTTCAAGGGTAGAAGGATGAAAATTACAAGGGGGTAAAAATAACCCTGTATACAGTATAGTACAATCAGTTACTGGGCTTTAAGTAAGTTTTCAAGACCAGCTATGCTTTGACCCAATTATAGCCTTAATGTGCATAATCAAATCATTTTGCAGATAGGACATATTTTACATATTACATTTGAACATGAACAATTACATAAATAGAATTGTTAAATTCATTCATTACGTTCATGTAATTTCCACTACAATCAATACATACTTCATAAATGATATTCTGATTCTAAGTTAAACATCCAAAACCTCAAACTTATGATTAACTAGAACTTCAGATCACTCACAATGACACAAAATCTTAACTGCATGTCCATCAGCCAGTAAAATATTGAAGAAATTGATCATTTGATCAGGTCTGTTGTAAAAGATAAACATATAGCCCATTGCAGTGACATTTCCATCCATAGATATTTTCTTATAAACAATTAATGAGCAAACTGACAACAAAAGAAGGCAAATACCCATACATTTCTCTGGTCAGTGAATCGGAAAAGAAACAATGTCACCATGAGTGCATATGAGCAGGTACATACCGGTATTTTGAATTCCTAGATTATTAAGATTTGATGCTATACTTGTAGATTTAAAGGCACATTAAACTGATCTCTAATGAATTTGTTAGATAGATTGATTTTCCAGTAATTTTTATTTGTTTTCCAGAGTTAAATGCCATTTCACTTTAACGTACAATCTCCAATATAGCATTACCAAATGTTGTTGCATAATACATAATCTTTTATGTCCATCAACAATGAATATAAGCGGTTTTAGAATGGGTGATTAACTCTAATGAATGTTAAGAGAATGCGCCATGATTCATAATAGCTAGGTCATGTACTTGAAACCAATGGTTGATAAGTTGTACACAACTGAAGGATCAGATTTTATATAGACAATGCAATTTACTCAAAAAATAAAATTTCAAGAAAGCTATCAGTAATTAATGCCTTCTAGCCAGATGTACTAGCTTCTTCATTAATTCATAATAATGCACAATGCTAATCCTAATAACCAATCAACATTTAAATCAGCAGATTAATTTTAACATTTGGCACCGATTTTTCACCCTTTTAAGATTTATAATAGTCTACATAATTAATGCATTTAAATTGCATCAGGCACAACCACCATAACCCCTCCAACCCCCACCCCCTAAAATTGTCAAAATAAAGTTAAATCATACAATACTCCTTTTGGCAAAGAAAATAAACAATTTGTGAGTCTTAATTATCAATTTTATGGAAACTCATTGGATTTCTCTATATAAGACTGATTTCAATGGTATAGTAAGAAGAAAACTTGTGGATTCAATAGTGTATAACGTAAAAGTTAGAAAACCCTTTTTAGTCACCATCCCTGTGGGTTCTAATGTGACCAATTAACCACCTTTGAGAAAATAGCTAGGTTATACTAGCTACCTTAAGTTTTCCTAGTGTATCATAACTGATACAGCAGTGGCATGTTTATTCATTTTTTTATTTCATTTACATCATCCCACTGAACTTTTACTTAAGAGCCATTCCCTCAAAGATAAAAAGGATCTCTGCAAAGTAGAAGCTTTTGATGGGTTTACTGCAGTTCTTAAATCTACAAACCTTTAGAAATTTGTAATTTTATCATTTCTTAATGATAATTCCAAGAGGGAATATCACAAAAGTCTGACTTTAAAGGAATTTGTATCCTGAAAAATGTCTAGCATCCAGGAGCTTACAGAAGTTTTACCCTTTTTACCCCACCAGGCCCCACTAGGGGCCTTATAAATGCAGTCCCAAGTCACAGACCACCCCCCCCCCCCCCCCCCACACACACACATATGAAAAAAAGGAAATGTCATGGATTTGCCACCCCCTTTCACTTTTGTCAGAGCATGTAATAAATGAATCTGAATATAAGCAATATTCTGATTGAATTGAAGTTACACTGAAAAATACCCGCTCCTCCACCCCCATGGATCAGGATTTTCTTTCCATTTACGAATTTATGATCAGCAGCGAAAATTAAAATTCATTTCTTGTAAAATAGCCTAATTGACACATGCATGCTTCCATTGAATCAATTTGTTTAGTCAGGCAATTTTTTTGGAAATTAGCTATTACTTGTAGAACTTTAGTTTTGGGGCAAGAAATGCATAATACCGCATAAAGCCATGTTACAGATATACCTGGTAACAAATTACCTAAGTTATTATACTGAATCATGAAGGTTTGTCATTGGCATCATCTATACAATGTAATAATTTGAAATAAATACAAGATAAAGGAAGAGAAAAAAACTGAAAATTTTATCCGCAGGGCATGTTGTATCAAATGAATACCAATACATATAAAAACAAATGAGAAATGTTAATCAATGGTGCTTAAATTCCAATTACAGTGATCAGAAAAAAATACAATGTCTAAATGTTCATAATCATTGATCAAATTCTTAAATGTCCACCATCTCCATATAGACACCATAAAAGGAATATACTAATGTTTATACTGAAACAGGTTCGTGTAACCTGTAGTTTATTACAGAATGCTTGATCTACAAATTCATTTCACTAAAAATACATAATGAATAACAAGCTTTAACTGTAACATCAATTCATTATCAATTTTAGGTACATTGAATATAAAGCTAATTTTTAAGGTAAGCATGTGGTGAACCAAACAATTTACTACATTTTTAATGAATGATCTGTCAGTTATTTTTATGAAGGGCTACTGGGAATAAGAGTTTTGGAATACAGTCCAAAAATACAGGTAATTCTGGGTGAATGGATCTATATAGCTCCCTAAAACTGTTTTGGCTGATTCTTTCATCAGAGCATTATAGTCTCCTTCGACCTAATTAAGAGGTTATTTTGCTCACTGGCACAAACAGCATTTACTGTGCTCACCATCTTTTCAATTCAAAATTATCTGCTGCATGAGTGGATTATATACTTCTGGTATCAGAAATGTGTCCTCATCACATATTTTTGCTACTACTGTATTCATATTCACATGGTATATTACGTTACGTGTAAATAATGTTTCCCTTAATTGTTTGCATTAGATGTCTATGACTTTCATGTTTCCATAATAGACATCAAATCTAATCATATATGGGGTATGAACACAAGTAAATTGATTTAACTAAGTTCTCATCATTAATCAAATATGGTGGTATTGCTTCTATACTGGGGCGTAAAAATAATAAATAATTATTCTTAAAAAAAAATTATAAAATACAACCAGGTATACATATGTATCACAGACCTTTTTCACGGTAACTGCGGTACTGCTCTTTTGTAGGGCAAAATGACAAAGTTTGGTAAAATATGACGTAACGTCAATTGTTTCAATTACATCCATTTATTATCTTTCTACTAAAACTTCAGCAAAGTATATCAATTTGCCCTGTGAAGAGAGCAGTACCACAGTTATCGTGAAAGGGTCTATGACACATATGTATACCTGGTTGTATTTTATTTTATGCTGCCCTTGCCCCAATAGTCGCACTGCAAAACATATTAGCGAGTGCAGATCGATGGTGCAAAATGCAGACCTGAAGCATTAGCTCTACTGACAAGGCATGTGCAAAGAGGGTCTGCGAAGAGATAGTTCAAACCAGCTGCTTTAATTGGCATCAATTAATCGGCTAATTAGTGATTTACGTAATGATAACATCTGCCTTTTTTAATTTGGTCTGCCTTTTTTAATTTGGTCATGTATGCTTGTCGTTTCATTCTTACATTACCGGTAGAACACTAAATTCATATGTTGTGAATAGGGTCTGCAGAGTCATGCAGTACCGAGTCATGCAGCTATAAGTACTAACCACTGCTGTTCATGTGCATGTTAAGTCAAAAATTGACAAATATATAATTATTTCTGGCAACATACATTAATTTTGGGATGTCTCTGTCGTTTCCAGTAAAACAACCTTTAACAAATGTTATCTTACCAATTCAACATCACTCTCAAAGACCACCAGCCTGACCAGGTGGTTGCTCGTTGTCAACAACAATAATAAATCAGATTTCTGAAAGAGAAACGAAAATAATTCAGAACGCTGGTTTATATTTTGACTTGAAAATATATTACACAATATTCCTCATTTTGGACAAATTGATCATATCTTAGATAGCAATAATTTTTTCAGTAACTGTTGTTTGTTAAATGCCATACTTATTGTTTCTTCGTATTGTTAGTAAGAATAGTATTTTCCAGTCGTAGCACCTGTTTTAAATAACTTGTACATATTTTATTCGGAAACATTGTAAGAATTTGTATTTAGCTTTTATATTCTTTTAATACCATATATGTATATATTATTCGACAAATTTTAAATAATCTCTTTATTTGAGTATATCAATATTTATCGACTACAGTATCTTGAAAAATGCAATTATAGTAAAACGCATCTATCAAAACAAACAGATCTTATTCAAACAGATGTTTGTAAATATTTCCAAGAGGAAAAAAGGAAAAGATGAACAGATGAAGCTGACAGGTCTTAATAGTGTTAAATAACGAAGTATCTGTATATTTTTACAGTTAGAGCTTCTGATGTTGATCTAATGGAGTAAACATGCAAGAAGACCCCAAAGACATCGCTTTTCTTCACAAACTTTTACTGTCATCTTTTGAATGCTAAAAAGTGGGAAATGGTTCCTTTGTTTTGTCTAAAACTTGTTGATATTCAATATGACAAGTAGAGAAAGGAAGGACTCTCTTTCTCTTTCTGAGAATGAAGATAATAGGGACACTGATGAAGATTTCCAAGGGCCCCACGACTGGAGAAGGCGACTGAAGCCAGTCCAGTTTCAGTTTACAGCTGATGATTCCAAGCCTCCCCAATCTTCATCAGTTTCCAGGTAAAGTAATTTTTCCATTTCTTAAAAATTTTGATATTGATTAATGTATTTGAAAAAAAAAACAAGAACAGTATTATTGTAAGTTTGTGATATAAACACTGTGGGATTGATGCCTCATGGAAACTAGAGATTGAGGGAGCAGTTGGGTTCAAATCCCATTCTGGTCCATGATTATTCTCCTTTTCTCATACATTTGGTACAGTCAACCTTTGAAACTGACATTATTAACTCCTGAAAGTGGAAAGAATGTGTTGATTTTCAAGGGCAAAAATTATTTTAAGAGAGAGGAATGTGATGGTTAGACCAGTCAATGACTGGAGCCAAATAGCTCAATTTGTAGACAGGGGTCCTGGACTCAAATCCAGGTTTCTTCTGTCATTATTTTCCCATGTAACATCACCAAAAGATTTATATACATTTTGACCTGATGCATGGTTTGTTTATAATGTATAATGTACTCCTCTTTTCAAATAATACAACGGTGTATTCTTGCTTCCAAAATCTGTATATAATACAAATATTTGGTATTTTAGTTCATCTTGTTGACTACATCCACAATAAAACTTAATACTTTTGTGATCATTTAGGAGTAATAGTACTAGACGAACCTTAGAGGAACTGAGGGAGTCTGACAAACCCCGCAGAATTCCCTCCTGGAAAAGACACCTCATTGAAAAGAAGAAAATCACAGTCAAGGTAATTAACTATCTTTACCTTATAAAAAGACAGAGATTTCAAATTCTTCTTACTAGATAACATGCTGTAGACATTTTTTATTTGGCGTGTACGATCTTTGGCGGAAATTAGTTTTTGAACAAGTTGGCCTGGATTTGAATTAGCATATACCTGAATGTGACTATTCATATGCATGACATTTATGTACTTGTATTAGCAGAAGGCGCTAATTAATATAGAATACACAGCCAAATGTAATATGTTTACAATAGATAACTGTGAATACAATCTGATTATATAAAGGTAAGATCCTCAGCCCGCTCCTTATTGTTCTATTATCGCTACAAGAGGATGTGAAAAACCCAGCTTGAAGTCACTTTCTGGTGAACTATGATATAAGAATATTCATGAGTTATTTTAGCCAATCAGAGCAAGTGTTATAAACGGTAATTTCGAGTAAAAACAAAAGAGAGTCATTTGACGAAGCAATGGCACATGTTCTTAAACCTTTTGGTATCAGCGAGTTCTTGAATCTTTAGGTATCAGCAAGCTAGAGATGGAGCATAACTTGATATTAGATGCCATCAGGGAATCTAAAGATTGTATTGGCATGACTTCCAAAACACATAACTGAGGACTGGAACCGATTTCAATGATCAAAACAAAGTTCACTCAAGCGGGATATCTTCAGATCCTCCCAACTCTAAAAAAAACAAAGAGCAGATCGAGGATCTGAATTTAATCAGATAACTGTGATTATATTGAAAACCCATGAAAATAAACCTCAGTATACTTTGATGATTCCACATTCCACGGTATATGCACAGTATGTGTAGCATAATCTCCCTTTAGTTTCTTGGGACGAGTTATTAAAAAAAAAGAAATTACACACACACACACACATAAAGCATAAATAAATATTGCTGTTGAAAATCTTGATTCGCTCTTTTTGTTTTTATAGCGACATGGAAGTGGAGCAGGACAGGTAAGAATTAAATACTTTAGAAGCAGAAATATTTGTTGAGGATTTAATTTCGTTATTTTCGTTGGCAGTATAAATCAACGAAATTAAATCCATGACGAATTTTTAACCAAAGTATTGATGAATACAAAGAGATTACGATATGACGAAATTGAATGCCAACGGAATTTTACTTGGTTCAAAAACAACGAAATTTTGACCCAACGAAAATATGTGCTTCTACAGTATTCATTTGCTCTTAAAACAAAAAGACTCAAAATAACTTTCATTTTTAAGGAGTGCATCAATTAGATTTGCTCACATCTTTTTTATAGTGTTTAATTTTTGTTAAATATTTCATACAGAATATATCATCAAAAATACTGTAAAAGCAAACTTGTTAATGGGGATAAAATTTCAATTTTTGTTATATATCTCCTATGGTTTTTTGAGCAATTTCTATTGTTGTTTCAAAAATAACCAAACTATAAAATGATTTTTGTATAATGTAAACATTTCATGTAATACACTGCCCATTGTATTTGCTTCACAGTAAATCTCTTGTCTTAATTTAATTTTTGATTTAATTTTGTTGATGAATGTCCCACAAAATTTTCGGCTTTTGCATTACCCGGTATTTAAGATTTATTTGCTAATTTTAGAATACTTGCTAATTCAAAAAATTATGATAGATGAAGTGTTCAATATTACATGTGATCACAGACATATGTTGTGATTTTCTGTTGGTAGTGTGGCACCAGCATTTACAGGAAGAAGTCCTTCAATAAAAACCTGGAGTCAGCATTTCAACAGCAAGTCGTCAATTCAGCTCAAGTCAGGAAAAAAGTTTCGCCATCCAACTCTGTGAGTGTTCTTTTCATTGAGTACATTTATGTTTTTTGAAAGTCAAAATTCTTTATTATATATTTATATTCTATATTGGAGAAAAATAGACAGGCCGTGAGCTTTTTCATTTTTATGGCGTCGAGCTAAGCTCGAAAGCCATCTAGGGATCGTACGTCCGGAAGTTGCAAATTTTAAGGAACCAAACAACTCAAATGAGTGCAAAGTTTTCTTATGTGTTTGAAGAAAAATAGATGACATACTTTATCTAGCAGAACTGTACATCAACAAAACAAGTTGGCAGATACGAAATGGTTGATGTCTTTAAAAGTGTTCACATTTTATTGTAAACAATATGCCTGGGTTTCAGCGGATGAATACACTTGCACCGAGACATATGCGATAGTTAGGCCTATATACTCAACTTGGTTATGAAATATACTAGCCTGCAAAACAGATTATTTTTTATCCATATCGAATATTGACTAAGCACAAATGTTTGATATTTTGGAAACAAAACTTCCTACATCGAGCGATAAGTATATCTACAACCAAAAGTTACTTTAAACCAACTAGTGAACTACTTTAACTTTGTAAACAACGTGAAAGGATGCTTTCTTTTATCTACCCCTGATCTTTTCGGCATTTGTCATTTGGAATCATGTGAATTTTAAATCAAGTTGATAATTAGAGAGTGTTTATCAGCAGTATACAATATATAGGATTAAACACAATCACAATTTTAATATTTAATGCTATATGAATAGAGAAAAAAAAATCTAAAAAAATTTTAACTCCTAAGATATTTCCAAACTTAGATTTTTAATTAACATTCAAAACTTTTTAAGAATTAGGTGAGTCAATTTGTAATGAATTGTAATTTAATTAGTTATATGATAAAAAACAATTTTTTTTTTTTGAAAGTTGACTAATGTATTTGTCTTTATATTTGTTTTTCAAAAGTAAGTATGATTGATACCAATTTCTAAATGAATGGTCAATAATTAAATCGGAATGATTTTTGAAAATATAATAAAAATTCACACTTAATTTTAATATTTCTATCATTTTAGTTGACTGCATAAAATCAATATCAAATTTCATTTTTGTTAAATTGACCGCCCAACTCAATTTTATAAAATTACTCTCCAGCAAAACAACAAAAAAAGTTGGTTTCATGTTAAGTACACACATTACTAAGAGTTACAGAATCATACTTTGTTTTTAGGATTTTCAGACGGGGGCTGTATTACAGCCTCCGTATATTGTGATTGTCTTGCCCGTGACGTCAAATAATGAGGATTCCCTAAGCACCATCTAGTGGTGGACGAAATAATAAATAATTATGAGATTCAATGAATAAACATGGTGTGCTTCTTCGTTCGCGTATTATCAATTAATCTCCCGCGGAGACGTTTCTTTCTTTTCCACTACACAAACCCCCCCCCGGCAAGTGATTTTGGAAGTCAGTGTGTTTTTATAAAACAAGTGATAAGAGTGTTGCGCGTGAAAAAAAAATAGATAGCATTGACATGAAATCTTTTATATGTTACAAACAATAGCCATGATATATATCATTACAACTGGTACCATGTAACTGAGCTTGAGTTCTCTGCAAATTCAAAATAAATAGCAAAATTAAGTTCATGTGTTTATTGTGTCGATAGTCTTAACAAGAGAGAGAGAGAGAGAGAGAGATATTTCTGTTGAGAAAAAAGAAGTATACGAATTAAACTTTAAAAACACGGTATATCAATCTTTAAATCAACATCACATACAGCATAGAATACTACATTGTTAGGCATACTTCTTTTCTCTTTTCTTGAAATCAAACATAACACACAGTGTAGAATACTATATTGTTAGGCCTACTTCCTTTCTCTTTACTTGAAATCAAACATCACACACAGTGTAGAATACTATATTGTACAGTAAGGCATACTTCCTTTCTCTTTACTTGAAATCAAACATCACAAACAGTGTAGAATACTTTATTGTTAGACACACTTCTTTTCTCCTTACTTGAAATGAAAACTATTAGAACGAAACTTGTTACTCTTATTTCGGAAGGAACACGTGGTGCACCTCGCGCGTTGATTTGATTACAATTAACAGGGGTAACACGTGGACTCGGACTGAAACTGCATGCTGGATTCAGTCACAATGTACTGTATTCTTTTGTGGATACTATTTATGAATATATAATATTAGTATATTTCAAATGAATATACGTAAAATTACGCCTAAACTATACCGTGTTTTTAAAGTTTAATTCCAATACTTCTTTTTTCTCAACAGAAATCTCTCTCTCTCTCTCTTCTCTCTCTCTCTCTCTCTCTCTCTCTCTCTCTCTCTCTCTCTTAACGATCATAATAAGATAATATCTGGATCGACGACACTCAGAAATCAAGATACCCCATCTGTAAGATAGAAAGGGGGGGGGGGGGGGGGGGGGGGGGGTAGGGGTGGTTGTACGGTTAGACGAAGTAGTTTGCAATTTAGAGGCTATCTTTTGTCTTGAACAGGTGTGGGTTTGCAAGTAACTATACACAGGAAATATAACGATACTTAATCTAATTACACAAGAGTAATTTGAGTTGTATGCATTTAATAACATGTACAGTTTCCCATATTGTTTTGTGGTGCAAAATAATTTTCTCCTTCCTTTTTTGCACAAAAAAAAAAATAAACACCTTTAAGTAGTAATATAATAATCTTATAAGGTTAAAATAATAGAACAACACTTATTATTTTATTTTATTTACCTAACTCTGATGTCAACCTAAAAAAATATCCTCGCGCAATAATACTAAACGGCTTCGCAAATATTCTAACATGATAAGAGGTAAGCGCGCTGTTATTCCTTAAATAAAAAAAATCATATATTGTCATTAGTTTAGTTTCCTCCAAAATGATGCCTCCGTCTGATAGTACTTTCAGTACTTTGATTTTTAATCTACAGCACCTAAGTGTACATTTGATCAATGAAGGAGAACCATAAATTACACAAATAAAAAAAATATGCATTTTTGTAATAGTGGAGATTATTTTGACTTTTAAAAAAAAATTAATTAGGATTTTATTCTTCAAATTAACTTTAACTCGACGCCATTGTGGCCCTTCAGGCCTTTGATTTCTTTGTAGTTTTCATTTGTAAATATAGTTTAATTCTGCAGAAAAATTTACATGCGCATTGTCCTTCTTTAACAGTTTAAACAGTCTCAAGCCTTGACCAGAAATAGGATTGCTAAAGTACTTAGAGCTCGACTGTATCTCTTGCAACAAGCCGGTCCAAATTCTTTTTTGATTGGTGGAGATTCGCCTGATCACAAGTTTCGAGTCATCATAGGACCGCAGGTCAGTTCCTCATTGCAGAAGTTTTAATTTCATATTCTGAATCATAATACTGCTGAGACATTGATAGAACTACTCTTGAGTAAATTATTTATTTTTAATTCTAAATCACTAAAATTGATCGAGCCTTGCTGAAATATACAAGTGTCAAATGTAATTTCCAAATCATCTTGAATGCATCTTTCAGACCTTTGACTAATTGTTGTGTGCTTAAACTGTTTTGCAGACATGCAGTTGTGGCAAAGGACCTCACTGTGTCCATGTGTTGTTTGTGATGTTGAGAGTTTTCCAAATCAGGGAAAGTGATCCTCGTTTACTGAGCAAAGTGCTGAAAAATTATGAGGTGACTAGTATTACAGGGTGTAGCCAAAAAATTAACAATGTTTAGTTTTTCATGTACCATCACATCATATCAAATGACATTTTGGAAAGGGGAAAAATTTCTAATAAGAATAAAAACTCTGCCTGATGCATTATATTTAAAATTGGTCAGAAAAACTAAAGATTATTTTTATTTTGGCCTTTTCGCGATGAAATGTTTCATATACTGGTACATAAATGTATTTTGAATACTTTAAGAGAACTGGATTGTGCTATTTTTTCATAAGCTTGATATCAAATGTATGGATATACATATTAGGTGGAGGCTTTATTTAAAGAGTACCATGACAAAATGTCGTCAAGAATCTCAATGAAGAAGGAAGTAAAAGTAACGAAGACAGCAAGTAGTTCTGACCTGCTGTCTCCAGACATGGCTTCCGGACAGTCCGAGGCAGACGGAGAGTAAGACAATTTTTTCCTTCCTTTGACTTTCATATCTTCACTAGCAAATTCAATCTGTATTGTTTATATTTTATGTTTGATAGGAGTATTACATACTTGAATCAGACCTGAATTTTTTCAAGCCTTTGATACTTAAAAAAAGTTTGCAGTTAAAAAGAAACCAAAAAAGTAATTGCTTTATTTCTTATTTAATTTTTTTTTTTAAGAAGATTTTATTTGCTTTTTAAAAAAAATTCCCTTGAAGTACATGTATGCAATGCTTTTGGATCAGAACTTACTAATAATTTTACTTTTATTAACATAAAGTTGTGATTTTGATTTTTGGTGGTTTTTTTTAGAAGTGTTAAGGAGGATGATGATACTTGTCCCATCTGTCTGCTGGAAATGCTGGAAGGGGAGAGCTTGCTGAAATGTGAAAATGGCTGCCAAAATCGTCTACATCATCATTGCATATCAGTCTGTATGTACCACAGTTGATGTTGCATGAAATATGAGATTTATTTCACCATTAGTTTTGCTAGTGTCTTTTTTTTTATTTTTGTTCAAAAGAGAACACACGTTCAATATAATTATATTCTGATAGAGGTCTGATTTTAGACTTTTATTGTAATAAGAAATTTATATCATTTGGTTTCTGTAATAGTAAATTCCTAGTTAAATGTAAGGAGTCAATATCAGTGTAAAATCCATTTTTATTGCACAGTTGTTAGCTGCCGGTATATGGAAATACATATTTGAAAGTTTGATACTCTCAATTTTTATTTTCATTATTTGTTAACAAAACGATGGAATTGCCAAATTAAGTATTTTGGTAAATAAGGAATCTACAGAATTCATTAACAACAAAATTAGGATATACAGGATATTAGATTTAAAATCACATGATTTCCTTTTGCCCTTTCAGGGTTTGAGCTTTGCCGGAGACAAAATGATCCACTTATCTGCCCTCTATGCAGAGCCAAGTGGAAGTGCAGTGACATTGAAATCAAAGGGCAAGTCAACAACTATAGCCTTTTTAATTTACATGATAAACTAATTCAAACTGATTTATAGTATACTATTATTACTTATTAGGTTAGTTACTGACTCACTACGGAAATATATTGGGTTGATCAATCTCATAGATTGATCAACCCAATATATTTCTGTAGTGAGTCAGTAACTAACCTAATAAGTGTTTTGTTTTTCCCGAGGACTATCAAGCGACATATTTGTTCACAAATAGCAATGATCTACGCAAAGCCAGGTTCAAGTCGCCTAACATTTCGTCCAATTTAACTCATTTAAACTCTTCAAAATTTTCAATCTCACCTTTCAAATACTCTTTAAAAACCTTTGCTTCACCCATTTTTACTTGCAATGTTTTGTTGCTATTCAATTTTAAATGTTTTCTCCCTTTCTCTGCAGAGATTTGAGCAAATTTTGACGCTGCCATTTTGTTTTGCTCCAGACAAAACAATGTGACGTCAATATTCTAAGGGCAACTACTCTAATTTTAAAGAATTTCAAAGGGCAACTACTCCAAATACTTTAAGAACTTACGGCATGTGGTTTATGTATTAAATACTATGAAATGTCGAAATGAGTAAGCGAAGCATCGGCCACTGACGGCCATATTGCCTAATATTATTTCTCACCGAGCAAATATAGAGATATATGAGGCAATCACGTGCTATGTTTAAACCAATGAAAGTGTGACATTTCAGTCCGAGGGAAAACAAACTAATAATACTATACTTATACTTACACTACTCTACACTACACTACCCTTATCTACACTACCTACTACACTACATTACTCCATTTTATTCAATTAATTACAGGTCAATTTAAAAAACTTCTTTTTATTAATTCATGTACTGTGGAATAATTTTTTTCATGGGGGTCAATGTTCGTGGGTAGCTAGAATTATCCTGGTTCGTGGGGACGTAATTTTGTTAGTTGCAAGTTCGAAATAATTTTTGTAAAAATTAAACAAATGCTTGTATATAGGTCCGTGGGGATGTAAATTCATGGGCAAGGGTTACCTACCAAAAGCCAAGAACATCGGTTCCCTACGAACATTGATGATACCACAATATTCTCATTTGCTATCACCCATCCATGTCATTGAGCAGAGAAACACTAATGTTGACAACTTGATTTTCAATGTATGAACATTGTTCTTTTAATACAGAGAGGAAGCTGGTGACACCCAGCTGCCCATAGTACCTCCAAACACTAGGGCCCCCTCCCCAGACAGGGCTCTGTCATACTCTGAGGCTGTCCCCCCAGAGAGAGACCGTCTGCCGTATGCTGAACCAATCCCTCCCGAGCATGCTGCTCTTGCAGAACCTTGGATCAAGGTAAATGGTTGATTCATTTACATTTCCTTAAATACTGACACAGTTTACATTTCAATGATAAAGGTTAATGGTTGATTCATTTAATTTACATTTCCTTAAATACTGACACAGTTTACATAATAATCATTATGTGTACATGTAGGTGAGAGAGAGAGAGAGAGAGGAAAGAGAGGTACCGGTGTCTAGCTGAAATGTTATAAATATTATATAGCAAAGTTTTTTTGTTGTTAGATATATGGCGAGGATTTGGTATCTTGCTTTTTCACCCGTAACTGGTCTATTCGTGAGTCTGGGGTTCGACATTTGAGTAAGGAGGTGGTAGGGGTGCTGATCAAAGGTATGGGGGAGGGGAAAAGTGGTGTGATGCTCTCCCCAGAGAAAGCCAGTCACATACATCGATCCCTGGAGGTGTGCTGTCAAATCCTTGCCTTTATGAGTGGGGATCCAGTCTACAGAGTATATGTAGCTTGCTTAGTAAGTGTATAAGCTGATGATGTAATGTATGAACATTTGAGAACTCAAAACACAATCTCTCAGCTGTCTTGTGTTGCTTTTCTAGAAGTTTTATTTGAAATTTGTCAATCCATAGGATACTCATAACTTTTATATTCTCTTAAAACAAATACTCCAATTTTTTTTTCAGAAAGCTTTAAGGACTATTTTATCCTATATTCCATGTCGAGAGGACAAACAAAAGTCTCGCTTAGAGGCAGACATTAAGCCCGTAGTTGATGCCATTATCATCAAATGCACCGATGGCAACAGGTTTGATTGTCCTTCGTGGTGAATGTGAAAAAGAAATGACTATTTCATATTTGAAAAGAGTCAATGTTCATTTGTTGATCATCTTCTTTGTTTATCTTTCTATTTCATAGAAGAACTAGTCAGTTGTCCTTGTCTACACTCGTGGAGCTGGCAAAAGGAAGCAGCGGGGAGCTGAGTGTGGGAAGTCAAATCACAGGTAATCACGGCTCGAGGATTAAAACATTCTGCATTGGTTGAATGAAAATTTGTTTTTTCCTATCAAGGGAGTAATAACCTAATTTATATACATGTATATACATTCATGAATTGATCAGGTTGTATATACTGGTAGTTAAATGTTAAACTGCATTAGCACATTGGAGGTGTAAATAAATGTCTACCACAGCATTAGTAAGTGTGACTCTTCATATCAGGATAAAATTTATATTTGTTTACAAACAAATCTCTACATTAATATGTTTTGCTTCATCCCATTAGGATTAAAATTACAATTATGTATATGTAATGGTTGATTTAATTGCAGACTCTTTTTCAGGGGCGCAAAGTTTCGACAGTTTGGATTATGTGATTCGATGTGCAACAGAGGATTTTGATTCAGAAACAGTTTCGTGGCAGTGGCTTTTGGGAAGGCTGTACCTTTTGGAAAGATTCTTTGAGGAGTTTCAAAACGAGTTATCCCCAAGGAATCCTCCAGAAGGGAAATCCGGTGATGAGGAATCTGTGCTGGGAGGAGCCAAATTTTCGGAAGGGGGTGCTATGACTTCCCCTGAAAGGCTGCTGACCATTGCTCGCTTTGTTATAAAGCTTGTCAAAAACTCTCATTCAAAAGTCAGTCGCATGGCTAGGAAAGTTTTCTTGTTGGTGGCCAAGTTTTCGATTCATTTAGAGTCCATGATGGAGGATTTGCACGACATGTTATCAGTACTAGATGAGACATCGGTGAAGTCCTTGAAGAAAAGAATGTCCAGAATTTCAGACGACTTTAATTTGTCTGAAAAGCTAGTACATGAATTGCATCATGGCATAACAAATAAGAACAATGAGCAGGATCACACACCTGAGAATTCTCCCCTTTCCTCACCTGAGTCGACACCTAGGTGTAACTCTCCCGTAACAGCATCTCCAGAATGCTTGAGTGAAGCTAGTGGTTCAAATAAAGGGAGGTCCTTACCATTAGTCCCTCCCAATACCCCAATTCGGGCTCGGAAGGAATGCAAGTACGAGTCAACAGAAAATGAGACTGCTAATGAAAAATGTGATACAAAAAAGCAAAATGAGATTGTGAATGGAGAAATACCCGATGACATAGTGATTGTAACAGAAAAAGTACTCGAGTGTTCCAAACCTGCTAAACTAGTCATAGCTGTCCCTACAACTGAGTCAATGCTTCAGGACAGTGCAAGAAAAAGCCCATCTCCAAAACTTCAGACTCCCCCTCCTAAAACACCTCCCCCTATTCCACCCAGACCTCCTTCTAGAAAAGGCAGTTATGAGATTCTACAAGTTGGCCCGATATTGTCTCCTCCCACACTGCCCCCTCAAGAGGCAGTTTTACCACCACCACCAGATGTGGTGAAGTGTGCCAGTGAGTCAGAAGAGCGAAAGAAACTGTCACTGCCACTGCCGTGTACAACTGAAGAAAAGCCCTTCACATTGTGTGATTGCGAGGACAAAGAAGGCTGTAAACATAAACCCAAACCCTGTCTCCTATCTTTAGACCTACCAAAGAAATTACCCTTGTCACTAGATTTACCAAAGAGGGAAGCCTCTGCATATACAGCAACTTCAGAGCCTCACGATGCAGAGGCCCAGGGCAGTACCAGCTTTTCGTCTGATGAGCGTACACTTTCCTCTGATGACTCGCTAGACAGGGTTTGCCGTCGTAAGGTGAGGGATCCTGGTCGGTTTCCAACAGCAGAACAAGGAGCCACCTCAAGTGATGAAATTCTGGATGTAAGACCAAGAGGTCGAACTCGTCTTGAACATTCGGTTTCTTTCAAATCAGAGGTGGCCTCTCCAAAGGAACCTATAAAGAGTTTTATGAAACAAAGTAAGTGAATTTGAGGTTGTTGTGTGCACAGTTAAGAAACCTTCAGCTGTAATCATTACATGTATAAACATGTTACATTGAGTACAGAAAGAAGATAAGGATCCATACATTTATTATATTCTAGAGCAAGATGATGATTGTCCCTGTAAAGAGGAGGTAGAGAGAGAGGAGGCCCTGGCACTAGCCAAAGCCATGGAAGTTTCAGCCCTTGACCCTCCCAAACCCATCATCCCTGGCCTCACCCCAACGGACAGGGAGGAAGTCATAACCATTCGCATTCAGCCAGAGGTATTCAGATATTTATAAAGCTGTAGACTGGTTACAATGTATATAACTTTCAATGTGAATGTGGTTCACTGTTTTATTACAATGTTTCACAAATGTACGGTACATATGATACATGTTGTACCAGTATGCGTATTTATAGCTGAATTTTTCCTTTTTTCTTTAGGTAATTTAACTTTTTTTTTTAGTAAAATTTTGCCACATTCAATACTATGAAATCATTATAATTCATGGGGCCAATTATTGTTATTTCGTGGTTTTAGTAAGAAAACTAAATTAAGGCACCTCACTACACCTAGACTTATACTTTTTAAGACACTATGTCACAAGATGGCGATTTAAAATTTCAAATGTTGTGTTAAATTGCTTATATCTTTTGATTCGGTTGTATATCATTGTAGCTATAAAGTGGTTAAAGTATTGGGCTTCTGAACCGCAGATCATTAGTTTGAATCCGCCTAGAGCTTTTGTTCATGTTTACTGAATTAAAGGACTAAGTGCGGTTTTATGCAATTTTTGCCCACAAAATCAAAGTTCTAGAAAGAGCTTTAAAATAAGGTGAAAGATAGTTAAAATCATATTGGAAATTAAGGTGTAAAAAATTATCACCACAGTGACGTCATAATGTAGAAATGACGTCATGAATATTGCATTATTTTGATAAATTGATGTTTTGTGGCAAAATATGGGTGTTTTCTGATGATTTTTCGACTGGGAAACATCGAGCGCAGGCTTGCTCAAGTACCATTTTTTAGTATGATATGTATAACTATCTGAAGAAAAACATATGTTAAAATCGCACTTGAGCAGACTTGCGCTCTATATTTCCGAATGCAAAATATAGAGCAAAAATGAGAATATCCTCACTTGTTTGCAAATTTGCGGGAATTAGGTCATTTAGGTGACGTCATAGATAAACAGCGAGTGAGCAATGATGACTAAAATCAAGATTAAAGTTATAGGCATCCTCTTTACAATGATTTGTGAAGATTTCATTTTTATACGATACTATTTAAAAATTGGTTGAAATTGGGGGCAGATATTTGACCATACCGCACATAGTCCTTTTCGAAATTGTAATTTTTCATCCAAAATTGCAATTTTTTTTGTCTATTTGACTTAGATACTTCTTATCCATTATGATATTTATCATAATCAAGTAATTTTCTGCTGATTTTAGAAAATATTTCAAGGTGTAGTGAGCTACCTTAATCAAAATTTGTATTCGTTGAGGATGAAAATTCATGGGGGAGGGCTACCTACAAATGCCACAAAAATTGAGCCACCACAAATTCTAATGATTTCACAGTGTATGTTTGTTTATATATTTAATACATGCACTACAGGAAAAAGTAATTCAAGTTTTCAAGCAAGCAAACTTATTTACAGAATGGAGAACGTCTTCATGATGCAAAAGGAGGGAATGGTCCCTCACTTTACTTAGAGGGAATCCATTGGATTAAGGGCCCTTTACTAGGTACAGGGGCATACAGTACATGCTACCAAGCCAGGGATGTCAAAACAGGTGTCATTATGGCTGTCAAACAGGTATGTATATTACAGTACTGTAAATTCCTTATTTTACGCAAGTACTTAATTCTGCAATTCCGCTGTTTTGTATCAAATTGCCAGAATATAAAAATGCGATCACCAATTTTTGGTTATAAATTTTAAAGCTTAAAACTGTCTGAAAAATAAAAGCGAGACTTTAAAGGGGCATGGTCACGATTTTGGTCAAAAATTATTTTTTCGATTTTAATGTTTACAATGCTTCAGTAAGACATTTTTAATAGGCAACCAAAATTTGAGTGTCATTTGATGAGTCATAAGCGAGTTACAGAGCTTACAATTCTTCGCTATGTAAACAAAGCGTTTGTTTACATTTTGAATGTTGAAGTGAAAATTCCAGTTTTAGACCTAAAAATGAAAGTGTTTATCGTTAGGAACTGTTTATTTATGCTTAAAATGAATAATAACATAGACAAACCAGCTTTAAAAAGATTTTTTACTGGTATATTGAACCTATGTAAACAAAAACAGGGCACGAGCCTTGTTTACATGACAAAGAATTGTAAGCCCTGTATCTTGCTTAAAACCCAGCGACTGGCACCAAAATTTCATTTGATCATTAGAAATGCATTCCTAAAGCATTGGAAATAATAAAAACAGAAAAAATAAATCTGACCAAAATCGTGACCATGTCCCTTTAAACTCTGTGAGGGTTGCTTCTCGTGATTCAATTCGGAAATAAATTCCTCACGTTTAATTGGGAATCTACAGTATCATCTACCTAGCCAAAGTAAATTATACTAGCTCAGTTCTTTTAATATATCAGTTTTAGTGCTGTTACTTTGGGACAAGTTGAAATCAACATAATTTGGCACATTCTACATGTTTGCCAATTCATATGTCTGCATAGTCATTAATGAATTAAAACCTCATTAGATACATGTACATGTATGAATAAAAACACTTTCACTTCTTGTAATTTTAAAACCAGTATGTATGGTACATGAAACTTTGGTACAGGGATATCATTACCGGATAGTTGGTTTGTATTTTTTTTTAAACTATCGTTTTGTGTTAAGAAATGTATTTGTTGGTCTTGTTTCTTTAATTGTCTGTACAAAACAATTTCAGGTGTCCTTTTGTCGGAATTCAAGGTCTGAGCAGGAGATTGTGGTGGAGACCATCACAGAGGAGATCATTATGATGACCAAGCTGAACCACCCCAATGTGGTCAGGATCATGGGAGCCACCAGGCACGGCTGCCACTTTAACATGTTCGTGGAGTGGATGCCTGGTAGGAATTTTGCCATTGTATTTAAACCAAACAAAAATATGTCATGTTTGTTGAAAAGAATTATTTAACAAATGGAAAGTGGGGGCGGTTAAGAATGTATTGCATGCATAGTTATCAGTGAGAAAAGAGAGGACCTATCTTTCCCTTTTCATATGTTTGTCTGTCTGTATATCCCTCCTGTATTTCCATTTCCACACTTTGTTTTTACGCATTTAAAAATTGATTTGAATGCATGATTTACATGGTCAAGGTCCAATTTACATGTAGTTGCTTCTGATCAGTTGATCGCATATCAGTTTTAAATTATTCATTCCTTTATTTTTTTTTATTTGCCTTTTTTCATATTTCATCACAATGCTTCTGAAATGCTTGTTGTATATTTCGGCTTTTGACTATATTTATTTGTGACACATAGGTGGTTCAATCTCCTACTTGCTGGGAATGTATGGTGCTTTTTCTGAGAATGTCATCACCAGCTACATCCTCCAGATTCTAAGAGGACTAGCCTATCTCCATGACAACCATGTTCTCCATAGGGACCTAAAAGGTAATTCAATAAGCTATTTCTGTATTTTTTCAAATACTGTGGAATCATTAGATTTCGTGGTGGCTCAATTTTCATGGAATACGTTGCTACCTCTCATCCACAAATATACACCCCCACAAACTAATAAATTAGGGCTATAAAGTCATAATCTTTTTGTATGTATACGAAAATACACGAAATTACGTCCCCTCGAACCTGTAAAATATAAGCAATCCACGAAAATTGGCCCCCACGAAGTTTAATGATTCCACAGTAAGATAAGTACATGAGAAAGAAAAAGGTTCATGTATATTGTGTATGTATTTACATGTATCTTTATAATTTTCATATAAGACACAAAAGATACATTTTGTATTTTTATTTATTTTCAGGTGCAAATCTTTTGGTGGACAGTACAGGTCAAAGGTTAAGAATTGGTGACTTTGGAGCGGCAGCACGTTTGGCCTCTCAGACGACAGGAGCTGGGGAGTTCCAGGGTCAGCTACTGGGAACCATTGCTTTCATGGCTCCAGAGGTTTGTGACTATTAGCCATACAACTGTCAGTGATGGAAATTCAGTCTCTCTCAAATTGCTAAAATTCAAATCAAGAAATCGTATAACAAGATTTTGTGAGGTTGTTTTTCATGCATGCACATTGTTATGTAAATGGCAGGTTTTGAGAGGAGAAAATTATGGAAGAGCTTGTGACGTATGGAGCGTGGGGTGTGTCATTATTGAGATGACAACCACCAAACCTCCTTGGAATGCGAAGGATATCTCAAACCACCTGGCACTCATATTTAAGGTAAAGACTATTAAGGTAAAGACTATTAAGGAAACCATGCCTCGTTTCTTCAACAATCAATCAGCAATTGCCAGATAACATGTCTTCATGCGTCTTTTGTTTTTCCAAAATATATAACTTAAACTGAAACAATAGATTTTGATAGTACACCATACACTTTTTGATAGTACATTTACATTTAAGTACATTTTGCCTCTGCAGATTGCAACATCTATGCAACCTCCTCCTATTCCGGATAATCTCTCCCCACCGATCCGAGACATTCTTTTAAGATGCCTGGAACAGAAGAAGACGGAGAGGCCTACTGCCAAGGAACTGTTGGTTCATCCACTATTTACTCAGTACATGACAAGCACCAGCAGTAAATGCTGACGTGCCACATTTCCCAGCATTCAGCTTTGGGCCATGCCACATCATCTTGTGGGGAATTCCGTGTTCATTATCAATGCAGCAAATGTCAGAATATTTGAGAAAGTAATTTTGATTGGTAAACATTTAAGATTGTTTTTGTGCAGTTGGAGCAATGGAGATATTATTTTTTACATTCCTCCCACCTCAGACATATGGCTCAAGGTCTGTCCATCTTTAAAAACTGTATGATATTCGGATATTGCTCTCCACTCTTGTGCGTGTATCTTTGAAATACATTTATTCACATTTGACAGGCAATGTTATTCTATACAACGAATATATGATGAAAACTAATCACTGATTGGTAATTAAATATCTATGATAAGGTTTTTTAAAGATGAGTTTTCACTATCCACTGTTATCAAAGGGGTTCACAGTGTTCTAACCCTCAATATTTATTGGTAACAATCAAGTCATCTCTTTAATGGATTCATAGATAAATGATGTAAAAATCATTCAATGAATTTTAATACAGAATTTTTATCAACAAGCATTGAAGAATGATAAATGACCCCTTAATTTGATAAGGACTAGAAATTATGATACAGAATTTTTATCAACAAGTATTGAAGACTGAAAAATGACCCCCAAATTTTTTATCAGGACTATTGCACTTTTACTGTTATTTCTGTTGGATTTACATGTACATTTAGACATTTTTTCAATGTTGAACTAAACAGTATTATCTCCCTTTAGTATTATTCAGTGCCAATGAATCACTAGATTATGTTGACGGATACTAATTTCTTTTTTTCTTCTCTCCTATTCATTGTAAGTTAGCTTATGGAGCATGAAATATCAATGGAATAATGCATGCGCATGTTTAATCCCCAATATATGAACATGTTAAATTTTTAATATATACGATGGCAGTTTTTTTTTTGTTTAACTGTTGAACATAACATCTTTAGCTGGTTTTAGTTTGCATCTGTTAGCTCTCCTAGACTGGGGTGTCACTGTCACGTTAATATCATAGATGCCAATTGTCTCAGTAGTCGTGATATTATTTATTTAGTTAGCAGTAGTTATTACTTTTTCATGCTTCTATTTTATACCCTTAGCTCGCTCTCTGTACAGATATTGGATTCAATAGCTTTTCTTCTGTCAGTCTGTATACATATTCTACCAAAGCAAAAGTTTGTTTCTACAAAGCTTTTTTTTTTTTTCTTTTTTATTGCTTTTATGACTGAAAGCATTTGTTTATTAATATATACCAAAAGAGAGAAATATATGACCTATATGTAGTGTTGCTTTTGTCTAATATTTACATAAAATCCAGTGTGTTTGACACATGTGGAATAAAACTGTATAAAATAATGTACAAGGATATGTAAAAAAAAAAATTGTTTACTGTTTTAATTCAATGGTGCTTTTTAAGTGATCTTTCACATCATTTGTATGACATAGACGTAGTGTGGTCATACATTTCTGCAATGAAAATCATGCATAATATATATATATACAATGAAATTTTGTTTATTAAAAAATCCTATTACGGTACTAAATACTTGATTTACAATGTACTACTATGCAGACACATTTTTTCAGTGCACATTAGCATGAAAACTTACTCCTATTGTACATTTTTCATCCTAGCCCATTGGGTTTTTTTGTTGTTGATTGAATTATGAATCTCAACATTAATTAGATAGCAGTGCTCTATAATGTTTGCTCAGTTTAAAAATTGATTCTTTTTTCGGTCTCATAATGTAAATAAATTTGGATGTGAATCTGCAAATATATCAGCTTACAGAAAATGCTATTTATATAGTCAAGTAATATTATACCATTGTTCCTCTTGTAACTTGTATGTTACTATCGGTAGGTCTCCATGCCGATTCTTGCCTCATTAATCTATTTGTCTCTGAGAAATAGATCCTTGCTGCTTTGATGCATAATCAAAAATTCATGAATGATTTATATTCCATAAAAAAAAAAAACATTCAGATGTCTACCTCTTTTACTTAAGAATGTTTGAAAAATATGCACTTATTAGTTAAGCCAGTATTAAGAAATATCAGATTTTTTTTTAGCATATTTCAAATTTTGAAGTGCCTTTATGAATTAAAGACTATTATTAAAAGTTCTGGAGATCATATGGATTTTGTGATAATAGGGTTGTGATCATTGTACATATCACTGATGTTGTCTGTAAGTCATTGCATTCAAGTTCTGTGTGTATGTACATTTCTTTCCCTTTCTTTTTTTATTCTGCTCATAAGTCTTAGCTCAAAAAAGTGATGATTTGATGCATATGCTCTCACCATAGAGTAGATTATGTATTTCATTCTGTAGCTCCTTTGTCGCTATACATGTACATTGTTTTTTGTGGACGTTATAAGTACCAAGGTTTTGATCCTACATTTTTTACATTTGATCTTTGTAAATGAACATAGAAAAGTTTTAAAGTTAAAAGATTTTTTTGGTTATACTTTGAGTAATCAAACTATTTTTTATAACCTGTTATTATACTAATATTTTTTGGCTGTTGTCAACAAAGTAGTGGCTCATATACTTCTTGACTGAGCTAAAAAAAAAATTCATTTTTTAAGGTTTCTCAGCACAAATTTTGTTTTGTGTTTTACATCTTACGAATACATTTAAGCAATGGTCATATCATTATCATTTTGAAATGTTTGTCACAAATTTAAATTGATGTTGTATTGAGAAAACTTTTAATTGGATTATATCTTAAGCTATGAAATATTCAATATTCATACTATCTTAGAATTCAGTTACCGGTATGCATGAAATGTATGTTTATTACCAAAAATAGCAATACCAATAGAGCCTAATTAATAATGACTTGTAAGAAATGTAATCCAATACTTTCAGGAATTTTACATCTGAATTAAACACGATCTTTTATAGCTCAATTCAGTCGATGGATATTTTTAGGATGAAAATAAGTTATCAAGATTGATTCATATCAACAGATATTCCAAGCAAAGCCAATGATATCAAGATATCTCATATATTTTTTAGCAATATGGATACTAGTCATTTTAAATCATTTTCAATTTTTTGTTTTTGTTACTCATAATCTTGTTATTTATTGATAATTATAAGTTGCAACTGCAGAAATTTATTACCCATTTATCTGAATTAAACTTATAGAAGTAACTGGGTTTGGATGCAAATAAAATATTTCAGAATATTCATACTAGAACATAAGAATAAGGTAGACTTTACAACAGCATTATAGTAGTTGGTTTTGAATTTAAGATAGTGATTTGGTTTGTTAAATTTAAAATCTATTAAAAAATTAAAAATATGTATATTTTTTCTGATCTTGTTACTTGAAAATGTAAAAAACTAGACATGATATGTGTGTTAAAGCTATGATAAAATTGGTGATTAATTAAAAAATATATATTTAAAGCTTTGAATGTACTTCTGGTTAAGGTTTAGGTCTGCTTCTGATGTTTTGTTGTTGTGGTGATTTTATGTCGAGTCTTTTTTTTATGTTTTAATGTGCTCTGGACAGTTTTATGTTTTCTTTTTAAGTGCTATTTTCTGAATAAATTATCTTTGATAGAATAAGCTATTTGTTGACTATTTTGATGCACCCTACCACCTGCTTATTTATACAGGGGGCCCACAGGTGCTTTCACGAGGACAGAACTAACACCCACACCCCCAACCATAGATCCCAGGGTCTTTGCTCCCTTTTTTCAGTCGGTCCAGATGATACATGTAATTATTTTTTTTAACAGTTATTTTGAATGGACTTTGTTACAAGTACTTTATTAAATTTGGTGATATCACCTGCAAATTCACTCTCTGGTATGTAAACTGTATGTGCCAAGAGGTAATGATTATGGTCAGCTTACTGTGGGCCTATTAAAGTTCATACTTATAGTTTTTAAATAATGAATTTACGATCAGTTTTGGCCTACGGATAAGCATTTATTTATTTAAAACTTTTTTTCCACGTATCATTTGCTTTTGATTCATTTCGGAAATCGTATGATTAAACGTTTCCGGTTTTCACGTTTGCAATGAACATGGCAGATGGATAAGTATAATTTATTTGGACAAAGGGGTTAAATACAGGCTATAGAAACAAAAGATGTATTTGTAAGTATGATTTTAAAGCAACCGTACAATGGATTTGATTGTTTACTAATGTATGAGGTGAAATATCAATCGTCTGCTAGCGGTCGTCCTGAACGACCTGTAAACAAATGGCGGCCAGACATTCCGGAAACCATCTCAAAATTTCCAATGAGTCAAAGATTAACAAATTTATGAATCATTAGAAGATTATATGTATGATATACTTTCTATTATTGTCAATCAACGTAAATTTAGATATAGAAATATCAACAGAAGCAAGATTATACAGTTATAAGTGTGATGATCGAACAGATGCCACCTATCTCTTTAAAATATTTGCAATGTTACTGCTTTTTGTGCCTTGTCTAAAAATCTTCATTTTTTGGTAAACAGACTTCTCAGGATGTGACTTGGAGATATTTCTTAAATTGTATACATGGAGCCAAATTTTGATCTGAATGCTTATGAGCCTCCAGTGTCCCTATGGAGTATTGTAGAACAACACATTCCAATACATGAACATGAAGAGATTAAGGGGATGCTCGGAGAATCTTTAGTGGATCAAAGCCTAGAACTCAGAACTGAGGTAATATAACATTCAATTTATAATTCTGTCATGCATGCCATGATGTGTGCTGCCGTTGGCAAATATGCATATATATGTCATTACTATTACTCATAATGAATTATAGATTGACACACTTTTGGATATTTGGAGAGACTATCGAGATGAAACTAATGAAAATTGTAAAGAAAAGCTGCCTGAACCTCCTGGACTGAGAGACAGACTCGTGCAAGAAATTCAATTCTTCCTGGAAAATGTCAAAGAGAAATCCAGATTACAAGGGCTGTAAGGATCATTTCTGGAAGGGATACTGGGCTCTGGGTCTAAAAGCCTTATTTTCTTCAGTTTTAATGATTGAACATGCTTAAAAGCACTTTAACCAATTTAAAAATAGAATGCAGAACAACTCTGTATCATACTGTAAATATACAAGTTACTACACACAAAATTAAGTGCAGTCTTCTTCAACTGTCAGATTAGCCAAGACATTAATTAGCATATTTGGAGCCAAGATTTTACATGATTTTGTTTCAGTTATAATTTGCATGTACATATACCAATTAGTCTAAATTAAATTAGTAGACAAGAAGCAGTGTGAAGGGCACTAAAAATTGATAAACATTTGATACATGTCATAAACCAATAATTCTTACTTGATACATTTCGTAGCTATTTTGTTTGTGTGATTAATTAATTTAATTTACCGGTAGAATGTTTTTGTCTAATGCAGTAACCCTGAGAGGATCCTAGCAACAGGACATAACACTACTGTGCTAGATTATGCCATGGATGTCAGCAGTGAGTTATTCAAAACAAGAAACAAAATGTTTTAAAATGCTGTAAATATTAAACATACATGGTCAAAATTTTTCCAAATTTCACCTTTCTATTTCAATTTTTTTCATATCAAAGAATTGTGAGCTCTGTTTCTTGCTTATAACTTGACAAATGAGGGTAAAATTTTGACTGACCATTGAAAATTATTGCCAAATATATGTGCCTAATACCAGTAGTTATTTAAGCATAATAAATATAAAAATTGGAGAAGTAAAACTGTAGAGAAAAAAATTGTGACCATGCCCCTTTAGTGTTTTAATAATTACATGAATTAAAAGTGGAAACAATACACAGTGGTACTGCACTGAATTTTAATGATTAATGCATGATTTTGTTTCTTGAAGAAATGAAAAGAAACAAAAGTTAGTTCAAGTGTGAATGTGTACATAGTATCAATGCATATAGTGTAAAAAAAAATTCTTTGCTGAAATTTCAATGTAAACAGTACACTTTTAGAATCCAATTACATTTTGATTCTATTTTCACCATGTAAGAGTGATATAAAAAATTTTATGACATTACGTTGTATGTATGATTTAGGGCCTGGCACAGCTCGGGGTTCCCGACCCTCCACCGCCATGTCTAGAGAAGGAAGGGACACTCCTATGATTTGTACCCCTACAGGCAGTGATAGGTAATCTGGAAAATATGTCAGCTATTAGCCTAATCACTGTCGTGTATCCGCGCCGGTAGTGACGTGTTTGGATAAAGTGAAAATGGTGGTTCCGTTTGCTTCTTCATAAGTTTTCGTTTTATTTAAGTCTTACATTGTCTACTTTTACATGAAAAAGATCGTCAGATCTATTTAAAAGTGTATAAAATCTTTTAAGTTCTACGAAGTTTATGTTAAGATTATGTAAATATGCAGTTTATGTCCATTAATTGTGAACAACGGAACAGGTTTGGATGACCTTGTTTTTCAAAATAGGAACGGTTTGGATACGTATCTGATACGGTGTGGATGTAATTAATATGTGAGTGTAAACAGTTCGTTTTGTTATCCCCTCGCGAAGGGGATATAGCATCGCTACTGTGCGATATACATGCCCTCACTCAATATTATGGATATCGTCATCCGATAGACATATGAAGTCACATTGTTTAAAAAAATAAACATACACGTTAAAGACTTGTGCATTTAAGCCAACAAAACTTAATATACCGTAATTTGAATTTCAATTTTACACCGCTTCAAATAACTTGCAATTGGCCGCGGATAAAAATTGCATACAGAGCGCTTTACAGATATGTTAAGTCTGTTGTATGATCATTCCATCGATATTAATTTCGAAAGATTCAGCCTTACCAAAATCTTTACCGACACAAAAAACGTGTGTTTACGACAGTTTCAATTGTTATGCTTCTATAACGTTGTCGCCTTTAAACGTGAAAACGTCAAAAAATCAAAAGAGATCAGTCAAATACAGAATTATGTACCAACTTTAAAAAGTTTAATGTCTGTAAAATCATCTAATGATACACATATTTTTTTTTCTCTTTTAAAATTGAAACGATATAATATATAGATACAATGCACAGAACAAACCGTGATAACGTGGATATTTTTAACTATTGGTATCCTGATATGGGTTTCATGAAAATGAAAAAAAAATTCACTTTTGATACAGAGTATTTAAATTACCGAACATCATACTTGTATATTTTTTTAAATTAAAAATTGACACGTTCCCAAACAACTTTTTGGTTTTGCAACAGCAAACTGCGCTTTGGCAAATTTTTAACTATGAAATTTTTATCATTTTACTTTCATGTTAAATACTAACGCGGGTTTTGTACTTTTTCTGCGGTAACGCCACCTTCATTTCCCGCATGAGTCACCAAAACTTCTTGATATACATAGATACTGTCGTACATCTTTATCGTTTTGATTTTCTGGTGAGAATCATGATTGAATAAATGTACATATAAAATGGCGATGTTTACTTAGGTCTCGTCATCACTTGAATTTTTTGGACAAACTATATCTAACAAAAGAGTAAATATATGACTTGGCAGACATCTATGGACTTTGTATTATATCACTGGGAGTGAAATAGTTGTAGAACTTTCTTTGTCTAGCGATGTTCAGGCTTGGTATTGAATGTAAACGAGGCTCACTTTCATAATATTATTACCAAGCACGTTCTCCGATCAACTTACTTCACGATTATAAATATCATTTCAGAATAACTAAAAAACACATCATATACATGTAGTCGCTTGCAATAAAAGTAGTAGATAGTTATCTGTTAAGGTGTTAATATGATGTATAACTTTTCAGGTTAAAAGTGAAAAACTTTTTTTTTTTAACATTTAATTGTGTTCCTCATGTTTCAACTCATATTTTCCTTATAATTTAAAATTAAAGAAAGAATTCCTTTGAAATGTTAGTTAAAAAAAAATTGATATAACTATATTTACATTTTTCAGTGTTTTTTTTTATGTGATAACACTAAGTATCAATTTGTTCATATTCAGTCCAATAAATTCAAATGACGTTTGCTTATTCAAATTAAATATTTAAAAGTACAATTGCTATGAATTAAATTAATATAAGTAATAAGGAATCATTCTGTCGATATTGTGAGGTGTAATTTCGTTTCGAGCTTTATTGGGTTTGACCACGCCCCGACCAAAATAATCAACTCATGATATTCGATCAAAGAATGATTCCTTATTCGTTAAATAATAAATTTCTGATCAATTATATACTAAATATACCATTTTATCAGAGGAAAAAAAAACATGCTTGCCTAAAGAAATGAACTTAGTAATCCAGTTTTCATTCCCTTTGACCATGTGGAAGTATTTTGGTTTCATCACGTTTATAAAAATGTCGGACAGGAAAGAAAAATACATCGTCTGTATATTAAGTTCTTTTCACATGACTTTAAATACATCTTTTGCATGCTGTGTAATTGAATGACCCACTATTTTTTAAAAAGATGTATCTTCGGTTGCACACCGATAAAATGCAAACTGCTCCCTTTATGTCTAAAATATCAAAAATGCTATAACTTTAAATTATTCAAACCGTACCATTTGCACAATTTATATTTTAGCATCCAAACCGGAATAATTTATTTATCCAAACCGTACTACTTCTTTAGCAGGTGCATGAAGTTCTTGCTATTTTTATACATATTAATGTATTAAAAAGACATCGGTTTTATTTTATTTGGTTAATGTAATGTTTTAAATTAATTTTGGCTGCTTCAGATTTTTAGTATGTGTTATATTATCTATGTAATCTAGAAATAGTTCTTGGTTTTAGCGTTAAAATGACACGTTATCGATTGATTTTTCTACAAATAAGTCGTTTTTATTAACGATGAACTAAAATAACGCACACTCTTTTCAACTGCAACACCTTCAGAAAAATATGAACGACTATTACGATATTTTAATTAGTATTTACCTCGTTGTCGATAGAAAAAAGGACACAACACTTATTGTTTTTGCAATGGATACGCCATTTTCACGTTGTCCAAACATGTCACTACCGGCGCGGATACACGACAGTGCTAATATGAATTTTAGTTCTGTAAATCATGGTGAGTGAATTATTAGATTGAATGTGCAAATAACAGTATACATGTATACCAATGTAGTTTAACCTCACAACATTTCTCAAAAAAGTGGAACTTATGTTAATAATCTGTATATCAGTACAAATCTTCAATATGCTGCACTCTTGAGATGAAAAATAAAGGCAAGCTAAGTACAATAATTCTGAATGATTTATTTTGTTATGTTAAGTATGTTAAGAATAATGCTGAACATCATATAATGAAGGAAGAGGGTATTTAGACTCCATCTATACCATTACTACATGTAGCCTATGATATAGGACAAGAGAAAGACAGTTTAATTCAATGCATGTATCCTTTTTAGCTCACCGAGACGAAGTCAGGGGGAGCTTATGCTATACCCTCGGCCTCGGCGTCGGTGTCCGGACCTGGTTAAAGTTTTTGTTGCAGGTCCTGTATCTAAGCTATTACTTGTCCTATCTTCACCAAACTTGCATGGATGATGCATCTGGACCTACTTATGGACTTGAAAGACTTGGGTGCTGAATCTGAGTCCTAAATTTCAGATGCTGGAGGAGGTTAAGGTTGTTGGACCAGGTTAAAGTTTTTGTTGCAGGTGCCCTTTGATAGCAAGTTACTGCAGGTCCGTACTTCACCAAACTTGCATGGATGGTGTGTCTTATGATACTGATGCACCAGACAGGCTTGGGTGCTGAATCTGAGCTATAGGCTACAGATGCTGAAGGAGGTTAAGGTTTTTAGAGCTGGTTAAAGTTTTTGTTGCAGGTGCCCTCTGATGATTATATCTTAGTTACAACTAGTACTAACTTCACCAGACTTCCATGGATGGTGCGTCTTATGATACTGATGCACCAGACAGGCTTGAATGCTGAATCTGAGTCATAGGTATCAGATGCTGGAGGAGGTTAAGGTTTTTAGAGCTGGTTAAAGTTTTTGAAACAGGTGCCCTCTGATGATTATATTTTAGTTATTACTTGTCCTAACTTCACCAGACTTCCATGGATGGTGCGTCTTTTGATACTGATGCACCTGACAGGCTTGAATGCTGAGTCTGAGCCATAGGTTTCAGATGCTGGATATGGTTAAGTTTTTTGGAACAGGTCACATGTTTAATAGATAATAGTACTATTTCAAACTTGCATAGTTGATTAAACTGTGATATGAATGAATCACAGAGGAAGCTTCAGATGCAGAGCTTGATCTCCATTATCAAGGATGCTAATAAATATATCTTAGTTATTACAGGCCCTTACTTCACCAAACTTGAATGGATGGTGTGTCTTATGATACAGATGCACCTGACAGGCATGGATGTTGAATCTGAGCCAAAGGTTGTTTTAATTGCTAGTGCCCTCTGATGATGATATCTTAGTTATAACTGGTCTGAACTTCACCAAACTTGCATGGAGATGCGTCTTACATTGTATGTATACTGATGCACCTGACAGGCTTGAGTGCTGAATCTGAGCCATAGGTTTCGGATGCTAGATGAGGTTTAGTTTTTTTGGAACAGGTCACATTTTTATAGATGATAACTTGCATAGTTGATTTAACTGTATTATAAATGAAACGTAGAGGTTGCTTCAGATGCATAGCCTGATCTCCATTATCAAGGATGCTTTAAAAAATCTCCTCGCTCAAACCTGCTCGATAGATAGATGTGTTTGTTGATAAATGAAACAACATGATTCCTATGATATAGTATTGTATGGTATGAAACAATATTGTTTAATATGATACAATATAATATCATATGTAATATTATAAAAAGTTATATGATACGATATGATATTTTATCAATTTTTTGATATTTTATGTTATGATATTGTATCATGATATCGTTATGTATAGTATTGTATATTATGATTCAATATTGTATAATGTTATATTGTATTATTCATTTATTATTTTATAACATGATACTATTACATAAGATATTGCAAAAAATAATATTGTATCCTATGATACAATATTGTATATTCTATAAAATTGTATCATACAATATTGTATAATATGATATTAGTTTCTGTAATATAGAATTATATGACATGAAATTGTATAATATGATACTGTAATATTGTATAATATTGTATCATACGATATTGTATAATATGATATTGGTTTATAATATGATGTATTATCACATCACATGAAATTGTATTGAATGATATTGTAAAATTTATTATTGTATCATATGATACAATATGTATAATATAATATTGTGTTATATTATATATTACTTTATCACATAATAATGTATCATATGATACAATATCATATTATGTATCAAAAATGATACAGTATCATACTATATTATATAATATCATATGTTTCAATGTTATTATGTAATGTGATATTATAATATAATACTATATTGTTTTATATATAATATAATATTGTATTATTTAATCAAATACAATAATTATTAACACAATACAATGTCATATTATACGTTACAATATTATATCTCATCATTGTTTATTATGGTATTTTATTGTATTATATGATATATTTTGTTGATATGATAGGATGCAATATTTAATTTTATATTATTGTATTGATTAACATATGGACATATGATTATCATACAATTTTTTAACAGATGATATACGATATTGTGTCAAAACAGAATCCATGAATATCCAAGATCATAAAGTATGATTTTCATTTAATATGATAAAGGTGGTCTCTTAAAGGTAAAGTCTCATAAGGGTGATGTCTCGTCTCGGTGAGCTTTGTAATCTGTGATTACCTATGTTTAAATCTACATTAGAACCCTATTGTATTTTTCTTTTGTAATTTAGAGCATCTGCTGCCTCAACTCTCAGTGAAGAAATTGAATCCATGACCGACAAGCTGAATTACCTCAAGTTTGATGAAGTTGTTCAACATCTCAAGTAATATATGTGTCAAAAATCATGGCACAAAAATGCATTGTTTAGAACTACTTGCAAATCTTATAACCTTAACTTTTGTCTGATCGAGTGAAGTAAACAAATTATTATCAGATAATTTTTGTGATTGATTTTAATTAATGATTTATCATAAATTGTAAGAAAAATTTTAACAGGGAGTATTTAGAGGATGAAATCAGCACTCTTCTTAGAGACATTCAATTTCTGTATGAATGTTTGGATGAGGAGGCAATGTACAGGGCTGAGACACAGGGTACCTATTCCAGGGAGCCAACCATTGCCGGTAACTACCGCCAAATACATCCTGATAGATAATCAGCCTGTTGGAATTGCAATTCTCTAGAAATTCAGCATCTGAAAAATTATCATATTTATGTAACATTCTGTGGAGTGGTTTTATCAATTATAAGTATTTCACAATTTTAATCCAGACAAAAAATGCTAATAGACTATATATGATAAGATTTAATTTTGGCCCCCCGAAAAGTCAACATTTTAAGGTCATCTGTGGCACTCACAGGCACCTCACATTATGATTCTATTAATAATAAAATACACCCTTACATTATATAGGTAGGGGGTATGTTTTTTTTTATTTATATGAGAAAAATATATAATGCCATGTTCCTGTGGTGTCACTCTCTTTAAAAATTGTTGCAACATTTGAAAATTGTTTTCTTTAATTACTCCAGGGCATTTAGCAGACAAGTTAAGCAGATAATATAACAATGATGAAATTCATGATTCTTGGGTCAAAGGATTTGGTGTGAGGGCAGAGCTCTCTTGGTCATACTGTGAAAATGCATTTTAGTAATTATGTAAAAATTCTCTCCACTACTGGGCATTTAGCAGATTGTTTAAAAAATATGCACAAATTTATTTCAGAGTTGCAGGTTGAAAGATCAAAAATGGAAAAGGAGATGTTGTCAAACAGTGTGGTTCCACAACCTGCGGTTATGAGGCCTTCTCCAGTGAACTCCATCAAGTGAGTACATTTCTGCTTTGAGTTTGTAACAATATCGCACATTGTTGGATGAATGATTTTTATTCTTCATTATTACTGAAGATGCTTTAAAACACGGTCTTGGTGATTACAGGAAACTTCCCTCCCCACAAGTGTCTTCCTTTAGGATAAAGAACACGAGTCCCATGTCAGGATCTAGTCCTCCAGGAAGAGCAAACAGCCCGACTGGAACAAAAACAGACAATTCACGCGAGACCACTACCCCCAAGATTAGACCTATGAAAGTGTCACATGACTTAAGTGCCCAAATAACAGACAAGTTGAGTGGCCCCCATGGAGACATGAATAAGCAGGGATTAGTTGGGATGGTGAAAGTGACACCACCTACCAAGAACTCTAGTGTGATGGCTGCCTCACCACACATTGTAACTCCCCCAAGTTCAGCCAAGCCTGTCCGACCTTCCTCAGCGGATAGGTTCCGGAGAATGGTCCGGAACTGTAGAGATTCCTCCTAGTCACAAAGATACTTGATGTTTTGGATGCTCGTACTCACTTGCTGTGCTTTATTACCAAACGTTATTTCTACAAATATAGCAGTTTTATGCTATGCTGTTCATTTAGGATTTATGTCAGATGAATGATTTGTCAGTATTAATACATGATGTTCTGCCATCCATTTTGATTTATGGAGACGTGTCAATGGTTTCTCTTTTTACAATTTTAAGGGGTTATTTTGGCAAGTGTTAACTTTTATGAATTTTTCAGAGAAGAGAATAGAGTATTGCATTTATTTAAAGTCGTGTAATTTTGGCATTTTTATTATATTCCACTTTAAAAGGACACATGCACCTTATTTTGATTTGTCAAATTTGACTTTAGCAACAAAAATAAGTCAAAATTAGCATCTCACTAAAATAACCTTCAATACAGAACAGTGTATCACATTCTTTTATCTATATGATACAAGATGACGAAACCCATTGTGCCACTTTATATTAAATTATTTTGAATGATATATTGTTTGTTTTTAGTGCAGTTCAAATGATATTAAAACCGTTAACAGGAGTTTAATGTTTACTTTAACAAATTTTAAGAATAGGATACATGCATCAAATCATTTGAATACACTCTTTGAGTCTCATACATGTTGTTAGGGTGGGTCTCTTTTGCTTATAAAGTGAATCAGCATTTACTGGTATTCTTTAAAAATCCTCCCAACTCACTTTTAAACCGAGTAGGTACCGGTAGTAAAGATTAGCATGCAGCAGGCATGATGTTTGTACTAGTATTGATCTTAGGTTTGTTGTTAACTTACAGAGTTTACATATCTTCATTAGTTTAGACTTTGTGTTTAATGATTTGTACTCTACTTTGAAGTCAGTTATTCCCCTTTGTTCAATTGAAATACATGTATGCATTATAGTTGGGGGAAAAGATGGTGTCTGACTAATTAGCACATACCGTTACATTATACAAGTTCATAATTTTCTGGAATGGAATAATCTTTTTTTTATTTCAGATCAAAATCAAACAATTTAGTCCTCAAATATATGTACTTCTATCAGTTTTCTATATAGTATTTTTCTCTAGGGTTTAACTATCAAACGGCCAATTCTGATTTAAAACCTGGGCGGTCGTGTGATTAAGACCAATCCATAGATTGTTTAAATCAGTCCATCAGTAACAGTAAAAAGAACACGTGTTGCTGCAATGAATTTTATTTCCTTAAACTATTCATTTATGTGTTTGCTTATGACTTGTGTGCTTCTAGCTAGTCGATCCTCATTAGGAAATCAGACATACCATGGTGACAAATCAGGACGCGCCAATTAATGTCTGCGTGGTTTCCAATATGTCAGCCCCAATGAAACAGAGAGCATGATACACGTACCCATACAGGATATTATAATTATTATTATATTATATATTATTGTTTCAATAGCAGGAGTCGTTAAGATATTGATCATAAGGTCAGCTTGTCCATTAATTAACTGAGGAAGGAATCTTTTCATTTGCTTTGTATTAAAAAATGATATGAAGCTATATTTGACCTTTCGGAATCATTTGTAACAAGGTCAGGTTAAGATCAGGTCATAGTCTTCTCCTTTAACATTAGGGTGGTAACTTAGACCTTGAAGATTTGGAGTGAGACTGTAACATACATGTATTTAAAATATAGTTACCGTTTGAAAAACAGCCGCTTTCAAACTATTATAATTACTTACAGATAAGTAACTAACTACTAATTCTTTAATTAAACAATGGCGTCACGGTGTTGAGCAAGACCCTCATCTCCCAAAAAAAAACAGTCAATCATGTTAAATCTACTTCTTTTTACAGGTGTATCTGTAGGTAAAAAATAATACATGCACCACAGAAGATCCATCGGTCGGATGGAATTACCAAATTCAAATAAATTTAAGTTTTCCATGCATATGATAAAAACCGAGAGACGTCGTTTATATTTTAAAGATATCAATTGACTGAAAAACAAAATTAATATTGTACATTTAATTAGAGAGAAAGAACAAATAATTAACTGATTTTCCACTCATATCATGTTTAACGAACGAATGCTTACAAACGCTCTCAAAATCACAATCGTATAGAAGAACACATTTTTAGCACTTTTTCGAAGCTAAAGAACACATTTTTAGCACATTTTTGAAGCTTATGAATAAATTGTGTTCGCAAGCATAAACGAAAAATGTTTGAGAATAAACACGTTTTACTTGCAATATAACGCGAATAATTATTCATAATGAACGTTTATTTTTGCTTTTATAAATGAACTTCATTTTTGCCATCATAATTTCAATCTTTACAAAAACAACATACGGCCAGGATGCCAGATCAAAATGAAATAATTAACCAAACTAATTAACATTCGAAATCGAAGTTTTGTGGTACTACAAGCACTTGTTTCTGCGAAAAAATTAACTTCAATTTTGCCTAAAATTGGCTTCTAAAATATTACATTATTGACCCATACTTTTAGGTTTTTTTCCTGAATTTATAAGATTTGTCTGACAAGTATGTTATAGAACCATTTTAACAAGAGCTTAACTTTGGGTAGTTGTGTCAAACAGCATTGTAACGTAGGCCTGTCTATTTCACTGCTGGCTACTCATCCATCGCTATTTGAAATCAACAAGATTTGTCTGGCTTTTGAGCTAAGACTTGCGCAGTCGGTGCATATTTCGCTTGAAACCGCGTCATTTTTAATTTGTTTTGACGCAAGAAATAGATAGCTACCTCCAACCGAAAGTCCAAGGTCTTGTTAAAATGGTTTTAATTTGAGTAAAAGTTTGAGACTTTTACATGATTTCATTGCATGTTGAAATGTTAATGACTTAAAACAGCGTTGTATTATTACAAAAACGTCAAAATATTAATTAGGGGGTGAAATTGTGAACTTTTTCAGAATAATTATTTTAATTTTATTTAATACAAATATATTGTAGACTAAATTTGTACATGTATATGATACCATGGTTCATTCCGATTATAAAATTATAGAGGGAAAACTGATTTATCTGTAAGTTGCACTTTCAATGCAGAAAGGTCAAGTTAAATGCACAGTTGCGACAAAAGATCCCCAATTTTTGTTTAATTTTCTACTCCTAGTTTATACCAAAAACGTTAAGTTGGTCCAACAAGGTTTACATACCAGCTGTCCAAGTATAATGTACATTTTTGAAACTTTAATTAGTTAAAGCAATTTGAGCTGCAATTTTCATGCTGATTTTTTTTTCACAAAAATGTTATTTTCTACTAAAATGACAAAAAATATCATGGTTTATTAATTTCCGTGAGCCTTATTTTTGTTGGAAAAGCTGTTAAGAAGCCTTAATTGAAGAAAACTTGGATCATTGTCGTCCCGTACAAAAATTGATCTCCTTTATATTCCTTAAAAGAGAAATCTTTCTTCTGACAAAAATAAATGATTTTTAAAATCTTATTTATCATAAAAGTTTAAGTTACATGCAAACTTAACATACTAGCAGGGTTTTGCAGCAAAATAAAATTCTAAGAAATACAGCTCATATTGCTTTAAAAGCCTAACAAGATCCCTTTCTAAAGAGAGAGATGACTCACATAATCAAGAGATGACGACAAAACTTCAAAACGTTTTAATGTCTATCGGCCACAGGCACGTAGCATTGTTTTTTTAAGTGGGGGGGGGGGGGGGCACACTCATCGAGAAAAATCTAGACAAGCCAAAAAAAAAGTGAATTCCCAAAATCATGAAACTCCTATTCCGTAGAGGGGGTGGGGTAGCGTAGTCTACCTATAACTTCATTTTCTAGCTTAATTTCGTTATTTTTTTTTTACATACTCCCGAAAAAAGTGGGGAGGAGGGGGGGACTCCACGATAATTCAATTTTTTATATGTAAATTTAACAAAAATCTTTGCTGCGAGCAGCTCTCCCCTCCCCTGCCCCCCCCCCCCCCCCCCCATGCTACGTCCCTGGGTCAGAAGGAAAAATACCGGGCCATGACTGTAAAGGACGTGGATAGAAAGGATATACCGGTATGCCGAATGGTCCCAGGATTGCGTCCGTATAAACATCGATCCATGGGGAAAACACCCGAGTGGTACTGTCGGTAAGCGTGTGTTCGACTGGTCATGCTTGAGCTTCCAGCGATTGTGATGACAACCGAAAATATTGAAAAGCCAGAGACAGTAAAAATGGAATGTTGATTATGTTTGGCAGATTGTATTTTTTTTTTCAATATGAAAAATTGTATCATAGGAAATTAAATCATGATGGAGGCGAACGAAGCAGTATCCATTTTTGTGTGTGTTTCTGAATGGATGGGCCATTTACATTTTTCTTCTCTACCTTCGTAATTCCTTTCTCAAAAGAATAAAGTACCACACCATGTTCCTCGGAGGGGGGAATGGAATGCTGAATTAGAAATCACTAACTGACGATGATAATGTGGGCATGAAGCGTGATCAAGATATGACGTACGCTTATTACATTGCCATATAAAGAGATAATATACAATCATCAATACCCGGCGCCTAACAAATCCTATCTTACGTTTGTTTGTTGATAACCGTTATCAACAAGCAGCGAGTCATAGCTCAAGTCAGATCTGATTGTATCATATAGGTCTCTATGTGAGTTGCTGTAATGTGTAGTTTAATTTTGGAAGCGTTTTTCACTCTTTGTATTTGAGGGATGGTTTCTTGAAGGTTGTACAGTGACTGATCGAGGATAATAAGGATGGCCGACGACAAGGTTATTACAAACCAGTTTCATTTCCCTCCTCTGATATTTTCCATTCATCTTTGAAACGTGATTACATATCGCATGTCCTATTCCTACATCACAGATACGTGGTTACATATTGCATACTCCTACACAGACATGTGATTACATATTGCACGTCCTACTCCTTCTTCACGGAGACGTGATTACATATTGTACGTTCTACTCAATCTTCACAGAAACGTGATTACATATTGCACGTCCTACTTTCTTCACAGACACGTTATTACATATTGTACGTCTACTCCTTCTTCACGGACACGTGATTACATATTCTACGTTCTACCCCTTCTTCACAGAAACTTGATTACATATTGCATGTCATACTCCTTCTTCACAGAACGAGCAGCAGTCTCTTTTAGCCGGCGATGACGTCACAACACAACATGTGCCTCTCTTTAGGAAACTGTGTTACGCCATAGGAGGACCTCCCTATCAAATCACCAACACAGTCATTAACTTTTTCCTGAGCATATTCTTACTAGAAGTTGCAGAGGTACAATAAAAAATTTCTATTTATTTATACATGTACATGTCATTGAAATGAAATTTGCATTTGACATATTTAACTATAGAGAACTTGTAATCATCTACAATGCCCGACCCTTTTGGAAGGGTGTGTGTGTGGGGGGGGGGGGGGGGGGACTACGTCTTTTTTATCAACTCTGGTTTTTGGACGACTGAAAATTTTATTTAGACCATCTCCAACGTCTAAATGAGCATAGATAAGAAATCAATACTGTGCTGATTGGGGGAATTTCTATCTAAATACTAATATATATATAGATACTCCTGAATATAAACAAACGAGATCAGAAGAAATGATATCTCGATACGTGCATTCCTTTTAAAAGTTTATCTCCACACCTTCTTCCCAGCAATGACAAACGAAATTCAGACCTAGCGACAGACTCGGGTCGACGACTTATCCCTCAAAGATTTCATTCAATTTCTCAGAAAAATGACTATGTAATATCCTTCAAGTGAAATGTCTGGCAGTCATTCCAAACAAACCACGTTGTTAATAAACCACATATGTTGGTAACATTTCAAAATTAATTCAAAGAAATCAATTCGTCTCAGTGTAACCGCAATTATCACCGCCTTTTAAAAGATTTTTATTATTGTCATTGTCTCATTCTGACCCGCCAAGTGCTATGATGCATCATCATCATCATCACCATCATCATCATCTTAATGCTGACAAGAGGTTATATACGTTAAGATTCTATCATCGTTTTTTTTTTTAATTATGACAACTGTTTTATTACATTTATAACAGCTTCGTCCTTCCTACGTCGCCATAATTGTCTTTGGGGGTAAAGTTTGGGACGCCATCACCGACCCATTGTGTGGCTATTTCGTCAACAGAACAAGGACCCGGTTTGGGCAATTTAAACCATGGTAGGCGAAATGAAATGTCGTCGTCTTCACATCTACGTTACATCATAATGAAAGATAAATCTGATTACGTTAAATCACGTATCTTTCATTTCCATAACTAATGATTTAAAAGTAAAAACAAAAAATGTGTTGGTTCAAAACTTCCCCTGTTCTGTATGTAGAGATTGGATGTACATATAAATACACATGTATATATTAGAATTACAATTTGGATTTTCCCCCTGGGTCTCTTTTTTTTTTTTCGAAAGCCCATTGAGCTCATTTTCGCGTTAATTACCAAAAATAACGCATTTATTCGCGAAAGTTCCACTTTAATTTGCGAAAGTTTTGCGTTTATTCGCGAAATTTTTTTTTACCTATACGAAAATAAGGTCAATGGGCTTTCGTAATTTATAATACAGCAACTTGACCAGAAGAATTTTGCACCTTAAACTGCTTTTCAAAAGATACATGTAGTAACGAATTTCTCACAGGATTCTCCTCTCCACCCCTCTGGCCTGTGTGGCGTATTTTTTCCTCTGGTACGTGCCGGATTTTAGCGAGGAGGCTAAGGTCGCCTGGTATTTCACGTGGTACTGCCTATTTCAAGGTTTCCTGTCGGTGAGTTTTCAGGTCTCTCTGGTATATTATAAGGTCTCTTTGCATCAAAATGTTTTTATTATTCTTAACCGTATTTCAACAACAAGTAACAGAATTTAAAATAGAAACCTATATTTTCCCAGGGAATACATGTACCATATACTGCCATGACGATGTACATAAGTAAGGACCAGCGACAGAGGGACTCTGCCACAGCCTACAGTGTGTACAGATAACCAATTATCACTGTTGAGCTAATGTTTTGTACATGTATATCATTTTATATATACTCATTCTCTTTATCTGCTTCTTTGTTAACATGTCAAAGATATCACAATTTCTATGCCGTAATTTTATAGTATATGCAATGGTCATCTCATTTCAAACCACACAAGTATAGTTAAGGTGGTATGGGACACCTGTCGATATTACTGTGGATATTAGTAGACAATAATCAAAATATTATCACTGTTTTAAAATTTTTAAGTTTTACAATATTTGACCAAAGAATGTTTTAAAATTTTGGGAAAGGTAAAAGTTTTATTGTTTATTTCGATCGGAAGTAAGTCACAATATGGAGGTGTCCCATACCACCTTAAACTGCTAGAATCGATATGCACCCACCAGTCTCCCATACGCTTGGTGAACATATGCGTTTCCGACCATACAATATACTAAAATATATCTAAATCTGAATCGTAGGAATGGTTTTTGAAGCTTTGGGCGTTCTCATGGCTGCTACAGTGCAAGGTGTTTTTGTGAATTCTACGAGAGTTGCAGGCGACTGCGCCAAGAATGGAGAAGAATCTTCAACAGTGGCACCAGAACAATTGAACGATGAAGTATTTTTTTCTTCTGATTAACAACGAAATCTGCGGCTAAGTCATTATTATTCGTGCAGAGTCATCTTTGATTACGAATTCCAAAAAGTAGTGTTTATATTTCCGCTATTTTCTAAAAATACATAAATGTCACAAATCCCGACCGATATACTAGAGATCTGAAATGTTTATTGCATGACTGAGATTTTACCTGCAGTACCATTAATTCATCTGTAATTAGGTTAGATAGATACTCTGACATGGGTCATGGTCGTCCAGAAGCCAAGGTTTTTTCGTGATGTTTTGCAGAAGAGGTCCTACTTAGAGGGTTCCATTGTCGTCATAGCCACGTGCGTTTTTTGCTCTGTCGTCTGCGTTTTGGGAACGAAAGAGTGTGATGGTATATACTCAGAAAACTAAATTCTAAAGTAATTTTTCCCGACTACATGCTTTTATTTGAAAAAATTCCACATCATATATTCTATTGCAAGTAAAGTACACATATATATTTCTACGATGCATCATTTTGATATGTTCTAGTTTTTTAAAGTATTAAATATATAGTTAAGAAATTGAAATATGTTGTTTTTTTTTATTTTAGATGTGATTGAAGGACACAGCGACGGTTTTCTGACGGGCCTTCGTGCAGTACTGACTTTTCCGCCCTATGTCCGTCTTTCTCTCTGTTTTCTCTTTCTCTCACTGGCTATTGCTGTACGAAGCATGTTTTTACGTATTACTAAGTTTCAGTTTTGATAGAATAAATGTATAATGAAATAGATATGATCAGTATTTTTTAAAATGATAAATGAGACCGTTTTGATGTTTTTTCAATGGTTCTCTTAAAAGGAATATTTTTGTAATATCAGTGAAAAACTAAAATATTTAAAGATATATGAGATGTTTTGGAATAAAAAGTTTAAACGTTCAAACATTGATTCCTTGGTCGACTGACAGCTGTGCTCTGTCCAGATTATAATTAGATATTTATGAGAATGGTAGAGTACATACATGTTATTTGATACATATTGTATGTCGTGTGTGTTTGTTTTGGGTTTTTTGGTTTGGTCTATTTTTATCATCATCAGCATTATTTTGAAGATTGTTCAAGGAAACTTGGCCCTATTTTGTACTCATAGTCTAGATCTGGGAGACGATTTCTCCTTATTCATCATCATTTTACTGGTGAGTTGCGCACCTGCCAAGATTATTAATTTTAGTATTGCATGTACAAGTATGTATATGTAATTAAGCAATGCGTGCACACCGCAAGTCACGATCTTTATACAGACGACATTTCATGGCGCACTTTGAATTTGACAAACCTTGAAATATGTAAATAAAAAAAAATGGTGAAGGTGAATAACCGATGATTGATACATATTTTTGTTTAAAAGTGATGATTGGTTTAATTTTTCTCTTTGTTTTTTGACAAGGTCTCCTCAATAGCATCAATGCCAATATGGCAATTTATTTTGAAGAAATTTGGCAAAAAGTCGGCATTCGCAGCTGGAATGATAGTAAGAAACATTGCACAAACATGTAAAGAAACAAAGATACTTTATACATGCATGTAAAGAAACAAAAGATACATGACATGTGGAGTTGAAATAAACAAAGATGCATGGCACATACATGTAAAAAAAAAAACTGAGTCGAAAGTGATTGTAAAAAACATGACACATGTATACATGTAATGGAACAAGAATGAACGATAACTACATGACACGTGTCGAGAGTTGTTCGTGTCACTGTCAGCGGATTTCTACAATTGTCATTTACATCAACTTATTTGATCACTTTCAGATATTTATACCCATACTTGTATCGCAGCTGTATGTAGAAGACAATGTTTACGTTTACATACCTATTCTGATACTGGCGGGGTTCAGTATAGCTGTTGCGCTACTGTTGCCCTGGTAAGATTAAAGAGGAAGCACATGCAATTAAGCAAATTTTTAAAAGAGAAACAAAATATAGGATTTCTTCTGTACATGAATTCATAAATGACTTTAATACTTATGGTTATGGATAAATCTAATGAAATAAGTTATTTTTAATGAGGAAACGAGCAGCCTTATCAGGGTATATATTCTATTGTAGGTCAATGCTGCCTGATGTGATTGATGAATTCATGATCTCCACAGGAGAAAGAAAAGACGCCATTTTCTACTCCTTTTACGTTTTCTTTAACAAGTTAGCGGCGGGCCTAGGGTTAGGGATATCGCAGGTGGCGCTACAGTTAGTTTTGTCTGTCCGTCTGTTTACACCAGAATCCTAAAGTTTTACGTTTTGAAGACTATCGTATAGTGCACATTCATACGTAATACGGAACACTATGAATTAATATTATTATTATACTTTCGTGTTAAATACTGAAATCTGATTGGTTTAGACGCAGATGATAAGCCGTTATATTACCCTCAGCGGTAGCAACACACCTATAGAAAAATAGCAACGGGTAACACAACAAATTGTTACATGCGCGTAAATTATGCGCGTACGGTTCACCGTAGAATTCACGTCATTTCTATATAAAAGCAGTAAAAAATTCTCTAAAATTAAGACATTCAGTATAATAAAATAAATAGTGCCTGTTTGGAAGGATAACAGTTGAAATTGACACCCCTCGAAAACCATTGTCAACCTCCGCTTCGCGTCGGTTGACTATGGTTTCCTTGGGGGTGTCTATTTCAACTGTTACCTTCCCAAACAGGCACTATTTATATAATGTACTCTTTTCCAGAAAAGATTCGCGAATGAAATAGCTGCAAAATTCTTTACACTGTATACTAACTATTCATGTGGAAATGAGTTTTGAATACCACGTTATTGATCTGGTGCTTTAAAAGTACATTTAAACAATAAAATGCTTTCTTTGGTGATTCATTCGGGATAGGAAGGTGGCGACATTGCAGAAAAATTACATAACCCGAGTTAGCGGGTTATTTCTGCAGTGATTGTTACCCTCATAATCCGCATGAATCATCAACGAAAGCATTTTATTGTTTATATTTACGTCTTTCTTTTAACTAATTAATAAGTAAGTAAAATTCACTAAATTACTGTTAACGTACATAAGTACGTTAGCTGAAAGAAACAGCCAAATCGTCTCCTGTGAGACTTTGAGTCTGACATCATTATGATTATTTCGGGCAGTCCGTGATTTTTCTTAGGTCGCTGTAAGTTACGACCAATCGATAAACAGGGCGTGTCGATTTCAGTCCTGTCAGTTTCAGCCACTGTAGATTTCGACCAAATGAAAAACGGGGCGTGTAGATTTCAGTTTGGCTGTTTCTAAAGAGCTCTGAATTGACTATAAGTTTCCGTAAGAAGTATAGGAAATCATACTATAAAATAGGTAGATGTAAATATACATTTGGCATTTATATAGTCTTTTTTGAAAACTGCCGAGTTCAAATGTTGCTCATAAAAATACGACTTTTAAAACTTGATAGTAATATATACATAGACTTCAACTGAACTGACCGAGTGATTTCTTTGTAGACTGGGTGGTTACGTGAGTGGTGCCTGTGACCAGTCTAAAGACGTGGGGCTTGCCCTGCGCCTCCTGGTGGTTCCCGGGCCGGTCATATTCGTCCTGGTGGCCCTTCTTCTTCTTTGGGCATACCCAATCAACGAGGCTAGGAGAGTGTATAACATAGAGCGTCTGGAGAAAATCAGGTACAATACAGGATATACATGTGTATGGATACAATCAGGTACACTACAGGGCGTCTGAAGAAAATCAGGTACAATACAGGGCGTCTGGAGAAAATCGGGTATAATACAGGGCGTCTGAAGAAAATCAGGTATAATACAGGGCGTCTGGATAAAATCAGGTACAATACAGGGCTTCTGGATAAAATCAGGTACAATACAGGGCGTCTTGATAAAATCAGGTATATTACAGGACGTCTGGATAAAATCAGATACAATACAGGGCGTTTGGAAAAAATCAGGTACAATTACAGGGCATCTTGAGAAAAGCAGGTACAATACAGGGCGTCTGGATAAAATCAGGTACAATACAGGGCGTCTGGATAAAATCTGGCATCTGGATAAAAGCAGGTACAAGGCGCCTGGATAAAAGCAGGTACAATAGAAGGCGTTTGGATAAAATCAGGTACAATACATGGCATTTGGATAAAATCAGATACACTACAGGGCTTTTTGATAAAATCAAGTACAATATAGAGCGCCTAGATAAAAATCAGGAAAAATCTTGTTATCTTTGTTTAAGCTATTGTGTAACATGGTGTAGCCTGCACTTATTCTGTTTAACTAAATGAATACAATACACTTTTTTAGTAGTCGAATGAAAAATTACATGGTATATATAGTATATACGGTATATATGCATGGACACATAGTCACTGCCTCTTGATAAAATATCCGTTGATACTTGATGAAATCGTTTGCAGTATTCCCTCAACACCACGGTATAAAATCGCGAGAAACAACACTCCCCAGCCCCCTAAAAAATACAAAGACCACTGGAGATGCACTTTGAGAATAGAATTTATAAAAATTTTGTGTTGCGCTATATTATGTTAGCTTAGCAGAATAATGTTTTTAAATCTAGATATTGATCTTTTTGACAAACAAACCTCATGAACTAAATTCCAGTGACGTACGTGAAGGGAAGTATTAATCAAGAATACACCTGTCCTTTTGATCAAAGTATGTCATGATGACGTCGAAAGATCAATGTAATGTGTGAACATGTGAATAGGAATATGAAAAAAAATGTAGGTTATAAAGATGATATCTGCTTATATATATACCAGTAAGCGGGTTTATTATTGACTGAAAAATATAAGATGGGAGATCAGTTAATTTTTTTTCTTAAGTTTCCACATCAAGTTAATTTAAGAAATGAATTATAGATAAAAGGAGTTATCACTGAGAAAAAGGTGAACTTTTAATATACCTAGTAAAAAAAAAAAACAAAATGAAAATAGCCTGATCCATGGCCTCTTGGTTTCGAATGGGAAATTCTAATTATTCTATATACTAAATAGCGCTTCATAAATAATACCGCATTTATCAAAGGAAATTATTCATGTTCGTATACAGTTCAACTGGTTTAATCATCTATTATCCATGAATATATATATTTTTTAAATTGCATGACAAATAAAAAGATGCAATATTTATACGTGTATTAAATACGAAGTAGTAACGCACGAAAGACAAGAAGCCAGAAGTAAAAATCCACTTGAACTACATTAATTTTTTATATAAGGGTAATAGTAAGAAATAATATTGTTTGTTTAGTTTGACATAGAAAACTCTAATGTTGTATTTTTTGTTTATTTACCGAGTGGCGGTAAGTTACAATGCAACAACCCCACAAATTTCGCTTCGAGTACATCACCAGTAAAAAATAAGGGCCCGCGAAAGCATACAATTTGGCCGGGGTCATTCTTCATCTATAATATTGTTTGAGACAGCAACAGCAACTATAAGTCTGGCGCATCAAGTGTCACACACCGCAATATCAGTAACAAAGATTTAAAACAGGCCCCGTCGTCACAAATTTTCCAAAAGCCAATACTCAGCCTCAATTGCGAGTCTTGGCCCCTTTATGCACATTTCTATTAAGAATTAGAGTTGAGGGATTGGTAAATTTTGTGACGACGGGACCAGGTAAAATAATTAATGAACTTACCGGTAAGACATTCGCAGATCCCGCACATACAGTGGAAAGTTTTCCTAAAAAACTATTTAAGTAAGATCTGAAATTGACCAAACAATGTCATAATATTCCAAGAGTGTTGAAATTGGAAGTTACATTCCTTTGATATTTCGCATACATGTATTCCTTGATTTAATATTGTTATTGAAGTTTTGAGACCACAATTTTAAATCAATTTTTTTTTGTTGGGTGTGGGGGGGGGGGGGGGGTGGTTGGGTTTTTGGGCAATTTTCAAAGGTTCGTGGGGGAGGTAATTTCGTGAACTGAGTATGGAGATAGTTAAAGACTGTGCTCACTGAGGATGTCATTTCGACGGTAAGGGTGCCAACAAATTCCATGAAAACTGAGTCACCGCACATTCCTATATGATTCAACAATACATCATTCCAAAACCGTTTGGTGTCATTCTTATTAACTGCATGTGTATTTGAATAATGTGCAACTTCAACTTTGATTCAACAATATATCATTTTAAAACCATTTAATAGCATTCTTATCAACCGGATGCGCATTTAAATAATTATTTTCCATTTCCAAGAAAATTCGTTCTTTTTTTACTCAATTAAGAATAATTGCACGCAAATTACAGATAGAGGTTGGAAGATTTTGTAGCCCTATTATTCCAAGGGACGAAAGATATTGTATTGTCACACTGTTGTTGAAGATGATTATCATTTTTTTATTTGTATGTCTTCTTTAACAACTATGAAGTGAATATTGTTAACTTTTTAAAAACGCATTTATATATCTTATAAAATTTTTAACTCAGCAGATGTTAAATCAACAAGAAATATATTTGTAACTTCATACGTAATGCATTTAACATAAGAAAATTATGTACTAATTGTATTTGTATACTGTTTGTATATGTAGTTTTTGTCAATAAATTGAACTGAACTGAATAATGCACAACTCCCGAAATAAAATGTTACCAAGCAAGCTCACGCATCTGTCATATTGTAGAGAGGAGGGCGAACAGAAGCAGGACTCACTCCTGCCGCCGGACGAATACACCATTGACCAAAGTCTCAGCTACGAGAGCGTTATGGTGACCAGTACAGAAATATGATAGCCATAGTTTCCTACTTGAAGAAACCCAATGTTGACATGAGTATACCTTGTCATCAACCTTTGAACTTTTAATTATTGCAAAGACAGTCACGAATGGAATTAAAAAGAATTTTGCAGCGCAAACGATTTTTTGTAGTTGTTGTTGTTGTTTTGGGTTCAGTTTAATCAGATCGTTTGCGTGCGGAAATGAACAAAATCTTCAAATTTTAAAAATTGTATGGATAAAATTGATACATGTACATATCTCATTTATAGAAGAAAGTAATGAAATTGTGTCATAATTTACTGACCTTGAGCTTCTATAACCTTGATCTTGACTTCACTATTCCTTATTTCAGGTTAGCCTAATTTTCGAAGGAACTGTTACTAAATATTATTATGGAACTTCATACTACGTTGTTTATGAAAAAAAAATCTGTTCTTTTCCCCTTTCCTTGACCTTCTCTTCAACATTATCTCACTTTATTTTGCAATTCAAGTAATTTAGTCGCAAATAAGATGTTCCGGATATTTCAATTATCTGGCACAAATAAAAAAAACAACAACAATTAAACCGGTTGTCATCATATCTTGACATAAATTGAGACCTTTGCAAAAAGACATACTGTACATTTTATAAACATACTAATGTACAAGAAAAACTATTCATCATATGGACGTTTCCCTAGTTTTTATTTGTTTCTTTTGCGTGTGTCTTTGTGTTTTATCTCTAATTTTTGTTTGTAATCTTTGTACATGTTTTGATAAGTCTCATTTGGCAAAAGGTGCTTTATTAAAACGCATTACATGTAAAATAAAAACAAGAGTTTTCATCATGCTCTAACAAATTGTTCTCACCCTCTCAGTGCAACAACGGTTTTCAATAACAGTTAATACTGTAAAAATATATCGCTGCGAAGGTAAATATCTGAAGACGACAAAAAGAGCTGTGGTTTGTACACAAGTAAAGGTGGGTGGATAAGTAAGTGTGGCACGAAATACGTGTACTATTTTTAATTGATCGGCGAAGAGCGCCAAAAGGCCAGGTCATGGTTACTTGTCCGTCTATGACGTAACTGTCTATATTATGTCGCAGAGGCTGCATGGTGGGCGAGGAAAGTAGTATACTTTTAACTTCAATTTCATGATTACCGGTATTTCCTTATTTTCAATTCAAATTTTTACATGGTCCCATTAAAGTGGGAGGGGGGGGGGCTCCATCTTAATTCAATTTTTTATATGTAAATTTGAGAAAAATCTTCGCTGCGCAAAAAAAGTGGGGTGGGGGGGGGGGCAGCCCCCCCCCCCCTTCCACCCCCGATGCTACGTGCCTGTATATTGTATAAACTATATACAGTAATTTTAACCCATATCACCGACCCGCCGTTTAAAAAAAGTAAAGAGATTTACAGCCATCTCATCATCTAGATGCACCATCAAATAGCCTGTACAGATTTATTGAAAATAAAACGCAACATGCATACCATATGCAATTCATGTAGTTGAATAATAAAGACGAAATCATTTTACGAAACTGCACGGGGTGAATCACACGTTTTGCAATAACAACTTTTTTTTCACCCAAAAGAGTCTTTAACAAGCTAGTGTCATTCCGTGCGATGCAAATTCTGCAGGAACAGAACATTTATAATGTGCGATTTGTTCCAATGTGATGCTCTTCGGGTTTTATTGCCTAAGATGAAAGCCCAAAATTTGCTGAATAATGCTGATGTAAATTTTTGGCGTTTTCTTTTTTTTGAATCTAGAGTTACCTTTCTTACTCAGTTCTTACGCTATTTATATAAACGATCGCTTTGAAAAAAAAATATGAATACCGGTAAATACATAATTTTCATCAATCCACATACCCAGAGCTCTTAATATTTCTAACTGACCAAAGAAAAAAGCCAACGTAGTATTTAATGTAGATTATTTTTATTTTTTTAACAATTTTTTTATGCATCATTTCTTAATTTTTTCCAAAATTAACATAACATGAATAACACAGCATTTAAAAATGTTCATCGTGACTCTTGAACAAGAACTGCATACACACACATACACATATAATGGATTCACACACACACACACACACACACAATGAAATAAGAGGAGAAACAACAGCAATTATAGTAGATGGTTTGAACCAAAATCAATTTTAAGGTGTTGCTCTACAACATTCAATCAGGTTTTGTAAAAAAAACAAAAAAACTGGTGGCTCATGTTTTCTAAAACACATTAATTAATGCAGCACTTTTCCTTACGAAAGTGAAAAGAAAATTATGGAAAAGAGAGAAAAAAGAGAGAAAAAATTGTTTTTCTTAAAATGTCTTCCTTTGGTCTTTAATGAAATACTTTCTAATGTAGGTATATTTTACACTGTAGGGTACAGGATACAAAGAAATTTCCTTGTAAAATAACTTATACAAAGTCGTCTTTATACGATTCTATCACAGTTTACACATTGACAACTTCAACCTTTCCCTTTTACAATAATTACAGGAATTCTACTTATTGACACAGAACTAGTGTATGCAGCAGAATAAAAACATAACAACAATGAGAGATGTGAGTTTACACCTCTGAATTTTAGCGGACTGACTTGTCTGCTAAACAACAATAGCACCAATGATTAATCTTGTCTGTCAATTGCTGATCAATATCACAAACCATAGTAATATTTGAAGGAAAAAAAACAAATGGTAAAATAAATAGAGGTTACGTGATTCAAGGTCACGCTTCTGACCCAGAGTGACCCCGTCTAAGCATCAGAATAGAGGTTTCATGTCTGTAGTTAAAAAAAACCATGGGCCAAAATAGAAGTTTGAATGGTTCTGTTAAAATGGATGTTTAAAAATATCTCTTCAAAATACAGCCATGAAAATGTCAAATCTTCAATATTCATAGCATCAGTTTTAAAAACAAAAAGGGTCTAAAATGCATTCTTTTGTTATATGAAACAAATCTGGAATTCAATTTTTCAATACCACAGAATAAAGAAGTTCTAATACCAATAGACTTAAAGTATACCTCATTATAATCAAATTTTTTCATACAGAATAATGGATATGACAGTGCAAGTTAATACTGTGATATTTTCTTTACAAGTGTTTTTTTTCTGAGCATGTAGATTCTTTTCTGTGGTGGGTCATCTTCTGAAGCTGGAGCCTGATTTCTCAGTACAATGTAACAAATCCCAGGTGGGCTTTTTTCGTTTACCCTGTGTTGAAGTTGCTTCAGACTCTGCATGTGCAACAAATGCTGGGAGCATTGTGAGATATTATGCCGATTTTTAGCTGTTCTTGTCACACGGTGGGATTGCAGATTCTGATTGGACGGTTGATCGGGGCATTAAGACCTCATGTCAGGAGTGGCAGGGCTCAGCCCCCACCGCCACCCCGTGACCACTCCTACCACAAGTCATGTTTGTCACTTCTTCCCACTCATTTTTGTCAGGATCATAGCACTCAACTGTTGACAGAAACTCTTGTCCATCATAACCACCTGTCAAAATTTAAAAAAATAGTACATGTACTACTAAAAATAGCATCAATAATCAGTTTAAGGCAAGTGGAAAATCCAAAATCAGACTGAATTAAACTGACAACCAAACGCAACCTCAACAAGAACTTTTCATGTGACTCTTACCTAAGGCATAGAGTTTATTGTTGATTACAGCAACACTTAGAGCACTTCTTGGACTCTTCATTTGGGCAACAAACTCCCACTGGTTGGTGGCGGTGCAATATCGCTCCACACTGCTTAGCTGACAGCTACTGTCATATCCTCCAACAGCGTAAACATAGCCATCCATTCCAATCACACCTGAATAAAAAAAATGACTAGTTATTGCAAAAATCCTACATTATTATTGATACAAATATGCAAGTATCCAAGAATTGAACTTGTAACCACATTGCCATTGGACTTACCAGCACCACTGCGTGTAGTGTTCATAGGAGCTACAAAGTGCCACTCGTCTCTCTCTGGATCATAGCATTCCATGCTCCGCAACCTGTTGCTGCCATCATAGCCACCTACTGCAAACAGCAACCTGTTGACTACAGCAACCCCAACACCAATTCGTTTGGTGGCCATAGATGCCAGCATAGTCCATCTATCTAGGTCAGGGTCATATCTACAAAAAGCCAACAAATAGACACATTAATTACATCTTAAAGAGATAAATTTCCCCTAACAATGGATAAATTGCAGGTACTTTAACTAAGCTTTAATCAAGGCAAATCTACATGTACTGCAAAATTAATCTTGGTTCGTTTCTTTCTTTCTAGATGAATAATGAAATTTAACTTTACAAGCACTGCTCGGGATTACTATAAAAGCTTTTGTTGACAGATTTAAAGAGTTCATTTAATCTTTCTGTCAGTCTAATTAGAGGCAAAATGTCTATGCAATTTTAAACAAAGCCCTGCATATATCTGCAAGTCATGTGGGTATATTGCCAATATGGGAATAAGTTGATGAGATAAAGCCCCCACACTGACAATACACTGATACACAGATATTGCAGTCATTGAATGCACAAAGTCTTCCAAAGAGCTGAGTAATTCCAGGCTATTATTGCCACTGTTAACAAAGACTGATTCTGACTCTGGGGACAAGCCTGCACAAAGACCAGGGTACAACAAGCACTCATCAAATCAGGCTAGGATTTCACAATCTTCCTCACTTGTTGGAAGCAGTTCAGGATTACACAGGCTTTATTATTCATGATTCTGAATATTAATGAATTAAGAGACAATGACATCCTGGATTCTGTCCAAACCCACAATCTTTTTTATGTTTGGAAGATGTCATGATAGGTGGCCATCAGACTTTTGGTCTATTTTGTTCTGCTGAGTGTTTATCTATACATCTAGTAGAGGTTCATGAATTGCAATTCGGTATAGTAAAGATTTGAAAACATTCCCACCCCACCCTTTACGAGCTAGTCTTTTGCAATTCCATTTAGTTGTACATGCAACCTGCATACATGTAGAATCTTTGAACGTGTACATGTCCATATTACTTTCTGCTAAGACAATCAATTTTCTTACAGAGAAACTCCAAATGCATATAGTGCTCTAACCACTGCAACTATCTATCATTTTTTATGATTTAAGGAAATGTAAGCCTACCATAATTATCCAAGATTAAGCTGCATTGTACTATATATATATTGTTATCAAACAAATAAAGATTCCCCATGTGTTCTCAGTATGCCCTAGAGATGATGGATGTGGTTTGATCTGGGGTTTAGCAAGCAAACACAGGCAGTGCTGTACACATTTCTCAATATCACATAATTATAATGCTACATATGCTGCATTCTCTAGGATCCCTTACCTTTCCAAAGAAGCATGATGCTGTTGACCTTGTGAACCTCCGACAGCATAGATCATGTTGTCAATCACACCAATTCCTACACGGTTTCTTGGGACTGTCATCGGACTTCTGGAGAGCCAGATGTTCCGGATAGGATCAAACACATCCAAGGCATTGGAATCCATGTTTCCATCTGGTGAATTGTTTCTGCCTCCGACGCAATAAAAGGAGCCTTTCACAATACAACAACATAGTCCACTCCTGGGAGTAGGTAATTCTGGAAGTCTTGTCCACTGATTTAGAGAGGGGTTATAGTATTCAAAGTTACTGAGGGATTGTCGCAAGTAACCACCGGCGGTAAATATGACTAGAGGTGAACATGGTTTTCTGGGTTTTTCTGGACATGTCTGATGAAGTTTTAATCCTTGAAAAATTTTCGATAAATATTCCTGACACTGAGGCATTTTCTTCAGAATATTACAATGATTTAACTGTTTTTCCAGAAACATAGGAGACAAAAAATGGCACCGAACAGCATAAAGCAGTCCTTCCAACTTGCAGATCCTCTTTTCTGGATCGTGTTGAACATATCGTATCACAGCGTTGAACACCTCGGACTCACATCGAATATTCAGCTCATCATTTTTAATCAAATTAATAAGCTGACAAGGTGAAAGCGTTAAGAATTCATCACATTTTATCACTTCAGAAAAATTTTTGAAAATATATTCTCTTGCTTTTGTCTGTAACTCCACACAACCATGTTCACTAGAAAAATCTGCTATACCAATACAGTTACTAGGGTCTAGCTGTTGTTCAAGAAAGACACTACAAGCCTCCACAACATGATTCATCTGAAACATGGTGGCTGCTGGCAGGAGGTAACAAACGTTCATCTCACTGACACGAACCTCCGCCGTGTACGCAAACTCGATTAGAGTGGCCAACGTACACGGCGTGATTCCATGTAAGGGTATGGTGGTCATTTCTTCTTCTCTCATTCCCCCTGTAAACATGGCACGGAAGTATGGACTGGCCGCGGCTAACACAATTTTGTGAGCTAAGAATTTTTCTTCCCCCACCAAGAGGGTGACGTCACATAGTTTTGTAAGCCTCCGCAGAGTGCTCATGACTTCTAAAGCTTCCTTTGGATGCTTCATGATCGTAAAATGCATGCTCCCATCTGCAGGCTTTTCTGTGGTTACTGCCTTAGGGCGGTAACAAGAACTTGAGTCCGTCTGCAACTTTGCCTCATACACTTCCTGTGCAGACATTTTGAATTCCGTTCCTTTTCAACAATTCAAGTATACATCGTGGACTGTCTTTGATTCGAATTATAGCTGAATAAAGTCCTGTAAAATAAAGAAATAAATCAATAAAATTTCCAGTAAAAACTGCTTTGTAATTATTTATCTCACCAACACTCACAGCTAGATAACACAGGTTTCCTAAATGAATATACACGTAATATCAAAAACTATGTACATGTAGTCATCTGGTCTTTTGAAAAAATCAAAATCACAAAATATATCTGTTTTTAAAAGCTTGAAGTTTATCAAGAGAATTAAAATCTAGTACCAGTATTCCCATTTTGAGACCTATACACACACACCTCCATATCTACCTTCCTTATCCAATCCAAATGTAGTAATTACTTACCTGCACGTAAAATACATTTAACGGAATATCAATGGAGAGCCAAAGTAAATTTTATATCATCTACTTGATCAATGTCTTAACTGAACTTCATGTGATCTAAATAGGATCACTTTTTATTGAAAATCATTTACCAATTTCACACAACTTCTAGATAATTCAATAAACCCAACAACATGCTGTAAACAAATCCCCACCTTCAATCAGATGAATGAACCTGTCAAACCAAGACAGTTCTAGAAAAAAAATTCAGTAAAAACCTTGCCTGAGTTTGCATCCATGTCCAATGTTCCAAGCCAGAATGTGAGGACAGAATAAAATACTCTGACTCAAAAATCAACCTCCAAGTTATGCCAATGATTACATGCATGTCAATGATTAGACTCAATTATAAAGTGTGAGCTCCTGAATGCACGCTACACTAATCTCGCGTCATGTGACCTTAGGAAAGGTAAGGCTGAATGAGGCAGCACTTTTTGGCTGTCTTTATTTTCAATGCAAATGAGCTGTCTATTCATCGATAAAATAGTCTGTTCATTCCAAATCATGTTTCAATTTTACTTTCCTTTTTAAAAAAAGAAAGAAAGAATGCGATGTGAACGTGAGGGCATTGTGGGTCAATTACAATGGAGTCTGAAAGAAGCCAGACGAGGCAAAGAACCAACTGGCACGGATTAACACAGATTTAGGAACACAAACATCCAAATGACCTTGTCATTCTCTCTTGCACTTTCATAAAAAAAAAATTCTTAATGAGGAGAACAAAAAAAAATTGTACCAATTTAGAAAAGTTAAAAAATCTGTTGATACTTTTTCTTTAACTAAAAGAAAATTTAAATAAATTTATCTAGCCAAAGAATGCCCTATTGATACTTTTGACAAAGCAAAGCAACTGACCAACCAAGAAGTAAAGATCCTTGGTCCAATACTCAAGTACACAAGTTTAAAGCGAATTACCCAGATCTGTTGGTTTGTAATCATTAGGTCCGACCTTCTTCCAAGAGGTCACAGCTGATCCCACGTAGTATCAGCACTGCTATGTACTGTACAGTGACTCAGCACTATCACAAATCTCTCCCTATCTCTCACTCTCCCTAGCTTATTAGCCTACAATTTCTACTTTATGACTTTACAGTAAATCAATGAATATCCAGCAGACAGATATATTCTTTAATATCAAATGCACAAAATGTGCAAGTCATGGCCAGGTAAAAACAATTCATTTGTGTTTTAACAGTGCTCGTGAAGGTTTCAAGGTGTCCAATTAACAAACCATTAAACAAAAATAACCACCTATTAGTTGTGCAATCCGTCCGTCCTTAGCTTTTATGCCAGAAAAGAATGCAGTCAGAAAAAAAGGCAGTATTAGAGTCATTTGCATAACAGCTATTGTCATTGCTAAGCCTATAAATAAATCCCTTTGCCAAGCCACCTGGATGAAATGAGTAATCAGTTTTAATTTCCATGGTCATCAATTTCAATCAAACTTAGTTTTTTTAATATAAAATATGTATACTTTCATACTTTCACTTTCAGATTCACTCAAGGAAATTTTCCAAATGCATGTACCTGATACATTTCCAAATCATTGTTTTGGCTAATATATTCATCAAGTACTCTATGTGTTGACTTTCCTGACAACTTCCCTCTTTAAAGTTTTACAAAAGACCCGTAGAGACTATTTTGGGGTCCTACTTTCAACCAGTGAACATGGGCCGACGAATTACCTACACCTTTATTTCTATAGTGCAATGTTAATTATGCTCATCATACAAAAAAGCTCTGTGGACCAAAGTGTATTATTTCATGGAACCTTTTTTCATTGCAAACACAAAGAAATTAAATCCATTTAATATAATGGCAGCCTTTATGGTCAACCAAACACAACAATTTTTGCCTGCCTAATGATGTGAACGTGAAGGTTTAAAAAAAAGTGATGTTTCATTGCTATTAAATATTGCTATATAAAACACACATGCAGACGTGATCTCCATATAAGGAATAATGACATAAGACTTATGAAGGACAATAGGTGGGAAATAGAGAACTGTGTCAATTACCCTCGCGCATGCCCAGTTGGAGTGAAACGTGAAAGCTGTGTTCTGCTAGAGTGAACACAAAGATCAACCAAAGTTTTTGATCAATGGAAAGTATTTTACCTGAGTTATTCGGTCATTTCAATAATAAGGCGCCCTTGGGGATGTTCCTTGGTTGAGCGGTTACTTACATTATTCTTAATACTACTAGGAAATCATTGCGTTACACACCAATCTCCCCTCAATAATTATTACATACAGCTGTGTAGATATGAGTGTTTTATTTCTTAATCACTCTAGCATGGAAAAATAGAATTCCAAAGCCTCGTACATTCACGTTCGCATGACTTGGGACTTTTACTGGATATTGCTACCTCACTCTTGCGAACGTGAGTGGATTACAATATAGGATTTGATGAGAAGATAACATAGGGTGTTTAGCAATACAATGAAAGCACTTAACTCCTAGGACTCAGAAACCATCTTCAATTACCCAGCATCAAATATGTTGAAGGCATATATTTATTGAAAAAAAAAGGCAAAAATATGTTTTATGACACAGCTTATCTATGTTAACAAAATAGATTTTTTTTTTTATTAAACTGACTCAGCACCTTTTTTTGCAGACTGTTGAGTATTGCAAAGTAATTTATTTCCAAGTCACAAATGTCCTTGTAGAATAATCAAATAAATTTTGGCATTGGGGTTTTTTTTTTCAGGGAAAAAAATAAATAAATCAATAGGCTGTATTCATAGAAATCCTTTTCTGCAAATGACTACATCATGAATGAGGTTTTGAAATTATTTTACTAATCCATCTATGAATGAATTTTCAATCAAAATTTTTCTTTGTCCTAATTTAGAATATACTCCTTTTTACTGACATCCAGCTTTTGAAATTCTAGTCATATTATGATTTCCTCAAACTCCTTAAGTTACCAATCTCCTCTGACAATAATCTTTTCGCCATAGCACTTCCGAGTACCAGTACATTGGAATCGGATGAAAATCTAACAGAATACTAAAACACCTTCATCCTATACAAAGTACACAATGATAGCATAGTGGACCACAGTTGTTCACTCTATAAAGTCTTAACAGTACAATACTTAAACAGCGGCCAGAGAAGTAAATATACAAGCAAACAAAAACGTTCAACAAACACGGACAAAAGTTAGCTACCAGTATAATGGTATTCTTGTCCACCTTACCAGTCAGAAAATCAGCTGATTACATTGGGCCAGGCCCCTTTTGTTTCAAGTCACACCACTCCGAAGTTTGAATTTCGGTTGAAATGTGTCCTTTAAAAACATAGCATCAATCTGAGAGAGTTTTTTCAATGCACTAAAAGTCAAATTTGAAAGTCTCCAAATGTTGCTCCACATCAGCATCTTTCTCACACACAAGTTACAGGATCATATTAATTAAACAAATGGAAGCTATACACATTAGTTAACCATTTTTAAAACACAAGAATCCTGTTGTCTAATCAGGCGTAATTGAGGATTACAAGAAGATCCGTCGTTGTCTAACATTTCCTAGTCACAAAATGCCAAGACACTGTAGCTGTTTTATACTACGCTTTATACAACAACTATCAGTGAAGCGTTAGTACCGGTTTGCAGGACTATGCAAAGAAACAACTCTGAATTCATTTTAATACATTTGCTTAAAAACACATAAATTAACTTTTTAAAGATCCGCAGATAACGAGAAAAATTAATTAAAGATTGTTAGGTGACAGTTTAACATTACCTTTAGCAATTTGCTTGTTTAGCATAAAATTGGATAAATTTATCATTTTCCAAATTTAAAGTAGCAATTGAAGCAAATCCAAATTTGTTTGTAATTTAGTATTGGTATGCAAAATTTAAGATTCAAATTAGTTTTAATGACGTTTCGAAAATTTGAAAGATTGTTAGCTTTTTTCTGTAAAAAAGGTCTTATTGGTAATTAAAATTAATGAAAGATTTTTCAATTTTGACAGTTACAGAGGTGTGTAAGCATTAAGTATGTAACACTCAATGGCTAAAAAGATATTCAAATTAGTTGTTAAATATTGGGCTCTTCTAAGACAGAAATTTCCTATGCAATGCATTTACTTTTGTATTGTTATAATAGTATAAAATTATGAAAGATTCTTCCAAAAAAGTCTAAAATGTTTAATTAAAGCAATTCATTTTTTTTTTTTTATAGAAAAACAGCATATAAATTATTGAAGAATTTTGCCATTTTTATCATGAATAATTAAAGTTCATCCTACTACATTTGTAATAATGATAAAAAGCAGTTAATTTACAGGTAATTTTAAGATAATATAATTTAAATATTTTTGAACAAATATTTCATTAAATTAGTTTATCAAATATTCAAAACTATATGTATTAAACTGACTTTGTTTTAGAAAATTGAGATCATTTTTTCGCTATGAACATGCCCTGAACAAAATTTATCTGGTCTATTGAATAAGGTGAAATATTGTTATACATGTACATCAAAGATTGGTAAACTTGAAAATAATGTGATAATGACAATATTTCAATTCGCTTCTAGATAAGTGTCCTTATTTTATCATAAACATTTACAGGAAGTCAACAAATATTTTTGATTGGTTTTTCTGGCAAATCAAAATGATAGATTATGTCAAGGAAATACAGATTCAGATTTTGAACATTGGTGTCAAAAATTGTTTGATTTAATTACCTTGAAAAATCTTTTACAAGAACAAAATTCTTGATATCATAAAAACACTCTTAAATAAAGAATAAATAACATATGATAAGGAGAATGAAAATTACTTCAAATAAAGACATAAAAATAAAGAAGAAAAAAAAAAGAGAGAGAGAAAAACTCTGAATATACCAATTAAGTACAATACTGTTCTCATTAGCCCTCAACAGTTCTTAACCCAATAGATTGCACTCAAAAACAATGAAATAATTAACAGAATGGGCTTTAGGCTGCAAAATAAAGGATTTAAATTAATTCATATCCGCTGATTTATTGTTTGTGGGCAGAGATCACCAGTAGCTGGCTATGACTCGGCAGAATTTTATCTACCAGTTTATTGGAAATAGATAAGGGTACGTCATGCATCTGTAGTGAATTATTGGCATTTGATTTCTACTGTTAATATCATTGTGGCAGATATCATAGTTAATTTAATTTTTTCGAAACGTTTAAAACCAATACACATCTTTTCTATTTAAACAGTACATAAACCTGTCTTGATTTAATGATAGCTTATTAAAATGATCTATATCTACATACCCAACACAAAATATTTTTTTTCGTCAATGAAAGTGTAGATTTAATGATGTAAAATCCCTCTCCTCGAGATCATTAAAGTATCATAAAAATCTTAAATACAATCTTTTGGATATAAATTCTTCAAAACAAGCAATAAAATAAAACTAAACTAAACAAAAAATTGTTATAAAAATGATAACACATTTCAAGCATTTTTTTTTCGTCAATAATTGTATATTTACCTGTTACCTGCTTGATTACGGCAATACATCTGCTTTATGTTGGGCCCAGATTATTTTTTAAACCCCTTATTTTCAAACACTTACTTTCTAGTCCAATAACCCTAAGGAATGACTGAAACCTCAGAGGGAAAAAAAATCTCCTCTAACTCTTCTAACTACTAATGAACTACCCTTCTACACAATCAACAGACAAACAAACAAACAAAACTCACTTACTGTCATTCAGCAAGCAGGCAGCACAGTCTGTGAGTTTAAAATGAAAAGCAGCGTGCTGGCCGTAGACTTGGTCTATTGGGAAGTGACATAGGTATTTAACGTGTTAATGGAAACATGACAAAGCAGTTTACCTGAGGATCGATTCTACCAGCAGTACATCTGACTTTGGCAATGATTGAAATCAGAACGCCTCTCTCTCTCCCTTTCTTTATCTCTCAGCACTGTTTACCAATAATAGTGCTTATAACATGTTACACTATTAATAGATCATTAACTGATCCTCATCCCCAACTGTTTTAACAGAGAGTGAAACCAAAACTGTGTCATTATTATAAATAATAATAATTTAAAATCTTAATAAAAAGGACCTGACATTTACAGAAGTGAGAAAAACAATATCTCTTATGAGAACAACTGCTATAAGAATGTTGTTAAGGTATTAATAATTGAGGGACAATTTAATAATAATTTTTTTTTTTTAAGTCTTTTTTTCAAATCTAAAACTTCAATCAAAAAGAAATTTTAAAGATTCAGACTACGACATAGAGAAAAAAAAATCCTAATTATATTTTTTTTGCTTTGCAGTGATAAAAAGGTCTAATTTAAATAAACCAATTTCTGAACAAGTTTTTTAAAAATGTTGTAATTAATTTGCAATAAAAATGAACATCATTAAGTAAACTATACATGTATAAAAATAAAAAATATATGGAAAGCAATAAATTAATAAAAGATTTATGGAAATTACTTTAACAAGTTTAAGTTCCGGCATTGACCATCTGGAATTACTTTAATGATTATATTGAAAATGATCGAATATATCTATATCATTTTTTAAATAAAGGAATTCATAAAAAGAGCATTTAATTGTTTTAACTTTTTTAAAAACTGTATTTACTATTAAAAAAAAATACCTCCAAAAATGTGTTTATAATGTTGCTTTGCTTCAAAAGTATTAATAAAAGGCCATGGATTGTGCATAAATTCAGTTTCGTGAAATGACAAAAAAGCTTTAATTGTAGTACATGTATTTTCTCTCAAGCATAATGACCAAGCAGTGAATATATGATAGTTTGCGCATATACAGCAATCATGCTTGGCTGAAGAGACCACTGACATTTTGCACGAGAAATCAGTAACTTGGACACCTTAACACTATATCCTAGCTAATCACAATTCATTTGAATTCATTAAAAATACATGTATAGACCCGGAAAGCGTGGTAAAAATTGTGCCTAGTCATTGACGATCCTTAAACATCTTGTTATAGAGAACATTATTTAGTTAGTTAACATAAATCTAATCATTTTTTTTTCAGATTTCTTTACGTCTTGTTTCCATGGTAATAAATGTTCATCTAGTACAATTATTGACGACAAACTAAAATTCTTACAGTAAGAAATCTAAAAAAAAAAAAATTAACTGCATAAAAAAAATTGTGTGTTTATAAATTTTACAAACAAAATCCAACAAATAAATCATCTAATGAAATTAGCTATGCAAATGAAAGCCATGCAAAGAAATGCCAACTAAATATCACTTAGTTTCGTGTTTCATCCTTGCATCTTATTACCTTTTTTCTTAGGAGACAAAGCACCAAATCAATTGTATTCAATTCTCAAACCATTATTAATCAAGGCATTTCTTTTTCTTCAAAAAAAAATCTGCTTAGCATCATGTGTATTAGTAATACTATATCATGACTAAGGTTGATTTTCACAAGTTTTCTGACATGGAAAACTTGTATTGCTTTTGTCTTAAAATTGGTTTGCAGAGTAAATCAGAACTTGAATTTAACTGAAACTTTAGTTTCTATGAAAGTTTTTTTTTTCTAGCATTCAGTGCTGGAATGCATGGATAAAATTAGGTAAATCTGCATGAATAAACTTTAATACCAGGTGCTATCTAGTAAACAAAAAAATTATCAGCCAATAAATTTTAATCATATTTTAAAATTCTTACATGGAATTTTTTATAACAAAGTGCTTAAAAGCCAAAAAATGAAAAGTGATCCATCGAAAGAATAAATAAGAATGTCGAAAGTATCCCCACTGATTCCTAAACTTCAGAAATCATAGGCACTCCCCATTGATACTGTACATACTTTGCTCTTGTAATTTTTGAACTATTGGTGGATCATGCATGTAATTACAAAATCTATGCACTGTATAAAACTACAACTAGAATCGCATATAAACCTTTCAATAACAAATACCTGTCTTGAAATAACACAATGAAAGGAGAAAACTAAAGTGACCATTGGGAGAATATGGCTTTTTATCTGATTTATAAAATGTACATGTACTGCTTTATATATAGTACACATGAATCAAGAAATTTTCATGCATATGGTGAGTATCGATACTTCTTTTTGTTTGTGGGCATTTTCTAATTACAGAAAATATGTTTGTAGAAATTTTGATTGATAGAATACGAATAAATAATAAGCATTGTGATCATTTAAACTATAAAATGCTTTCTATAGTGGTTCTTAATTTTAAATCAAAAATTGAATGAGGTAAAGATATGAATTTTACACTCTAATTTAGCGTAAGTGTGCATGCATGGTCACGTAAGTTTGTTTTGTCTGTTTTCATAAAAAAAAAAAAAAAATCTACAAATTATATGAATTTGATTATATTTAAAAAAAATTTTTTTATTAAAGGTCATATGAAACGATTTTTAACACTATGATTTTCTTTCATGAATATCAAGCTTGGTATAAACAAATGTTAAAATACATGATGTAAGATTTTTTTGCCTTTGCATTACTGAGAAATAACCGTGAAAACTGAGCACCTGAAAAAATTCTTGCCCGCTTATCGTTCTTGATTTTGTGGATTTATGACGTCACAAAGACCCACCGATGTAAACAATGCATTAAAACTAGTGTAATTTTACAGTTGTTTATCGATTAAATTTTAGTAATTTTTGCATATATGAACGTGTCTTTCTTTTCAAATGAGATCATTTGATTTCGTAGTAGCCTACAGATGACTTAGTTTTAATTGGTCGTTAATGAATAAATCTAATATCAGCTTCTCACAAAAGTAAAATCATGATGAAGATCCCGTACTGGAGTGGAAATTTAACGAAAGAAATGCTCCAACATTTACAGCTGATTAATGAATTATCCGTATCCTTTTGAAATAGAAACATCATTTTCTTCTTCCGTACGTATAATGATTGAGCTACATTTAAAGGGAATTAAAGCATTTAACGTTTTAAAATCAAAACACCGCACATTCAAGTACACGTTTCAAAAACAAAACATTTGAAGAAATTTCTCATAGACTAAAAATAATTAAATGGTAACATATTTGTGAATTTGAAAGTGAAACAAACAATATAATCGTGAAGCGAATGAGGCACAATGAGGCCTACAAGTTGTTTAGAAAAAAAATCTTAATGAATTGCATGAACGTGCAAATGGGAAAAAACGATCAGACTTATTTTTGAATTTGTCAATTTCATTAAAAAGATCAAAATAAAACATATAAATATGCTTATATTAAAATTATATTATACTTGCATGTGGATCTATGAAGAAAATCATTTATTCTCCCTGCAGTCTCGAAACTGAATATCATTATGTACATGCTATTACATGTAAATAAAAACGCACACGATTTCATTTCTTGAGAGAAAAAATACTGACGTGGTTGATTATTTTTATTTTTTTTTTGTATAATTATACAAGTCTTTATATAAAATAGTATTTTTTTTCTTTTAAAATGCTGCAAAATGACATGGATATTTGTATTCACAACATAGCTTTATAAGGCGATTGGGTCTTACTGACGTCATAAGCAAGGGAGGTAAGCCGCGTAAGTCAATGTTCCTTTTCCCGATTAAGTAATTTTGATCGACTGTGGCGCTCACATTTTGCATAAAATATCCAAAAAACAATGTCAGTCTTATTAAATAGGCACTTATGAACTCATTCCCGTATATAACTCAATATGGTCAGGATATCGTTTCATATGACCTTTAAGAGGGCTCAATGGTAGATGCCATTTTTTTAAAATTGTATTGTTTTTCTTAAATTTTAGGTAAATGTGATGGTTAATTGCTTAACCATCCCGCCTCCTCCTGACTCTAAGAGGAAGACCTCCTGACTCTAGGAGGAAGAGGGAAGTTTGAGAAATCACTATGGATGAGTGTACATTACATCTAAATATTCAGTCAGTGTTTTTTAAAGAATTTTTAAGAATTTTTTAAGTTTACAATATGTTTTACAACAAAAATGCATTCAAAAAATTCTTATAAAGATGAAAAGAGTGAAAACCTCATCAAGTCTCGAACTCATGACCAACATAAGCCAAGCTGACTAAATTTCTAACCGACTGTGCTACTGAACTATTTTAGATGATGAAAATTAGAAGACAGAAAATATGAACTTAGAGTGCATAAAAAATGAATGTGTTTGCATGTATATGCCTCATCAAATGAAGTTACAAAAGAGATCAAATTATGATGTGCATGCATGCTGAAATACCTTTATCCATGCACACGTGTATGACTTTGAATAGTGAATGCTCAAAGTAAATTAAGAAAATGCTTCTCCTTCCTCACAAATTCAGAATTCAAAATTCTATCATGTAATAAGATATCTTAAATAAGTTATATCATTGCATAAAACCACCATAGCATGACGAAAATAAGATGTAAGATATTTTAGGTACAAGTATCAAATTTGCATTTGGAATGTAGATTTGAGAATTTTTTTGAATGCATAATTTCATAACTTGCCTGTTGAAAACAATATTCTAAGAAAGAAAAACTTGGGTGGTTTCTGTTCCTTTGACCAAAAACTTGCAATGTTTATAAAATTCATTTAAACTTCACCCCCAGTTTAATCAAACTCAATTACCAACACTGAATAAGTCTTTCACAATTTGGTTTCTTTGCCATAAAAATATATTTCAGACTATCAAAATCCCATGTCTTAAGTTTTACAATATCATATATGAATCAAGTTATCTGTTGTTAAAAAGGGAAAGCAAGGAATTTATTGGTTTCATATACATCTAAGCATATATAATCATGATTATCATTTACCAATTACACATACCTTTTTATTTACCATAATTTCAAAATAAAACAACTCCAATATATCTCATTTCTTTACATTTAGTACACTGCGATCAATTAAAATGTAGAATGAAAAGGCAGCCATGCCACGTAATCTATAATTTCCCAACTGGTGCATCAAATTCCAACTGCCAACTACTAGTGCATTGGTAAATAAAGCTTTAAAAACTCTTACGTTTGTTTTCAAAAGAAAATTTAATATGTTTTGAAGCTGCTTATCGTTGTGGAATTCATTAGGTCATGCATATTTAAATATAAATTGTGTGATTTCTATAACTACCGGTAAATGATTAATTTTCACAATCAATTTCAATAATGGTAAAACTTGAATTTTTATTTTCCCCTTTAAATACCTGTTGGAAGGCTGTTAATTGCTAGTAAACAAAGTTCAATAGACCTGGCCAGATCATCCTTGGACGATCAGGTCAATCAAACTGGGTGCTATTGTTTCAACTTGATTGACAAGCGGCACCATTTTGAAGTTTTTACAGGTAAAAAGGGGGCATTTGTAAAATGTTCAGCATTTAAAGTCTTTTTCATTTTTTAAAATCTTAAGGTTTCACTGAATTTTATTTCACCATGGGCAATATTTACTGATGTTCAATAAATAAGGTATTTACTTTTATTACAACTATTTAGCCTTAAATGTTATTTTGATTCTGGAAAACGTGTAATTTTCGGAACCAAAGACGGTTTACAATTCTACCTATGTTTCGACTCCAGTTTCCCTGAATTTTCATAGCAAACCTATTATTTCTACATTTTAAACATTAATGCATCCATATATCACAAACAAATCAACACAAACCCGCTGTCAAATCATTTTCTCAACTTCTGCATTGGGATATAATAGCCCAAATGGGATATAAATTTAAAGTGCAAATCAAAGGCCTGAAGGGCCTATGAGTCGACTTGCTCTGAACGTGTTGTCAATATTTGATGTATTTGTTTTTATTACATTGTTACTAGTAATACATAAAAAAAATTCTGTCTTTTGTAAATGAATTAAACATAGTTGAACAAAGATTACAGGGCTCATTGTGGCAGACATAACCTTTATGAGACCAGCTTTATCATATTAAATTATACGATAATAATATTTAGATATATCCTATTTATTTAAAAAATTATCTTTAACGATTCATGATTTTTTTCTATCTTTGATATGTTGTAGCCAGTGATAATAAGATACTTCTATACTTAATTCATGAATTATTTTAAATTCTGCGTATTGAAAGCAGAAAAGAGTCAATAAATGTCTGATTCCTGAATCATCAACTCGTGTCAGTACTTTCAGTACTTTGATTCAACAGTTCTGTTGACATTTCAATGATAGACTGGCAATGCCTGCCAGACTGGCAATGCATAATATCGTAGGATAGAGACAAATTTCAATGACAAAGAAATAAGAACAATTTGCACTATATCGCACATTATCAATTCACGTTTGTGCTCAAAATCCACTCCAAGAGATCCGATGACAGCAAGTGTCTTTTCGCTTAGCTTCGCGAGCTGGGTTTTTCTAAAAATAGATTTTACGCTTAAGGAACAAGGTTTTCCCCGTGTAAGTTGTCGAATTCATGGACGGCCATTGAACAAAAACTACTTTTATTTGTTTTATTTTTTTAACATCAAGAAAAACTTTTAAAATATATGTGTAAAAAAAGATAAGATTGTTTAACCATTTCAAATTGGCAATCACGCAAACAAAGGAGGTTAATGAATGCACTTTTTTCATTAGCGCATGAATAACATAGTGCAAAATTTTCGCAGAAACGGCTATGATAACAAGGACGCTTGCTTTGCGAGCCTACTCAAAAATAAAAATTTTTGATTTTGAAATTTTTGATAAAAGTCCGCATTAGAATAGATGAAATACAACTTTTGGTGAACAACTTTTTCTGTAGCTGTGCTATTACGGAGATTGATCCCTCGATCAGTATATCCAAAACTTCTTGGGGATCAATTTTACAAACTATACTTGCGTGCGACCAGTTCTCGCTGAGTACCATTTCTCACCAGTACATTGTGACGTCATTTTTCGTCTTTAATTTTATGTGTTGATAAAATGACGTCACAATGTACTGGCGAGAACTGGTACTCGGCGAGAACTGGTCGCACGCCAGTAGACATATAGAAAAACTTCTTAACCAAAAGTTGTTGCATTTGATTCACATTAATGCGGATTTATATCAAAAATTTTAAAATAAAAAAAAATATTTTTTGCACTTTAAATTTATATCCCGTTTAGGCTATTATATCCCAAACGGGCTATTATATCCCACTTGGGAGATTGGTCCCAAGCTGTTCAAAAAATTGTTGATAAACAACGAATCGTGAATGATGAGTAAAGGTCTAGAAATCGAAAAACTATGAATATTTCAGACAGATTGATATTCCGCGTTTCAAGTTATGTACCTAATACCAAATATAATGTCACTTATACTGTTTATTCTCTACTAGTTGAGAAAAAAATACAAACTTACATTCTAATTTTCTTGTGTCCTTTCACCGGAAGTTCAAATAAGTTTAAGTCGTACGTAAATGCTTCAGTATTTATATATTGTAATCATGCTTATATGCAGTATCCAGCATTTTAATATTCATAGTAATTTATATTTTGAAATAATGAAAACTATCTGTTTTAGTGCAATCCATTTTAAAATATCCTCAAATCATTATTTTTTTTATTTCTTGGACGAGTTAACAAATTTTTAAACTGGTCCTCGTATTAAATATTAACCAATTTAATTTAAAACCGAGAATGGAAATTGAATCAGACGATCATTTATATGGTAAAAACTTTCAAAATGGCTATATGCATCTGCTAACCTTTCAAATTAGCGGTGTTTTCCAAATGAGATATGCATGTGGCACTGGTCATGGCAAATCATTTGGCAAATGGTAATGTGCATGATGGAAGTTGAAAATTTTAAAATTTCATTGAATTGCATTGATCAATTGCAATGGTAATGTGCATGATGGAGATTCAAAATTTTAAAATACAATTGCAATGATCTAAGACATAAATAACATGTTATTTATGTCTCCATAAATAACATGTTATTAATGTCTCAGACTCTGCAATGATGTGGTCATGATAACACACTTCTTGCTCATTGTTCGCAAATTGAAACTTAATTTCTCATTTTGTAAATAAATTGTTCACTTGTAGTGCATAATTATACACCGTCCATATGTTTTGAATCACATTCTGCTTTTAGACCTACTTTATTAAAAAAAAAAACCTTTAAAATACACAAGAATTCAAACAATACCGGTACTTAATTCACTAATCTTAAATGTCAGGTTGAGCCGGGACATGTATATTAACGTGACAGGCAACTTCTACATTTACTTTGTTAATATCACATGAGCCTTGACAAATTTTCAGAACTTGATCTGTTCAATCCTAGTAAATTATTCTATTTTTTATTAGATTATTTATTTCCCTTTGTTTGAAGGGATTGTTTTTGTTTTTGGATGAATTTTTAATCATATTACTAAAATATTGAGATACTAGTAAAATAAAGAAACTAACATTGATTTTTATGCAATATTAGAAATGGGACACAAATTGGTCTTTGGGTGTTTAAAACTCTGTCATATGTCGGATCAGATCAGGGATATAAAGTACAAATAATAATTCTAATATTATTTTAGGATTTTGATTTCCGATAATTTATCGAAAAAATACCAGCTTTTGAACTTAGTCATTTTTTGGCAAAATATTGCATATAGGGTACCCTCATTGTACGGATAACTCCTCCTACAGTTCTCAAGATAGGAAGTTGTTCTTATGCAGATCAATTGTACATAAATCAGAGGTGTGCATATTGCTAGGATTTTGATTTCTGATAATTTATCGAAAAAATACCAGCTTTTGAACTTAGTCATTTTTTGGCAAAATATTGCATATAGGGTACCCTCATTGTACGGATAACTCCTCCTACAGTTCTCAAGATAGGAAGTTGTTCTTTTGCAGATCAGTTGTACATATATCAGAGGTGTGCATATTGCTAGGATTTTGATTTCAGATAATTTATCGAAAAAATACCAGCTTTTGAACTTAGTCATTTTTTGGCAAAATATTGCATATAGGGTACCCTCATTGTATGGATAACTCCTCCTACAGTTCACAAGATAGGAAGTTGTTCTTTTGCAGATCAATTGTACATAAATCAGAGGTGTGCATATTGCTAGGATTTTGATTTCCGATTATTTATCGAAAAAACACCAGCTTTTGAACTCAGTCATTTTTTGGCAAAATGTTGCATATACATGTAGGGTACTCCATTTCACTGGATATGGGTTGACATGGATTATGGATACAGTTTACATAAAAGAAAACCCGGTTTGCTGTCACATTGACAGCTTTTCACTTGTTAACCGGGTTTTCCAACGGAAATATCCAGTATTAAAATGGTGAAAATGGCGGGCGGGGGGCTGCCAAAAGGGTACCCTCATTATACAGATAACTCCTCCTACAGTTTTAAAGATAGGAAGTTGTTCTTTTGCAGATCAATTGTACTTATATTAGAGGTGTGCATATTGCAAGGATTATGATCTCTGAATATTTATCGAAAAAATACCAGCTTTTGAACTTAGTCATTTTTTGGCAAAATATTGCATATAGGGTACCCTCATTGTACCCATAACTCCTCCTACAGTTCTCAAGATAGGAAGATGTTCTTTTGCAGATCAATTGTACTTATATTAGAGATGTGCATATTGCTAGAATTTTGATTTCCGATTATTTATCGAAAAAATACCAGCTTTTGAACTTAGTCATTTTTTGGCAAAATATTGCATATAGGGTACCCTCATTGTACGGATAACTCCTCCTACAGTTTTCAAGATAGGAAGTTGTTCTTTTGCAGATCAATTGTACATATATCAGAGGTGTGCATATTGCTAGGATTTTGATTTCAGATTATTTATGAAAATAATACTAGCTTTTGAACTTAGTCAATTTTTGGCAAAATGTTGCATATAGGGTACTCCATTTCACTGGATATGGGTTGACATGGATTATGGATACAGTTTACATAAAAGAAAACCCGGTTTGCTGTCACATTGACAGCTTTTCACTTGTTTTATATTTTTCCTTGTCTAACTGTTTTATCTTAAAAAAAAAGTCCCTGGGCAACACCGATAGAATATCTTGTTCGTCGGACATCCAGTGAAAAAAGGTACGAGAGGGCGAGCAATTAAAATAATAAAGTTATTATTTCCTGAGTCAAAATTTTCAGATGGTACATAAATAAATTTGTGCGGACAGTTATATTCTTTCTACTTGTTTCTGATTCATAAATTAAAACTATTTTTAATGCGAAAAATAGAGTGGAAGTAGAGTAGAAAACAGCGCAGAATTTCCTTGATGTGGGAAATTAATAATACATGTAATATTATTTGAATAGTTTTATTTGAATTTGAGCACGCTGGGTCTGCCGAACAAGAAATTGTATTGGTGAGGCCCTCTGAGTCTTGAACAAAGATATTCTATGTTTTTTTAAGTTTTTGCATGTTAATTTGTATTTCAATTTGATATCATAAATGTTTTCCATAATTTTTATGCAAAATGAAGTGAACTTAAGTAATTTATGATGAAAAAGCATGGGGACCAACAACCTTTTATGTGTTTTAATTAATTTGCAAATTAAAATGATGTCCTGAAAACTAAATGCCATAAATTGGTAGGTATTGTACACTTGTAAAAAAAAGAAGGTTTGCTATGTGCAATTTCATTTTTACAGGTAATTCAGCTAATTTGTTTACAGTGCATTTTCATGATATTTTACTTGCACCTTTTGACTGATAGAAAAATTTGCTTATTTGTAGAAACTTTTTTGTGGGGCAAATATTTTGTATTTTTGTATTTTGTAATAAATGCAAACATACCAAGAATTGCCAGGTTTTTAGGTGTACAAGCTGTAAAAGATTTGTATATTTGAGGTATCTCACTACACTTAGACTTATGCTAGACATGTACTTTAATAAACACTATGTCACATGATGGCAATTTAATTGTTTGTATCAATCGATTTAGTTGATTATCATTATAGTTCAATGGTTAAAGTATTGGAGTAAACTGCAGATCATGAGTTCAAATTTTTTCTTGGACTTTTGTTCATTTTTGCTTATAATTAAATTTTTGAAAATATAATTCTATATCTAAAGTTGCACACTTTTTTCGCCTCCGACTTGTATATTTCTAGTGAGTAAAGTGAGTGCAAAGCTTGAACCTTATTCATAGGTTAAGGTCAAAGGGCAATCCTTCTCTTTTACTAAAAGTCTGGCTCCTACTGATGGTTACCATCTCTGTCTCACCATCCTAGTGATATCTAGTTAGTATTTATTTGTATCTTTTATTCTAGATAAGATCGTTGAAGGATGGGAAAGAACAGAGACAGAGAAAGGGGTTCCCTATTACGTGTGGTAAGCAGTGGAATTTTTTTAAACTAACATGGGGTGTATACACTGTAAAGAGGTACATGTATATGGAATGTACCGGTATTGTATGATTGAAATAATTAAAAAAAAAAAATGATTGGTGAATTTCAGTCACAAGACAGAGAGTACATCCTGGAATCACCCATTTTACCTGAAAATCATGGAGGAACTGGGTAATTTTAATTTCACATACTCCAATGTTTAAAGATACATTAGTCAAAAGAGCATCTAAAATCACATTTAATTAAAAGAGTTGTTTGTTTGCCCTTCCCAAACAAACTCACTATAAATATTATCCAACTTAAAGAGCTGGATGCTCAACAAATTACCCATTACATGTAAATCTACCTCAAAATTTTAAATATGAATTTTAGCCACTAACTTTATTATTTAGAGGAGAAAAATTCCAAATAATTTTGGTTTTAAAATTGAACATTTTCCTATATCATTATAGTGATCTTTACAGTTTTGTAAATGTATTATTGTGCTTGTTTTTGATTGATATAAGATGTATGCTGTAATGCACCTTCAAGCATATATATAAATATTTCTCTGTTGTAGATGAATATAGAGACATCAGATATGCAGCATATAGGACTGCCTTCAAAATACGACACATACAGAAGCGACTCAAATGTAAGTACCCTGAACATGCACATGCAGGGCAAAAAGGTATGGCTAAGTAACAGTTATTGAAATTCAAAGTAATCTATGCTACATCACTCAAGAAATTGGATTGTGAGTGTACTTGTACTGGTAATTAAGGTCTGTTGGTTAGTTGCATTTTTGCAACCCAGTAATCAACTTATGCTGAATCCTCTCTTAGTGCATCATGTCAAGCTGGAGGCCATGAAGGAGATGTTGGATTGCCATGGTTACCCCGAGAGCTGTGACACAGTGATTGGTTGTGAGGAACTACAGGAACTTCTGACCAGCGTGTATCAGACGGCCGACCAGGCAGCTAACGTCACCATCCAGCAGGCGGAGGTGTTTGCCCAACTACTGCAGAATCTAGTTCTCAATTTGTTTGACATGTATGTAATTCCTTAATTTCCGGTCCCAAAATCAAATGTTTCCGTCTGACAATAATAGGTTTGTCCCTGTGTGTTTATTGATTACACAGGACCGAATGTCCTGTGTGGTCAAAAAAACTTTTGCATAGACTATTACCTCTTTTGGAGATTTAATTTAATTCAATTTAATTTAGTTTTAATGTTGTGAAATTATGCTTCGTGGTTATTATATAAAAGGACTGAGAATGCTTATGCTTGATCCCTATCTCCATTTTACCCCTGTATATTTCAGTATTACAAAACTTTCTATAAGAACATTATTCATTGCAAAGATGAATTCATTACAAATTGATTAAAATTCTAAATGCAATTGTTTATTACATATGTGTTTACATAAATACACCATTCTTTTCACAAATGGGTATTGAAATTAGGCTTCTATCATTAACAAGACCTGAATATTTCTACTCATATTTTGGCTATCATTTTCCCTTCATATTTAAATGTTTTCCAAAGGAAGTTTATTTTTATAAAAACTTGAACCATTACAGAGACAGAACAGGTTGTTTGAGAGTTTGCTCAGTGAAGCAAGTCCTGATCATTTTGACATCAGCTCGCCTGGCAGACAAATACAGATGTAAGACTCATGCTAGCTATTATCAATCCACAGATAAATGATATTCTTTCATACACATGGTGTAAGATATACAAAATACATGTATTGCTTTCTATTCTCTTTTGTTTTCTGTAGCTCTTTATCATGAGTTGGCAGAGCCCAGCACATACATAAGCAGTAAAAATCTCACCGCATTTCTTCAAGACCTCAGTCAGGTAAGAAAAACTTCCAGACAATCATGTATAATGACAGCAAGAAAGACCCAAGCTTGATTTTGGTTAATTTAAACTGTTTATATTAAAAGCAATATTACATGTGTATTGTTTAAACAGTTACCAGACCTGCTACAAGAGGGTGCCATCTTCGGTGGGGATGTCACTGCGACTGTCAACAGTTGTATCAACATGGTATGCTATTAAATGCACCCTTTGATAAAACATATATAAAGTATTTTGAAAAAATTACTTTTGGAAATAAGTTGCCTTTAACTTTAACAATGAACTGTCTCTGAATTGAAAGAACTTAGATTAATTATTTTTTACATGAAATTTTATTGAATTTCAGTTCATTTATTTTTGATTGTTTAAATATTAAAAAAAGGAGACTGAATTGTTCTTTATCGTGTCTGTGCAAAATACATTAGGATATTCTTTGGGTCTCTATTTTCCTATTCAAACACAAATACTAAATGAAGGCTTGTTGACAGGCTGACAGCAGCGTGGGGATTTCGGAGGACCAGTTCTACTCATGGCTGTTGAAGGAGCCTCAGACATTGGTGTGGATACCTACCTTCCACAGACTGGCTGCATCAGAAACAGGTACACTGTAGTGATGCTGGACCTTTAGCATCCTCGCTAGCCAAGGGTTTACTATCCACTCCTCTCCTCTCCTCTCCTACCCTTGGCGGATTAAGTACAAGTTTGTTGTCGTTGGCTATCTCTATATAATTGGACAAAGCAATTAACCCCTGAATCCAATCAAAAAGTGTTTTATGTTCGACCACTTGCAAAAGAGTGAATATGTAGACAAGTACTGTTTCAAGAAAAATCCTTAGACTAGCCATTCTGGGTGATTTATTCTACACCCAGGACCACTGGTTCCTATAAACGCAGCCATGAAAAAAATCACAAAAATTCTGTAATATTACTGGGGACATTCTACACCGTTTCGTTTTCTTGTTTACTACGCAACAATAGTGTCCTGGTTTAATACAAGAATGCTTGTTTTATATAATGGATATTGAAAAAAAAAGACATTCTTTTGATTTTGATTGTAAAGAAAATACCTCGTACATTTTATTCATACTTTACGTGAGTGAGTCAACAAAATGTATGCCTCCAAGTGGGAGTATATTTTCTTTTCTTGATTACAGTGTGTAATGTGAACATGGATGTGACAGATTAAGAAATGTTTTTTTTTATTTCAGTGAAACATGAGTCAAAGTGCAACATCTGTAAAACCTACCCTATTGTTGGATTTAGGTAATTTACACATATTGGTTACTGAATTACAATGTATTAGAGCTGTACTTTATATTGAGTAATTTTGATGCACTGCCATTAAGGCAGATCAAAAAAATTCTCCAACATTACCTCTAAAATTTTGTGCCTACTGTAGTGTACACTGAAATTTCTCCAAATTATAAAGTGCAAAAATTTCAAGGATAGGTGTAAAATAAATTTGGCTTTATTGTTAAAAAAAAGAAAGAGTTGCTGCAGAATGCATTATGTAAAATTGGTAACTTTCATGCAAAACATAGAAAGAAAGATAACCATTAATAAAAATGGGATCTTTTTTTACTTAAGGTACCGATGTCTTCAGTGTTTTAATTTTGACATGTGCCAGCAGTGTTTTTACATGGGATGTACCAAAAAGAAACACAAACTGAAACACCCCATTCAGGAATACTGTCTTTCAGTAAGTCCTGATACAAAATTTTGCTCTCTATACATGTATTTATTTTCTGTTATATATTCATGAAATGAGTGTCATTTGATTGATGAATTTTATCATATCAAATTTTTAAAGACAACAACAAAGGTGGATACAAAGGCCTTTCTGAAGACATTGCGCAATAACATCAGCAAAAAGCATCGACAGAAATCAAGGCAAAAATACCTCCCTGTTGTTGCGGAGAGTCATTTGTTTTCCCACACAGCGTGAGTATGCTTGGTTTTGTTTGTCGCACCTTGTCTTGCGTCTCATTGAAATGGAGATTCCACTGTGATATTCATTTTTCATTATCTGTGATAATCATATTGATTTAATTCAAGTTACGTGTTGTGTGTTTTTCATACATGTACATGTATCACCACAATCAGATTGTTCTGTTGACATGTAGAGGGGAAAGAAGGTTGTTCTGAAAGGTGAAAGAGTTGAATGTGGGCATCAAAATTGCCCTTTAATTATGAAACAATTTTTACAGTGATATGAGGTTTATGAGTGTTAATTCAGGTTATGTGTTACATGTTTTTCATACATATACATGTATCACCACAATGAGATTGCATTTTTGACATGTGGGGGCAAGAATGTTGTTTTCATAGGCAGATGAATTGAAGGTGGGCATTGCCCTTTAAAGGAAACATGACATAATTTAAGATCAAAATTTTATTTTATTTTTTTATTTCTTATGTATGAAATGGTTTACTGGTGCATTTAGAATTATTGACCAAAATCTTAACGTTAGAGGTCAAGATACAAGTGAGATTCATTGTCAAGAAATCATTGTTATGTAAACAAAGTTCGAGACATATTTGTTTATAAATAATGTAAAGTAGAAAAATGACCATTTCTTTGACAAAATGACTCATGGAAAACAAGTTAAAATCGATTTTAGGTGTTTATAAAAGTAATATCATCAACCAAAAAAAGCAACATTTGACTGAACCTTGCCAATACAACACATATAAACAATAACCAGACTCGAGCTTTGTTTTCATGTTAAAGAATTTCAAACTTTGCATCTTGCCTATAACTTGATGTTTGACTTCCAAATTTTGACACAGCATTTCAGAAACCCATATTAACCATTCTAGATACTAAAAATGGAAAAATATAAAATGAAAATTTTGAGCTCAAATTTTGTCAAGGTCCTTTTGATTAAAAAAACAATTTTTACAGAGGTATGAGGAGAGAACCCCCAGCTCCAGATATACATGAAACACTCACTCAGCAAATCCAGCAGTTGTCAGAGGCTGAAGCTCAGTTCAAAGGTCAAAGCAGTGCTGATGCACTCAGTCAACAGAGGCACCTAGAGAAAATCATTGAACAACTGAAGGAGGAAAACAGGTAAATTATATAAATACATATGTTCAAAGACATATCAGGATATTTTGATTAATTATCAAGAAATCCATGATTAAATGGTTGCCATAGGATTTATGGTATGGAAAGTATAGGTAATTACTGGTACATTTGTATTAAGTATTATGATAATTATTCCAGGAGACTTCAAGAAAAGATAATGACAATGAAAGAGTCCTCTGATACAGAGAGTAATGTTAGTGGTGGATCCAGACCATTAAGTGGTGTGTCTCCAGGGGACACTCCACGCCATTACAAGGTGAGTGGTGGATCTAGACCATTAAGTGGTGTGTCTCCAGGGGACACTCCACGCCATTACAAGGTGAGTGGTAGATCTAGACCTTTAAGTGGTGTGTCTCCAGGGGACACTCCACGCCATTACAAGGTGAGTGGTGGATACAGACCTTTAAGTGGTGTGTCTCCAGGGGACACTCCACACCATTACAAGGTGAGTGGTGGATCCAGACCTTTTTGTGGGTTTGTCATCAGAAGCCTGATCAGAAAAACAGGCCCTTGAAAAAATTTGCACAAACTAATTTCACATGCAGGTACATGTAATTTTGTGTTCTCTAACTCTACTGAACAGGCCTCTGGTTTAATTCATCATTCATGTAAACTTTGCAGAAAAAGATTCCGTGGATAAATAACTGATATGATGTGTGTAAATTTTGACTTTACAGACTCTCTTATCATCCAAGTTGGCCAACTCTAACCAGCCACTGAGTCCCATTGTTCCTGTACAGAGCCCTGACCCAGATACCCCCCACAGCCGGGGGCCCCAGTACGATAGCTTGGATTTCCTGGAGGTCAGTCCCTCCCACTTCACCCTCCCCTCTCTCACCAACAGCAGGGAGTGTCTGGATGAAGAGGAAGCTATGGATGCTTTGGTCAACAAGATGCAGCTTATTTTCCCAAGCAACATGTCATATTCAGGTACTAAGTCAACAAATTAGAATGCATGTAAAACTGTTAATGGTCAACAACTGATTTGCTTGTTTTGATGAATTGAACATACACAGATGCGCATTTATGCCTGTACAGTAAAACTCATTTAGTGCGAACACGGATATAGTGAATTCTCGGATATAGGGAAGTTTTTTTTAGTCCCTGGTAAAATTCTTAACAAATCTTTGCAATATTTTATGGTTATAATGAATTCGGATATAACGAATTTATGGATATAGCGAACTGATTTTGAGTCCCATAGAGGTTAATTTCATTACAGTTTTTAAAAAAATGCACTACCATTTAACATAATAGTTTGAATGAGTTTATTTCGACTCACAATCCGATTATTAAAGCTATCTAAGTAATGTATTTTTAATCTAAGCCTCAATTAGCAAAAATTATAGTCTGGTGAAAGAAAACATGTACATATAGTGAATTCGCTATAGTTATTACATGTATTACGAATTCGTTATACAGTTAGAACAAATTACAGATATAACGAAGTAAATCAATTGGTCCCTAGGACTTTGCTATAACTGAGTTTTACTGTATTTCCATGCAGCTGTCACTGACCAGTTTGTTGATTTACAGTGTACTCCTTGCCAAAATGTGGAGTAGAACAAGACGAAATGCTGCAGGCAGCATCCACCATTGGCAGTGCAATGACAGATTTTGTGAGTGAAGCCATCATGCCCCACAACAAGCAATCACTGGGATATTGATGCCACAGAGCACTGCTGATGGAACCCACACAATAGAAATCCACTTGCACCAGCCTTGCATGCAGCCATCCCAAACCGTGCCAAAACTTTGAATATAGCCCAAAACCTGCCACATTTTGTACTGTATATTTTGTTTGAGACTTCAGGTTTTTTTCCTCTTCATTTTTGGTTGTAATATTTGTATATATCTGTGTAATTTTTTATATTGGGTGGGCTTTTGTTGTTTATCTGTCATTTGAGCCGTTTTATGAATTTTGTGCAATATATTGCTTTATAGGGGAGATAACTCTTTGATATTATAACTACAGCAACTGCTTGCCAACACTTTTTTTAATTTGTTTGGTTGTTTCTTTTATACAGATTTTGCAGCAACATATATATATGCAATGAGTGAAAATATTTTTTGTTTTTTGTACAATCCAAATAATTTTGAATTTACAACTTTTATGGAAATAAATTGAATTTTAGAGATTGAGAAGGGTTTTTTTTTTGTCCTCCCCATACTGTACAGCAATAACTCCATGTAATTTTAAGTATGTACACCAACAAAAGGGAAATAAAAAGTAAATGAACAAGGGAGAACTGCTACAATAATCTTACTGGAAGACACTGTTTAAATTAGTCAAAAGTACATTTGTGATATGTTATTTTGGCTATTATTAAAAACTTGCAGTAAACATTTGATAATGATATGCAGTCTAACTACTGTATACAGGGAAGTATTAGCCCCTGTTTTTTTTCGCTCCTTTCACCGTTTTTGTCAGCGGGTGAATTTAAGACTGGGCGAATTCCAATTAATGTCTTAAATCAAATCATAGTAAACACAAACGTGTCTGGGCGAATTCAAGATGGGGCGAAACTGTTTGAAAATATAGAAGGGCGAAAATTACACAGGGCAAAAATAACCTGCTTTACAGTACATGAAACTTCAATGACAAATCACAGTGAACAATTTTCATGTAAACTAAAATAGAATATCATTGAACTTCTCATAAGTAATTCATTCCATTGAAGTGTCTTTGTATGTTGATCAGAATGTCAAATTGATTAAACTGTTTTTTGATACAAGACTTGTATAAAGGTGCGGTCACATGATGTGATTTTTAAATATTTACATTTTCAACTGTCTTTGTCTGTGATAACATTACGAAACAATTTTGAACCCTAAAACCCAATAACTTCATAAATTATGAGTGACACAAAATGGGCGTGTCTTAACCGAGAAACGGTATTGGCTGCGCCGCGTAGTAATACGTACAGCATGTGCTACATAAGAAAATAGTGGTTTTAAAATAATATTGTTTTAAAGTGTAAAAATTGGAAATAATATAAATATAAGGAAAAGGGAATCATTTTTTGAATATTATGAGGTGAAAATTTCTGTCGGAGCGTGGTCAAATCTATCATAAAGCCCTTTGGGCTTTATTGGATATGACCACGCCCCGACCGAAATTATCACCTCATAATACTCAAAGAATGATTTCTTATTCCTGAAGTGGTCACACTGAGCGATTTTAGTTGGAAGGAAAATCGCATCGTGTGAACACACCTTTATTTAAACTATGGTGAATCATTCAGGATATGAAGGTAGCGACATTGCAGGAAAAAATTTTCCTGCAATGATCGCTACCTTCATAACCTGCATGAATCATAAAAGAAAGCATTGTATTGTTTATATTAACATCTTTCTTGAACTAATTAATAAATTGATTATGAAAAGTTCGTAAAATTCACTAAATTACTTTTAACGTACACATGTACGTTAGCTAAAAGAAACAGCCAAATCGTCTCCTGTGAGACTTTTAGTCTGGTATCATCATGATTATTTCATGCAGTCCGTGATTTTACTTATAAAAATAGGTCGCTGTAGGTTACGACCAATCGATAAACAGGGGTGTCAATTTCAGTCCTGTCGCTTTAAGCCGCTGTAGAATTCGACCAATAGATAGATGGGGCGTGTAGATTTCAGTCTGGCTGTTTCTATAGAGCTATGAATTACACTATAAACCTTCCGTAAGAAATCGAGGAAATTATGCTTTGTAGATGTAAATATATCCCTTTGATACAGATAATTAAAGATATGATGTAATAGAACTGAAAGACAATGAGGCATCACATTAACACTCACAATTACAAGAACATCTTTCATTATTACAAGAAACGATTTGAAATAACGAGACTATTATCTTGAAGTTATGAGATCTTAACTTGTGCATTTTTTAAGAAAATCGTTCAGAACAAAATATTGTAAAGAAATAAATCGTCTATAGTTTCATATCTCTTAAATGGGATTGTTGAACTATTTTCTGTTTACTAGTATCATAATGAGTCAATACACCACTTAACCATTTTTGTGCTATAATTCTTTGATTGAATGAAGAATTCGGTTGTCGTTCAGTGTGCCTGATTCGTTCAGAGGAATTATTGTTCGTAGAATTTTAACCACATACATGTTTTGGACGGAGGACTATATAGTTCTATCGGATCGGTAATTTGTTGATCATCCAACTTTATAGACCACCAGTACACTGTCTGAAAGTACTGAACTCCACATAATAACTATTTCTTAATTACGAGAAAAGACCCCGTAATTACGATGTCTTTTATTTTTTATACGACTCCATTTGTCTTTCATACTCAACAGACATAATACCTTTCCTACGGAAGCCTACCTGCATCATTTATGTACCGAAATATAAAATAGAAGTCGTAATTTAACGCGAAAAGGGCACAATCACGAGTAAGGCTCTATGAATTGGGAATAGGAGGGAAAATGTGTACGGGAAGTAAAAAGGGATGTTAAAAAGCATCTTTGTACGATTTTTTTTCAATTTACTTCCTGCTATATTGATATGGTATTGAACCTACGGTGGGGCACAGGTGCATAAGTACAGGACCGACACCACTTCCCCAGTATAGACCCACATCTTTGCTTTGAGTTTCTACAATTTTTTTTATTCATTATGGATCCCCGATTTAACATTTCAGATAAAAATTACATTATCAGTGCGAAATCTCTCAGGAACAAACATGTATATATGTATGTGGTCATTTTTTGCCAGATATTCCTCATTTTATATAATACATTGCGTGCATGATAAAATAAATAATTATTATTTTTTTTTTTTTTAGCAAATATTGAAATCTGACCCAACAAAATTACTGCGCAAATTATATTAAATCAAGATGAGAGCGGTAACCCTGTTTGAAGATACTGATCATATTTTAGATTTATTTGACTTTACAAATAATTTATGTTCCTAATTCATTTTAAATACTGCAATTTAAGTATCGATGTTAAATAAAAAAATGTCTTTATATAAAATTTTATGAGAATCATATCAAAAGCTGAACTTCCTAAAAGTCAACAATACCACTATTTTCTCTCTCTCTCTCTCCTCTCTCTCTCTCTCTCCATTTTTTTTTCAGGGAGGGGATCCTGTTTTGGGCAATTTTCCAGTGGGATCCCCGACCTCCCTCCCGTCCGTTTAATCCGCACGTGCTCTCTCTCTCTCTCTCTCTCTCTCTCTCTCTCTCTCTCTCTCTCTCTCTCTCTCCAAGCAGGTGTCAGATGGCATTTCATTTGGTCTGCAATCATGTAAATTTTATCGAGAACGTATATTACACGCAATTTCACCAAAACAGGAAATGGATACGCAAAGGACCTGCCACATTACGTCACATTGGGGTGGTCGAGGGCAATTGCTGTTATTTTATATACCTATTATTTATTTGACACAACTTCAGTCGACTCTTTCTTTTTGAATGTAAAAATTAATAAAGAATAATTCTTCTTGGATATTTTGGAGTAGATTAGATTAAATTCCGTATTACAACAGTTAATGTAAAATACTCACCCCCTTTGTGAACCTCATTGTCAATCCCATTAAGAAAGTTTGTTGGGTTTCACGATTCGAAAGTTAAAAAGGAAATGGAACGAAACACAATGCTGAAAGACGAAGAAATTCTTCGAATTATAAAATCGTTTGTATTGGATAGAAAGTACGACATGGTGGCTCTTTTTCTTGACAATTTAGATGAAAAGAGGAAAGATAGTTTGATGCTGTTCGATGAGTACTGCCGTGCAATGATCGCATTTTACCTCGAAAAAAGGGAGTTCGAGAAAGTTTACCATATCATCGAGGTATGAAATTCTCTTGAGTGTAAATATATTTAACTGATTGGAAAATGTGTGCTACATAGTAATATAATTCTATTTTTTGTTCGCCAGAATGGTCATTTCATAAATTCTGAAGATTTGATCGAGATTTGGGACCAAGCTCACTACAGGGAACGAGAGGAGAACATACACAGACCCTTAAACTCGCTGATGAGGTTCAGGATCCGCAAAAAGTATGTATATTGTTGATCCTCTTCAAAGATATTTTGTCACGGTATTATGTCATTGTTCATTTTTTTTTCTCGTTTTGGTTAATCTTTTCATCACCGACACCAATGGGAATACTTTATTTTATGTTTTCCAGTACTTGATATATGCATTTTTTATTTTCAGGTTTCCGCCACCAAGAAACATTTGTCCATCTGGAGAGAGACCCCAGCACAAGTTGCCAGAGAGGGCAAGGGAAACTCTGAAGGAATGGTTCAGTCGGCATGAAAGCAATCCCTACCCATCCAAACAACAGAGAGAAGAATTGTGTGAAGAAACCGGGCTCACAGATTACCAGGTATAACTCGCAATATGAACTTACTAATTTGAAATTTTGTCAGAATTTGCTCAAACCTTTATAGCTTGATACATTTCAGTTAATTTGACTCAAAAATACAAAATTATGTCAGAAGCTACCATTACATATCATTTGGGACAAATAACTTTTTTTCTGATTTCCAAAGGTGAAGACATGGTTTTCCAATGCCAGACGCAAAGTCAAACACACATCTCATGGAGGGAAAACACAAATGGGAGATAGCAAGGCTGATCAGAAAATGTCCCTGCCAATGGCCAACAATAAACCACATCTGTACCTCAGGCCTAACATTGCTGCAGCAGTTGACAATGGTTTGTTACACAGATTTATATGTTAATTTCATTCGATGAAATATTCTTGCTTTCTGCCTTTTAAAAGTGAGGGGTTTTTTTGTATACACTGTAATTGTAATATTTTCCATTGTACATAGCTAAGTTTCCTTAGATTGATAGAACATGCTATTTTGTAACAGTTGAAATATGAAATGAAAAAATATAATGCAATGCTTTCAAATCATATTTTAATTGCTCTTTGTATGAGTGCACACCATAAATAATTTTGCTTGTGTATTTGTACACGTTTTTAAATCTGTTGTGTACGTAATGTGTACCAATTATTTTGCAGAAAAATGGATCAGCGATTGGAGCATGACACATCCTCTACAGAGTTTACAGGAATGGCAGAAGAAAGCCTTTGGGAGCCCCATTACCTCCCCTTCATGTAACTATCAGGAGCAAAGTTCACCGTATGATGCAAAGTGTTGGTCGTCTGATGAATACCAAATGCAGTTCTTTAAAGGTGAGGGATCTTTATTTAAATAAAAAAATTATATATATAAAGATGTAAATTTGCCCTCACTTTAATAAAAAACAGCAGTGCAAGGAAATTTCTTTCTTGCCTTGGATCTACACTATTCAAATAGATTTACAAGCTTAGCTCCCATTGCACTATAATTTAAGATTATGCTAACCTGTGCAAGAAAGAGCTAAAATTTGATTCAGCTGTGCTAAATTTTGATTCAACTATAGTTGTACTAACACTTCCTGGGTTTAATTGACCAATTTTTAATATACATATAAATGAAAGGACTATCTCTGTGTAAATCTTGATTGTGGTCATAAATTTTCTTGTCTTTTAAATAACAACCTTGTTTTCATTTTTTATCTTTCAATCAAATAAATGTCTAAGATTATAGTGTATCATAACCTGGCCATGATTCTCTTATCTGTAGATGCTGGTTATCCTGTAAGCAATGCAGCATGTGTGACTGAACCATGTTACTATGGTGATGCTTTCAGTCAACCTTTGACTTTTCAATTGCCAGTTACAAACCAGTTTAGCAGACAAAGTCTTCAGAGGTACTTACAATGTATAATGATCTTTGACTGTATGTTCTTTGGAATAATTGAATGTTGTATTATTTCAAGTATAAATACTACATAGAGGTATAAATGAAGTTTGCATTTGTTATTTAATTGGAATGTGCGCGCCAGGTGTAAGCTCATTTATCCAACAGACTAATTAATTAAGGTGATCTTATGTGTGACAGGCTTCAGTTTATTTTAAAAATTGTCCAAGCTCACTTCTGGGAATTGAGGGGGGGGGGGGGGGTAATGAGAAGAATAACAATTATTCTCAGGGTGGCCGGTGGTATGTTCAAACCTTCTCCAGAACTGTTAGTAACTAATAGTAATATATATGAACTTTTACAAAATCTTCCCAATACATGTGTATGGTTAATTAGTCAATTTCTTAAAAGGCCATATTTGCTTGCCAAAAAACCCTTATTTTTTGCAAGCAAGAGTACCGGTAGTTACAATTTGATTCTTTACAAGTGAGGTATAAATTCAGTACATGTATGCATTTTATTGTAGAGATTCTTATGAAGCAAACTTTCGCTGCCAGTACTGTAGAAATCAAATTCAGGTAGGACTTTCTGCAACTGTTTTTTAGCTATAAAAAAAGTGATTTAAAAATATGGAAAAATCATGTCAAATGTTAATTGTCTTCAAGATAATATCCAAATAAAAAATTATATTTGTAAGATTTTGATGCTGATTTGTCAGCATATTTTGCAGCATGGTGACACAGAGGCAGCTTTGATGTTGCTGGATCTGCAGCGGCCCCTGATCACTGGAGAAATGCCCTCCAATCATATGAACTAAGCCCCAACAGGTGCTTTGGACAATGTCGTCAGCATTAAGTCTACCATTACTTTATATTCTATGATTTTTGATGGAAATCAGCCAATTTTTGTTATAAAATCATGTAATCTAATTGAATGCAACAAATATGCTGGGCATGTACTAGCTGATCTCTTTTTATGTGTACATAATTTTTTTTTTTTTTTTAAAGAATGCACTTTTGTTTTTGTGTCCGTGTACGACAACACTTTTTTCTGCATGTTGCAAGACCCTTAAACAAGAATGTGATCATTATTTATTCATAATTTATTTATAAATTAATTATTTAAAGTTAATATTTATTTAAATTAGATATTCTTGATACTGTTTTTAAACTGAAATAAAGAATATTTCACCTACAAAAGCTAGTTTGCAGTTGAGTTCATTAATTACCGTATAAGAAAAAGGCAACAAGTAAAGATAGGCTAGACCGAGTGGCAGCATTTTACTTTAATACTGGAAGCTCTGTAACCAATGGATATCCATCAAGCACTGCATGCAAGACATAAAATGATAAAATTCTAATGACGAATTTTTAACCAAAGTATTAATGAATACAAAGAGATTACGTAATGACAAAATTAAATGCCAACGGAATTTTTATTACCGGTAGTTCAAAACCCAACGAAAATATGTCCTACAGTAATTACATTTTCATTCTGGTTTCTTCCAAAATTTTGTAATTTTTTAACACAGGCACTTGTTTCTGAGAAAAAAATTTACCCTATAGTATAATAATATGTTAGTGCCTACGGTTCAATTTGGGTCTATCGTGTTTTGACGCAGATTATGCACATTAGAATACAACAAAAGTAAGCATGCTATATATGGTTGTTTAGATAATTTATTGTAGAAGAAAATGGTACTAAACACTTTTGCATTGCATTTCGTTTAAAATCGAAAACGACTGCAACACACGGGAGGGGGTGGTTTACCTCATTTGGAGTTAGATACCTTGTGTTATTAAACTATAGGGTAAATTTTTTTCTCAGAAACAAGTGCCTGTGTTTTTTAACCTTGGTCCAGCTGAAAAGGAGGGCATTTTATTACTCTTTGTCGGTAGAATTTTAGTTTTTCAACAATGCCTTGATACGTCTCTGCTTGACAGTCATCAACCAAAATGAAGGTCACCAGGACTGTTCAAGATCACAGCAGCTTTTTTTCTAGCTCTATGTATCCACTATGATCTTGAACAATACTCTAGCTTAGCAATACCAGCACATAATTCATTTAGTGTATTCAATAGGACTGGGATATCTAACCTACAGGTAGCAGCTAGGGTAACTGGTATGATCTTGAATACAGCATAAGGCAAATGGGTGTTCTCTCTATGTTCAAAGATTTGTTGACATCAAATTTGATCATCAATCCAATATACCGGTATCTAAAGGCAGGGGTTGCATGTGTTTTGTACAATTTTTCCTGCTTTCGTGATGCAATCACATTCTTCCCAATACAAGAACAATAACTTGATTTCACATTTTATTATCAATTCTTAGTTATAATAAATGTGCAATTCCTTCACGAATTGCTTCAGTTTCTAGTAAACAAGCACTACCAAACAGTTTGAGATATGCTGATGGTATCTAACTCAAGATAAATACATCAAGAAAACTTCCGTTATAACTAACAGTAACTAAATCTACACAATATGAGAGGCTGAGATTATGATCCTTTAAAATACATGTAATCAAATCAATGCAAACCATATCAAATGCATTGCAGCTTAATAGTATTCTATTATTTTGTTTTCAATACCAGATTATAATATGTATAGATTTGTTAAAACATTATGGCCACAGATAGTCTTCCCTTTTGAAAGAGAATATTCTTGAAAGAAAAAAAAATACGGTTAAACAAAAAAAAGAGTATTAATATAAAATACCAAATCAAAATTAAATGAGACCTTTCCTTCTCGAAATAAAAATATAATGCATTGCATAAGAATAAAAAAAAGTCATGTTAAGACAACCTTTTTTTCATTTCAACCTTCTGTATCCCTCCCATCCCAACACCCCAATACATGTATTGATAATCAGTCTTGGTGAATTTTTAACAATAAAATTATACAATAAAAAATTACTTGGGTGGCCAAAAACAAAGCCAAAACATCTTAAAGTCATAATTTCTCATGAACCAATATCAATCATAAGATTTATGAATATGTCCAATGGATTGCAATGTGTCAAGTTGGTAAGTCTTTTTTTTTTGGGGGGGGGGTGAAAGGGATTGGTTCTAAAGATAAAAAAAGAAGGTTGCCTCACGATAATTAATATAATCATTATTATTTATTTCCTCTTAATTCATATTTTGTGAAAATATTATGATACAAAGTCCTTAGGGTGATTTCAATTGTTACAAGACCATGTTGCAATTATGAAAAATAACTAAAAATATTTATAAAGACTTAAAAAATAGCCTTAAAATAGGAAAATTTATAAATATGATTCATTCTGACAATAACAAGTAAAATTTTATAGAATTTGAAACTCTTTTGGAAAACTTGTAAATTCTTTTTAGAAAACATGCACATTCTCTACAATATATTAGTTGAGTACAGATAGGACTTCTCACACAAACAACACTTACAGATCTACAACTTTAACGCAGGCAAGAAAAGAAATTAACATTAAAAGTGATATGTGAAACCTATGTGGCTCAATTGCGTCATCAACAATATTGCAACTCTGACGTTGAATGATGGACTATTTGAGGATTCCTGAGAGAGTGACTAGATGTTACAGCAGTAGACAAAAAATAGACAACACACAACAGAGCTAAAAAAAACAACTGTATATTTAATATATACAAATGATCTTACAGAATGAACACGATGCACTATACCACAAAAAAAAAAAAAACAACTCATACATAATTCAAATGTATAAACCTAGAAACAATATAAAATATAAAACCACAAGCAGATACAATAAATACTCTAAATCACGTTACAAACACATTTCAGCGTGATTAAAAACAACCACAATATCAGCATGACCTATTGACTCTGAATGCAGCAGCCAATCATATTGCACAAAACACTGACATCTTGGGACAATTTAAGTGACCACTACTGTGTAAGGTTGTTACCACCAATGAAATATCACAGACCCGCAGTAAAGAGATTTTCTTTCTAAATATGGCAACTATAAGAATTTTTAGTTAGTCTAGAATTCTTGAATTCTATATTAGAAAATAAAGTTTGTTATTGTATACAGAGAGTTTATCATCCTTGTCTTCAGAATACTTTACATTATTCAACTGAATCTTCCACATGTTTTAGATTAGCATCAGACAAATCTGGGAGTCCTGTCCTTGTTTAACTTTGGGGTTTTGTTTTTGGTCTCGCTGGATTTCCTATCATCTGGAGAATTCCTTCTTCCTCTTCCACTGCCCGCAGACAGCCTCCTCTCACTACTAGGTTTTTCCCGATCTGTACCACACTTTTCTTTGTCGGACATTTGTTGTGCTTCTTCCAGTAGTTTGGAAGCAGCTGATCTTCGTCTTCCACATGTAGCACATGAGTAGTTATGAGACTCAGCTGTAGCTAAGGCACCAGGAGACTTTCTTGATGGAGATGTCTTTTTCTTTTTGCATGTTTCATCAGTTGTACCTGTAGCTTCAGCTGGTTTCTTTGGGTCCTGTGATGGTCCAGTTTTGCGCGTGCTTGCTGCAGACCTAGGTCCACCTCTGTTTGGTTGAATTGCGGCTTTTCCCATGACTATTCCACTAGGACCTTTTGGAGGCCTTTGACTGTCTCTTGCTGGTTTGGAAGACTGTAATTTTGGACCCGTTTTAGTTCTGCTTACAGCAGGATTGGTAGAGATTTTACTGGGACCTTCTTTCGACTTGATGCCAATTTGCAGTGACTTTTTGTTCAGTTCAGTTTCACTATCTGTGTCCGTTCTAGGTATTCCTTCAAAACTGGCACTCATGATTCTAGCACCAGTGCTCTCTGCTTCCTCTTCCATAAAACTGGTTTCTGGTAAGCTTTGTCGAAAGCAAGGGGGAGCTGACGTCTGTCTCTTTTGAGAGTCTCTTAGATTTGGCACACTTTGTGAAAATGAATTCAGTGGCGTGTATGGCACTCCAGTGTTGCGCACTACATTGGATCTGCCTGGTCTCACTGGCACATTGCCAGCTAGAATGGAATTGGCATTCAAGGAAGACAGAGAATGGGAGTAGTAGTTGTGTCCTCGAGGAAGAACAGGAGATAAACTTGACAGAAGCAAGGCAGACGAACCGATGGAGGATTTGAATGGCTCCTGTGGGGATTTAGGAGAGGTTTCCTCAACCCCTGAGTCAGGACTTAGACAATCTGTAGAAGATGCCTTTTTAACTGATTCGTCTTTATCTGTTGCTGAAATGCCATCCTTATCCCTTAAAAGTAGATTATTGACAATATCGCCTTCACTGGAGGAGGATGACAGGCTTTTTGGTTTGTTTTCTGGGGGTTTCAGTTGGTTTTTGCTTTTATCCTCCTCTTGATCAAAAGAAATACTTGACTTCTGGAATTCAATTTCTTTGGTTGTGGCAATAGAGGTTGCAATCTGACTTGATGATTCAATTAGACTCTTAACAACTCCACTATGGTAATCTTCTGAAATAATTTCATCTGCTTGGACAGCTTGATCACCATCAGCTGAAGAACAGGATTTTGATTGGTCTTTTAGCTCAACTATGAGTTTGGGCTCCAACACTGACACTGGTTGGCTGTCTGTGAATGACAATGGAGCTTCTTCCTTAGAGGATGCAGTACTTAAAGATACATTATCCCGACTTGGAGAATTTTCTTCCATTTGTCCAACAATATCATCTTGTGACACCAAATGACATTCCTTTATTGTTTTCTCTTGATCTTCAGTAATTTCTTCACTCACTGTGATTTCAGTCTCTATTGGTTTTTGTCTACTTAAAGCAGGCCTCTGTACCTGTGGTGAGGACCAAGGACTGGTCAGTGAGGACACTCCTGAGGAAACTGAGGAGGAGTCGGAATCCTCAGGAAGAGCAAAGGATACTTTGGTTTGTCTTGTTATTGGTGGAGTCATTTTCTGAATGGGAAATTCTGTGTTGCTGACTGTTGGATAGGAAGCTGACATTTTTTTCGTATTTTCTGTAGAAGTACTTTCTGCTGTAGGAATTTCATTCTCATCTTGTTGATCTGAAGGGATCTGTTCCTGTTCCTCTTCTTGAGTTAGTACTTCAGAATCACCTCTTTCTTTAACAATTCTACTGCCTCTCTGATTTTCATTTTTGTTTCCAACAGAGATATTTTTGGCAGATTCAAATGACACATCATTGCTTTCATCTGATAGGGATTTGAATCCTTTTGAAACATGTGGCTTTTCTTTAATTTCTGACAAGGATGCCTGCCTGGGAAGTTTGGGAGATTTTTGGAGAACGTTTCTTATGGAAGACAGCGACAAACTGTCGGAGGAAGACTGGCGTTGTAAAGGTGGAGAGGTTTTTGATTTCTTCTCTTTCACTGAATCGGATTTGTCTGTTTTGGTGCTTGAAGGAAAGTTAGCTTTAAGTCCTTTGGCAGTGGCAATGACAAAAGACTGTAAGGAGGGCCCTATGGATTTGAGGTTTTGAAGGGCACTTGTTCGGAATTTGGACTTGTCTGAGGACTTGAGTGGGTAACACATCTGAGGCTGGGACTCGGTGATAGGACTGCTCTCTACTATAGTAATGGAGGGCACCAGCATTTTCTTAGCAGACTCCGGACTCAGGGCTAGATCTTGTGGGGGACATGGCTTCATGATGATAGGCCGGGTAACTTTCTGAATCTCCTCTTTGATTGGTAAGCTCTGAAGGCGATACTGTCTGGCTAAGCGCTCTATTCCTGAAACACCAAAATTGCATTATACAAGAAAATCTTTTAATTTCAATGAGTAGAATTACTGTCTATCAAAAATTATTTTGTTATAATACTATTGCTTTTAAGAAAATAGAGAAAAAAATCTACATGCAAAAAATACACATCTATTATATAAGATCATGCAAATTCATACTAAATCCAAGTTCTACTATTTTTTTTTAATTACGAAGAAGAATCAAATCTTAAGATATCATTTATTATTGTCACAAGTTTCTTAAGTGATCAGTTGAACAGCCTTGGGGACTTGTGTGCACTGATAATGCAAGCAAACTTTTTAGGGAATGAAAGAGAAATACAGAAGCTGATTTGGACCCAAATAACTCCCTGAAAATTCAGTTATGAATTAAAAATTACCTGCATTCTGAATTAACTTTCTTATTTTGCAGTGCCGTTTTAATGCATGAACAAGCAGCTTTTTGAAGAAAATAATCATTTCTTAAAAATACATTTTAAAAATAAAACTGCTTGTAATTAACTATGAATGCTTCTGAAAAATCCACAAATTAAATGAAAGCTAGCAAGCAAACACAATGTCTTCATTGACTTGATTTTTTTAGTTATGATATTCCCTCTAGCAGCTGTAACCTTGACCTTCAAATTTAAGATTTTGTTAACTGCCTGCTACTATCTTGCTTCAAATGAAATATAACAGGAAAATACCAGTAGTTGTTTTAAAAAGAAGAAAAGCCTATAACCGGTAGTCAAAAATGCATTAAACCTCGATTATTTTTATGAAAGGTAAGGAATAGGACTTCAATAGGACAGGAGCTATACCTTTCGTAACATGACAATAACAATACTACTGTTTACTGATCTTCACTGTGCACCGACAACATAAGTAAGAAAATGATTGAACAGGATACAAGACGAAAAAATTGACAGCATGGAACAACTTGAAATTCTAATGAACAATACTTCTATGCTAACAAAAATAACAACCTACTAAGATAGATATGTATTTACTAAGTATCTCAATTTCATAGAATTTACATTACATTTCTAGTTACTAGTCCTACTCAAAGTATATTACCGGTATTTAGTGTTTCATACAACACAAAGCTCACCTTAGCAAAGAACAAAATGTACATGTATTTGGAATGTACATTTAAATTGTTAAATAGTGAACATTAAGGCCGGCCGGAATACTAGTGTTCTAACAAACTTGGATGTAGTGAATGAAAGCAAGGAAATACACATATAATATTAAAATGAATAGAAATTTTTTTTTTAGACACACAGAAGTAAGAAAAGTAAATTTAATTTGCAACAATTAGAACCCCTTTCATAATATTAAAATATTCATTTTATTTTTTTGTGAGGAAATAAAGTATTGGTATATGAATTCCATAATAAAATCTTTTGGTATGTTGAGTTGAAAAAGGTGTGAATTCATGACAATGATTTATTTTAATATAAAGTTACTCTTACTTTCATGATAATCTGGTATGTTCCGTACAAATCTTTCAAGCTAATCTTGTGCAACATTAGAGAGAATCTATTGACATTAATTGGCAGACAAACTTTGATCAAGATTTATGTAATTTGAATATATGCTCTAAATAAAATTAGCAAACTAATAAAAAGGGGGAACTGGGTTTTTTTTCTCTTAAAATTCTGCTTTTGATAAATAAAAAAGAACACAGCATGACACACAAAGGTTCAACAGAGGTCAGGGGTCAAAAGGCTAGACAAGGCTTCAAGATTCAGTGCCAACTAAACATGCTTCATTACCTGTGTGCCATTAATACCAGCCAAAAGTGGTGTCTCCTACAATATTACGTGGTACTAGTATTCAGTGAATCAATAAACAAATCTAATCTCTACATCAAAATGATACCGCAAATCTTAACTATATACTTGTGTACAGTACTCTGCTTGACTAATTCATCAAGTTACTCCACACTCCATGCAGTCATTATAAATCAAGTCCACAAAAAGTCCATAAACTGCTAATTTGAATTGCCTTTATTCTTTAAAAACCCATGCAAATATAATTTTATCAATGTAAGACACATGCATGTAAATAACTGCATGCAGAGAGTATATAATTATATATAAGTATGGTAACCCCTGGATACAGTATGGCTGGGCTTCTGGAAGAACTGGTTAACCCGGACACCTGTAGATAATGGAGCCAAACCAACAAAGGCGTGATGAGAACTGAGCTTTGGGGCTAATGACCCTCCCCAGATTTAGAACTATAAATGAATAAACAAGAGAAACCTGGCTAAAACAGATATTTTCTGGGAAGGATGGTCTGTGTTATAATATAGAGAGCTTAAATTGTAAAATTCATGGCAACTTGTTCAATTGTTTTTCTGTATTTCAATCAGTTCTCTCACAAGATTTTTCATTTTTTAAATGAAATTAATTACAATACATAAGAGTTGTTCAATGAATATGAAGTTGGGAGGAATCAACTGCCACAAATGCCCAGTTCAGTTGAAGAGTGAGATTGGGTGGATCAAACCATTAGAACGGGTGACTTACATTTACACGTAGCCCAGGAAATCAATGTGGACTGGAATTCAAGATGCAAAATAAAACCACATTGTTATTAGTCATCACAAAACAGTTAATTACACAGATATCTACAGCACTTTAACATATCACATTTTGAGTCAATTAAACATGTATTGTGCACTTTACATTTCTTCCTTTTCAAATGAATACACAAAATTTCAAAGCAATCAAAGAAAATAAAACAAAAATAAATATAAACTTAGTTATTGTTAGAGTCAGAGACTCCGAGCTTAGTAAAAGTGATTAATTCTTGATCACTGTTATTTGACCCAAAAATCAAGGGATTAGAGCTGCATCATATCCTGATTTTCTTTAATGATACCAAAATACTTGACATTTATTTCTGATCAAAAAGTTCATAAAGATATTCATAAAAGATTCAGAAGAAATCATTTAGCATGCTTGTCCTTGCTTTCTGGGTCTGATAATTAGTATGGCATTAGTATTGTCTTCAGAATAAGCTGGAACAAAATAATTCATTAATAGCAGTTAATTTTCCTTTCCCTCTGCTTTAGTTGATTCCAACACATGCATAAAGTCACAATTAAAATACTTATGTTTTCTGTCCTGTCTTTTTGCTCTTGTTGTATCATATACATGAACAGTGAAATCATTTACATTTGTGGGGGTCAATTTTCATGGATTGTGGGTTTTATGCTTATTCATGGGAACATAATTTTGTGGAGGTTTCAGTTTCAGTAAGAAAGATAACTCTTTCTAAATCTATTTTCATTGAGGATGTAAAGTTGTGTGGAAGGGCTACCCATGAATACCATGAAAATTGAGCCACCATGATTTCTACTGATTCCACAGTATTACATGTTTGAATCAGCTGTTTTTAATAATTCAAAGCATGTTTTAATTAAGTAATTTAATTTACCAGTACTGATCTGAACAAATATATGAGCATGTTAATTAAAGCAACCCACAAATTTCAATCCCAAGCACTTTCAATGTTTGACCTTAGATCTAATCTTGTTTATGTATATCCAACATCTGTAGCCCTATAGCTCCTGATAAGCTGCTTATCTATAGGAATTAGAGTTGTCCCACGTACAATGAAATTAAGAAATACACCAATATGTATATACATGTATATGTGTTTTACTGTCATTTAGGATACACCATACATATACACAAGCATTCGATGTACATGCAGAATACATTTAAAGTAAAACTCAATGTAGGTATATACTTTAGTGTGTTTTCTAACATGCTTTCAAAGCACTATAATAGTCCTGCCATAACAAGATTTTGATTTACATTAGGTATCTACATGTAAATATATACATTTATCCCTAAACCATTCATCTGTCTATGTACCATCCACTAAATAACAACTTTGATACATGCAATAATTCATCATGCAGCTTGTTACCTAATATTTAAAAGAACCATGCATGACATCCACACGATCTGCAGATCAAGGGAGAGAAATGAGAATCAGGGGAAATCACTCCATCTAACATCAACTCAGGAAAGTGAAAGCACACAAATAAGCTATGGTGACTACACTACCTTTGCAAGTTGTTGAGGAAACAGAATTTGCATGCTGGGAAGAGAAAGATTCGTCGGGAAGATTTAAATCCGTGAAGTCATCGTCGAAGTCTACATCGGCATTATCATCTGAAAGGGTCACTGATACAACTCAAGGCCATGCAAACATCAAGGCAAAGGTTGCATAAAAGCAAATAAACATGAAATTCTAGCAAGCATGCTTTGGCATTTGGATTTAAACAAAAGTCATTTTTAAAATCAGTAAAATATGAATGAGAGAAATGCTAGAAATCCAATTTTAAAGTTTATAACATTTTAAACACTTCAGACAAAGGAACAAGATCTGTTTACATTATTTCAAAGCACTACTCTCAAGAGAGACTTATAGATACATGGGTAAAATATCTGGCAATATACAGTACACACACAGCAAATGGAGACAGTCCACTCTACACAAACACTAAGCATGCAGGTAACAAATCACGACTGGATTTCCTGATCAAGGATAGAGAAAATTCACACACCAGAGGATTCACTCCACACAGGACTAAGCAGACAGAGAGAGAGCTCAAACAGGACAGATACGTACAAAGTTTCACAACTTATCCATGAAGCAATGTTCAAGATGTATGCATAATGCAATTTGTTTATTTTAACCCCCAGAATCAGATGAATAAATGTATGCTCTCTGAAGATTTTCTAGCCACACATAAACATAAAAGGCCCCCCCCCCCCCCCCAAATTTCTGTAAAATATTATCAAATAAGACAGAAGTTTAGGGCGATGTAAATGTTAAACTAAGAGTCCTACGAGTTTTGACAGTTATTTGAACTATGTTATGTACAGTGTACATGTTAATGACTAAACAAGAATTCAATTAATTTTTTAAAATTCTGTTTAGTGCTAAATCATTACGCCAACAGAACATATTACATGAAAAATTTTGAAATTGCATACTAAATGAATTACTTTTTAAAATAAGAAAGAAAATACAAAAGAATTTATTTTAAAAAAATTAGGTACACAATTAGTATTGTAAAGTTCACCATCCACCTGGACAATTTACATGAATACATTCAGAGTGACACATGAGGAGTTTGAGACAGTAACGAGAACATGAGACAGTGCCACAGACAGACATGTGTTCAAGCTACATGGCTATACTGTTAGTGTTCGTTACCCTCGGACACAGCTGGGGGTGAGGAGCTTTTCTTGTCTGTGCTACCCGGTAAAACATAGTCCCTGTCAGAAGTCTGCTGGAATAGAAAGAGCCCATGTGGCATCAACTACATACATCCAGTGGTGGTGAAAGGTTCAACCATTTTCTGGTACTAGAGTATCTTCTATTTATTGACAGGGCCATTTTTGTCCTATGCATAACATATCATTTTTTCTGAAGATGTTGATGAGGTTCTCAATGAGATTTTAAGTACAAGTAACTTAGCTTGGAAATCTTTCTCAAAGAAAATCAAGTGCACCATATACTGTGCTTTTAAATGTGTAATGTGCAGTTAAATTGGTACAGAAGTGCCATTAAACAGAGCTATCAGAGCTCAGGCTAAATTATACATAAATGTACATCATAATATTGTTTGATAAAAATATTTCCACAGCAAAACAAACACTATAAAATGTCTACCTATGGAAATCACTTTAAGTTTCTTTTATTCATCTCTCAATCAGAAAATGAACAAAATATATATAAAAAAAAAACCGCTGAAATTTAATTAATGAACATCTAAGGATAGCATAATAGTCAAATACAAAAAAGAATTTGAAAAAAAAAAAAAAATACAAAAAAGAACTTCTCCATTTTACAACTAGAGTGTTTGTCTAATAGAACTAATTTGAGAAGAAATATTGATAAATATCGCAGCTAAGCTCACCATTTCTACTAAATATAATTGCAAATTCAATAGCACTATAATCAAATCTAAATATGGATAGAACTGAAAAACCAAGGGACACAACTCCCAAAAGCTGTCTGAGATCTTCTGGAATGTGAAGGATTGTACTGCAAGCACTAATCTCAACACACTTTACCTTTTTTTTAACCATATAAGATAATCTAAAAATAATTACACTGCTTACTACCATGAATTCGTATGAACATACACTGTAATTGCAGTACAAGAAATATCACAGAATTGAATTTAGAATGATAAACAATTTTACACAGCAATATTAAAACTTTATAAATATCCAAGGAAGCAAATTATTTGTACATGTATTACCGGTAGTTATAAAAAACTAGGTATAAAATGAAGTTTAGACAAACCCACTCCTTTCACATACCTTGGATTTGCCATCATCTGAGAAATTCAACAGGTCCCCTTCCTCAGTGCTGTAAGATAAGAGAGCACTTAACACTACAGAAACTAAATTTGTTGAATAGTTTCAACAAGACTTAGAAACAACACTTAAGTTTATATTTTTGTCAAACTTATTTTTTGCTCGAACATCACAAGACTCCCAATACCTAGATCTAGTTTTGGTGCTTTTTTCTTTGGTTCCTTCTAGATCTGCAAGCAAACAAAAGCACATAATACAGTAAATAAAAAAAATCTTTTAAATGATGAGATTTTAGAAGTTCCCTTGAAACTCTAATGAACATTGACCTATTGACCTAAGGATGAAGTGAATGGGTTCCAAAAGGATCCCTAGGACTCAATCACCTGACTTACCTGCTTCCTTCTCGTGGCGATTCTGTCCGTTCACTGACAACTGTTCCACTGGCGTCTCTCCAGGTATCAACTCATACTCTGTCTCGGGACCAAAGATCTCCTGTACAAATACAGCAAGATAAACATTAAAAGTGTGCCCTGCTTTGTCCTATTTTAGACTTCCTAAGACATTTTCTTTGAAAAATTTTCTGCAATATTAAGTACATATATCTCACCTCCCCCTCCACCAAATTTCAAATTTCTTACTCTAGCAAAATAAATACAAATAATTTATGAATATACATAATACTATAGCAGCAAAACTGCAGAGAAATGACAAGCCCACCTTGACATTAATGATCAAAAGCTCCACAGTCCGAGTTTGATGAGGCGTGTCAACCAGTGAAGCCAGGCTGCCTGTTCCCTCTCTAAAAGAGAACAAAAATATATCAATGATTTTATAAACAAAAAGTAACTAACATGGTTATATCTTTGAAACTGATTACACACTGTTGATATTTGACTGATCCAAACAGACTATAAGCTACTCACAAAGGCCTAAGAAGTGTCGGTCCGAACACAATACCAAGGTTACTGGCCGTCATTTGATTTGAACTGCTGTATGATGCAATCCTGAAGAAAACAAAAACAATTCAAGGATCAAAAATCAATCCTCTACTATTTAAGGTTGGATAAAAGGGAAATAACTCTTTTCAGAGCAACAAAGTTTACCTGGACAAATGATGTATTAGCATTGCACATGTTTTGAAATTGGAATAAGGAAGTTGTGAAGCTAGGTCTCCAAGCTTGTTCACTGTGTCTTCTTCATTCAACACATTTCCCATGTTATCCTGCATTAAAATAACATTGGGAAATTGGTAGTCAAAATTTGAGACATGCATACTATTCAATGAAGAATTGAAAACAAAAATGCTCATACCTTTGCAACTTGTATAAAACTGGAATACAGCTTAAAGCTAAGAAGAGGTTCAGGCAGCTGAGGAGAAGAAAAAACCTCATATTACTATCACATAGCCATCAATAAATTTCAATCACTCACAAAGCACCTCAATAAAAGTACAGTTATTTTACCTGTCTAAGGTAGAGTTTCAGAACATTAGATATGACATTAGGGTGCTCATCATCTAAGTTCACAGAGTCTGGGTCCTTTTCAAACTTGGAACATAGGGACTCCACCTTACTCTTCACTCCTGACATTCTGTAGATACCCTATAAATCCAGAGAATAAACTGACTTTACCCTATCTCCTAGCTTAAACCTGATGGACTCAGTTCATCTATGTGTACATTAATAAGATAGTATATCAAACACCAAAATAAATAGTTAACATTATTAAAACAAAAAACACCCAAAAAGAACTTAAAATTGCTTCACAAAATTGGGGTTTCTTTTTCGATTTTCTGAACAGATATTCTATCATAAGACAGTGTGTTGTGTTATTTTTCTGTAAGCTTACTTTGATCATGATGCCCCGTTTTTCTATTTCTGTCAGACATTTTGTCACAATAGAAGGGATGGCGGATCTACTTTTCTCCACCTGCTCCTGGAAATCTACACCAAATGTTGTGTTTCGTCGCTTGTTCTGCCTCTGCAATATCAGGTTAAATATTGCATTTCACATACCAAATTTGTATTGTTTTATAAAAATTACAGTTAAAGGAACACACCTGTAAAACTGTCAAGCTTAACCAATTGATTGAATACAGTTCTACTGACATGTTATCATGTCTCACCTTCAGTAAAGCTTGCAGATCCACTTCTGTAGAGGGTAACCCTAACAAAACAGCTTCACCTGCAACAAACAAATCAACACAATACCTGTAAACTCCATATTCAATCCAACTATATACATGTATATGTCTAAGTACGTGTATAAACATCTTGTATCTAACCATAATTATTACTCTTCATCGATATATGTCAATTTGGTTTATAATCATTCTGAAGTATTCAATATTCACAAATAAAATATCTACCCTCAGCTTCTTCCAGGTCATCAAGAGAGCCTGCTTTGACGAAGGGTTTCCGCCCACTCTGGTGGGGACTACTGCTGGGGGAGGACTCCACAGAGCGACTACTCCCACTGTCCGACTCACTCACCAGAGTTGTCCCCCATGCTTTCACTCTATATCGGTCTGAATCAGAAAAACAAACCTCCACTGGTAATTTTCAAGTAGATAATACTTAGAAAACAGAAAAGAAAATGTAGATTTTATTTTAAACAGAAAAGTAAATGGCATTTTCAAAAAATCTGTTTCTTATTATTTTAACTCGATGAACTAGGTTACAAAATATACCATTTCTACCCATGAGTGGAGATTCATCCTGTAACTGGAGATCATTGGATGATCCAGTCGACTGACCACTTGTTTTCCTCTGCGACTCTCTGAAACAAAAATTGATGCAATTGTCCAGTTTCTCGTAATTTTCACACAAAATATTCACCTATACCCTACAACCAACAATATACAACCTACAAAAATGATATAACTGTGTGTGTACCTTGAGGAAATAAATGGTTCGAACACAAAGGCATCCTCTTTCATTGGTATGTTGGTGGGGGACATGGAGACACTGCGAACAAAGGCGCCGAACTGAGAGCCAGGCTGGTACTTCTGACTGGCCTCACACAGGGACTGGTACTGGACAGAGATCGGGGCCGTCAGGGTGTGCAGGAGATCAAAGTACTCCACCGTAACCTACGGAACACAACACATCTCACTTAGTGTCCCTCCCAGAGTCAATTATTAATTGGTTAAAGGGATATTCATTAAAATATGGTACTACAATGTTCCAATTTATTGTAACAGTTTTCACTCACTGATTTTATAACTTGGTCACACAACAGAATCTGTTCTCTGATCTTGGATAAAAGTTCCCCCTGCAAAATAACACATAATCAATCTGTAATAGTATTCAAGTAATAACACATGCATAACTAAAATAAAAGTGAAGCCTTGTCAAACAGTAAAATCTTGCTTCTAAGGTGTACCTTAGTTTTGGCCAGTTCCTGTTGTTTGGAGTTGGCTTCTGCCACACAGGCTTTGTATGTTGTCTCCGCTTCAGCTGCCTACCAATCAAAACACTTACAACTTAAAACATTGGCTTTTTTCCCCAGACCACCTAGACAAACCAATTCTTGTATTTCTGTCCATTTTTCCCACAACATGAAACATGTGTACTGATTTATGTAAAATGACTCAATTATCAATTCCTTTTATATCACTACAGTAATACTGTATACAGGGAAATATTCGCCTTCATTTTATTTCCCCCCTTTTGCCCTTGTTGCCAGCTGACAAATTTAAAACTGGGCGAAGGCCAATGTCTCATATTATCTTTCTTTAAACACAACTCTGTTTGGGCAAATTCAAGACGGGGCGAAACTGTTTGCAAGTGTAGAAGGTTGAAAATTTCACAAGGCAAAAATAACCCTGTATACAGTAAGTTCGAAACCATATCTTAAATCAAGAAGCTCTTTCGGACTTTTCTCCCTTCCCACCTTATGCATGGCATCCTCCTCCAGCTTTTTGCGCTTGTCCATCTTACTGAGGACACTGCTGCTGTTGCTCTTGTCCAGCATGTCCGACTCAACCTTGGAGGACTGTTCCCGCGCCTTCTCGTACTCCTGCTTCCGCATCATGTACATGGACTGGGACTTCCTTAAACTGTTCACTGCCTCTTGCTGTAAAAGAGATAAGATAACTGCACAGTTTCAAAAGTACAATACACACAAAAACTGAAATCAAGGATATTCATGATTGCCAACCATGATATATGTTCATCATTTAATGATCTGAACAAATTAACAAATACAGTAAAACACCATTTCAGGGAACACCTACTATAATAAAATCACACTTACAGACCCTGAAACGTACTACTACACCACACGCTCGCTGCACGCTCGCTACACGCTCGCTAAACGGTTCACACGAAACGCTGAACAGTTTACACGAAACGCTGCACGCTTTGCCCGAAACGCTAAACGATTTACACGAAACGCTGAACGGTTTACACGAAACGATTCTCGCACGAAACGATTTGCTCGCTTTTCACACGCTTTGGACCCGCTTTTATCCTGATCGATTCGGGTCCTCTCTGATATTTACCTTGAATATATTAGTAATTAATTTTAAGACAACACGAAATAATAGAAATACTGATATTAGAAACATATATGTACTTAGGTATTGAATTGATTAATTAAATCAATTTGGTACTTTTATTTAAAGCAAAAAATTATTTATTCACAGATTAGCAAAAAATACTACTTCTATAAATATATTTATTGCTCAAAAGAAATATCCATGATTCTTATTAATGCCGTAATTAATACAAATTCCATAAAGTTAAAAGTTACCGTAACACAATATTCAATAGCAAAAATTACAAACTGAAATCGGTTTTTCAGTATTTGGCGGGATTTGTTTTTTCTTCTCACATTAGTATTCTTATTGGTTTCAGAGAATACGATGTAAAAATACAATAAATAAACCTTTAATTATTTACATTGATAATTTTGAAAGTTAAGTAAAATAAGATTAGTCACATAAGTTAGAAAAATGCTATAAAACAACCGATTATTTTTTTTATTATGTCGTATTATTCGCGTAAATAAATGTTCCGTACATAAAATCAGAGAAAAAAATCAATCGATTAAACAATAAAGAAAGTTGTCATTATTATATCGGATTTCGGAAAGAACAAAAAATAAAACTGATTTAAATTTTTGTCTCAACATTCGTATACATAACCGGCACCCCGCATAACGGCGTACAATATATCTATCATAATCTATTTGAATTAAGTACCATGCATATAGACTCCCATAATAATCAATAGCATGTGTACATTTTAGGAAAATTTCAGTGTGTTAATTACTTGTTGTTTTCCGTTATCAGTGTTAAAATAATTAAAATAATAACTTGTAGATATATTTTTAATCGGGATTCAGAAGAATTTACTTCCTGCATTTAATAGAAATGAACAGTATATTTTCTTTCTATGTTTACATTTATCTTTGTTCAAATTAATGTTAAATAATCTATCATATCAATTGTGTGCATCATCAAATACTGATTCCGATTACCTTGAAGTCATTAAATTTTCATTGGCTAATGACAAAAAAAGACACGCGTGACCATCCAATGAAAACGAATACACAGAGTTTGATTGACAGGTTCAGCCAGGTGCAGGTCTTACCCGATGTCCGAGGTTATGTGTGCTGGTTGTACACAGCCGAATAGTCTCAGTAACTAGTTTTCTTTCAATACGCGTACTTTTCTTTTGTTTGTTTAGAATTAATTCAATTTTGTAAAAAGATAAGTACATGTATATCATTTCTTATAGATTTTTTTCACGAGAATATCTACTAAGGAGTTTTGCCATTCACAAACAGTTTTAAGTAATGTTTAACACGAGCGCTATTTTGAAACAATTAAATTATCAGAGAGTTCCGAATGAAATCTGATGAACGTTTCACATGGTTCTCGCACGCTTTGCCCGAAACGATTTACACGCTTTGCCCGAAACGCTGCATGCTTTGCCCGAAACGCTAAACGGTTTACACGAAACGCTTCACGATTCACACAAAACGCTAAACGGTTTACACGAAACGCTAAACGGTTTACACGAAACGTTTCTCGCACGAAAGTCGCACGCTTTTTTGGTGTAGTAGTACGTTTCAGGGTCTGTATAGCTACATAATCTTTATTCCTTGTCCCTCTAACAGACAATATATGAATTTGTCTGATGAAAAGAATCACATTCATAGAGAATTGTTCATTAATTTATTTGATAAAACATTCATAAAGAATCGTTCCTGACATTGCTTTATAACTGAGTTTTACTGTATCTGGTACAGTTGCCTACCATTTTCTTGACTTCTTTGACCCATGTGTCCTTCACAGACCGTCTCATCTTGTCATGTTCAGACCTCCTTGTGGTCAGAGGCTGCAACATTCAGACACAAATTGAAAACAATACAAACAAAGGAATGATTCTCTAAATAAAAAAAAAACAAAAGAATGGATTTCTTAAAGAAATAAAGGGCTCTTATTTCTCCAAGTTAAAAGAAAAATATCTCAAGTAGCTTTAGAGCTTGTAGAAACATACTAAATAATATCCGGAAGGCTCTCAATTGCTTTTACTTCCTTCTCCCAAACAAAGCTACTGAAACTACTTGAATATATAGTACATACATGTACATGTAGTTCCAATTCTTGATGCACAGATTTGGGGAAGAGGGGGGGGGGTGTTAAAGTTGTTCCATTTGGAAAAAAATTTCTAGATCTGTGCATGTGCATTATGGCTGTAGTGTCACCTACCTCCACAAATTTGGTGGACTGTATGAGTGTCTGTGTGGCTTGACATGTTGAGGCATACTCAATATCCTACAAAATAAACCAGTTACACGCTATAGAAGTTTGTTCATGCTCAATGAAATTCATTTTAAACCCCAAACTTTGGTGTCAAATTGGTTTACCGTAATCCGGTGAATATAATACGCAGTAGTGTAAAATACGCACCCCCCACTTTGGGCCTGAAAATGGTGAAAAAAAGCTTGTTGGGATGTATAATACGCATCAAAAAAATTGACCAAACGGTAATCCTGAGTATCAACAAAGCAGTTTTACTTTGTATGCACGCTCAACTTCATCGCGGGAATACGCTACCGGAAATAAGAAAAACACAATATTTTCTTAGATACGGATTTATTGTAACTAATAAATCGTGGTAAAATCTTTATTTCATAATCAATGTTTTTAATAGACATAGTATTAAATATTCTACCGTAAATAAAATCAACTTCTTTTAACAAGCGTGATATAATTGTTTAGTCATTACAATCCCTGTGAAGTGAAAAACGGACGATGTACAGGTATGGAGATAACGGACCTACATGTAATTAAATTCTTAAATGACTCCGATCAAAGCGATCAATTAGAGGCCTGGAACATACTATAATATATGCACAAATAGTTGTGTAGTGTATAGTACACATAGCCTAAGGGGGTGTCTGAGATACCCAAGGTGTCAAGCGTTAGCGGTGGGGAACCACAACTGTTTTCAATGGCTTCAATTAACGGAATAGGTTATAGAATCATTTATATTCATAATTATTTGCAATAAATTAATCAGCATTAAATGAAAATGGTTAAAAATGAGCCGAATGATGTGTAAGCTGTTTTCAAAGATCGGCATCAAATAGCACGTGGCCATCCAAGTCCGCATTCTATTAATAACAGCTGTAATGGCGGCGTACACGGAGATAAAGAATAGGCAGTTCAAATTAAATTTTAAAGGCCATTTTGAAACAGTTTATTTATTAACAGACTTAAAGTGTACATTTTCTTTAATTACATGCTATAACAATGTTTTCCTAAAGGGGTTACATAGTAATATATATGTGATAATGAAGGAATATTACGATGTATAGCGGGGTATCGGTTCTGTCTGTGAACAACATAGGCAATACGGTAGTATGATACCCTGTGCTTCAGCTAGGAAAAAATATGCCCAAATCCTATAGGGATGTACAATACGCACCCCTTTCTGAAGGTAAAAAATGCTGGGAAAAAAGTGCGTATTATATTCACCGGATTACGGTAAATCTTTTCCTCTTTCATTAAATGCATAACTTAACACTTGCACATATTTAATTAAGAAGAAACTTGACTTTCATTTCAAAATTAGAGAAAAAATGGATTCAGTTTTGAAGAGTCTTAAAATTTTTTTAAAATGGTATTAAAAACATAGAAACATAATTCTTTTATGTTTCATTGACTTGAGCTTACTTGTGAGATCGCTGTACAAAACACAGACTGCAGAGGCAAAAAACCCTGAAAAAAAATCATCACATGTATTAAAATAGAAACAAAACATCCACCAAATTTTGAGTTTCCTCAACATCCCCAAGGTCGCATCACAAACTACAGAAATTCAATGTTACATTTCAATCATGCTTTCAATAGAAAGACTGGTCTACAATTACCTCCTCCGAGAGGACAGGGAGCATATTGTTTGCTAGTCTGAGGACATTCTTGGTGTAATCAGCCTCTGAAAATCAATTCAAATCAAAAACATAAATTGCATTATCCCAATACTGGAATTGGATCAAGTTCTTCTGACACATCAATACTGTACTACAAGCCAGGAAACTTCATATAACGACAGCAGCCAATATCACACACAGAAGATAAAAACTGACTTGAACAGCAATGCATGGCTTAAAAAAATTTCATTTAAAAAAAATATGAAATACCTTACACAGTTATTCTTCACTATCCTTGTTTTGTCCGATGCACTCTACTTACCTAGTTGTGTCTTTTTCTCTATATATGTAGTGATCTCTTTCATGTACTTGGACCACGCCTTAGCCCTTTGCATGGCCAAGTCCACCCCAGCTTGCAATCTTAGCAAAATGGAATCAATCTCTTCGGGATTCATAGCTGTAAAATACCAGAAGAAATATCACTCCTGCATGTACCATTGGGCTAGTATACAAAGTATTCAGTTTTTTCTGTGTAAAACACTTCAACAATGCAAGTTCGCAAGCAGGATACTTTTTCCCTCCCTCTCAGCAAAGACATTTTTAAAAAAGTCTGCAGGATGAGAATAGCTGCAGCTTTTTCGTGATGGAGTACTTCCCTGTTAAATTGCTTTTGCATCAGCCAGCACTTTTGATGATAGATGAAGCAGACAATGGATTCATTAGCTAACATGCCACTATCACAATTACATACAAAGTAAAACTTGCCATATCATTACATTTCACTTAATGAAAAGGTCACCTCTACCTCTAGGGACTCTATTTAATAGGTCCTTTGATTGCGACAGTTGCCCGATTTCTGAATAAAACACTCAATATCAACCCAGTGCATGTTCAATTATTCCTGCATACGACAGGAGCCTTTGTGTAGCTGTCAAGAAGCTCCCGTGTATCAGATTTGTTCCTGCTTTACAGAGTTACTTACTGTCTTGAGTGGCTGGATCTGCAGCACACAATCCAGCATTCTTCTCTAATTTCAAAAGGTCTCCGTAAGACTGAGAATCAAAAAGAAGAAAAATATAAAGGACAATTTGACAGTCTCTACAACAAGCTACTAATTCTTTTCTTTAAATATACAGAGTTTGATCAGAAGTTGATTACGGTAAGCAGTCAATTCTCCAGGGATGTAAATAGATCTTGATGAAAAGTTCAACTGATGGAGAGTAAGTGGATCTATTGATGTTATAATCAGGATAGCATCTTGTTACATGCTACACAAGCTATTGTCTCTATAAACACCAGTTTATTAGACCACCTGGGTGTGTATTGTTGACACAACTTTTATTTTCTCTCCCCCTGCCCCATTCCTCACACCCACACCCTATGAAAGCTCTTACCTTGGTTTTGTCCACTTTCCCCTCTTTTGTAAGGGTTATGCTCCCTAAGTCCCCCATCAAATATTCTGACACACTGTAACAATTTTCAGAGCATGCAACCCAATATTAAAGTACGATGGATTGACTTAGCATATTTCTACACATTTATTCGAAGATCAATAACCTGTATTTATAAAAAAAATACAATGTACAGTTTCACAGCTGCTTGTTCAACCCACCTGCTGCTGAAAGCCAGGGCCAGTTGGTCAATTGCTTCACAAAAATTATGATCAGCTAAAGAGGCTGGGGATAAACCATAATCATGGGCTACAATAAAAAAAAATAATAAAAACTAAAACTTACATCATAATCTTTTTTCTCATAAATTCAAAATAAAATACTTAAACAAGAGGCCCATGGGCCACATCGCTCACCTGAACAACAGTTCCTTGTAACATTCTATTTCCTAGCATATGTTATTTTTATTTTAAACTTTGAACCCCTTTCTGGGGCCCCAGTATTGGTCCGGGGTTTATGGTTGGCCTTAACAACTACACTAGTTGAGGACCCTTGCATTGTAATCTCACAAACTGTAGCATTGTAGTTCTCAAGAAGAAAATTTTTAAACATTTTCGATATATATTTCTATGTTAATTTTGAACCCCTTCTTGGGCCCCAATATTAGTCTGGGGGTCACGGCTTCCACAATTTAGAAACTTTACAATTTGAGAATGCTTGCATAGTAATCTCACAAATTGAAGCATTGTAGTTCTCCTCCATTAGATTTTTAAACATGTTCCCTCCTTTTTATGTGAAACATTGAACCCCTTCTCCTGGAGCCCCAGTATTAGATCGCTTCTATAATTCAAATTTTTCATTATTTGAGGATCCAAGTAAAGTAATCTCACAAAAAATGACATTGTAGTTCTCGAGAAGATTTTTTTAAAACATGTTTCCTATATATTTCGATGTTAAACTTTGAACCCCTCTTGATGCCCCAGTATTAGTCCGATATTGGATCACACTTTAGAATCTACAATTGCCAAGGATGTATGCATAGTAATATCCCAAACTGTTGCAATGTAGTTCTTGAGAAGAAGATTTTTAAACATTTTTCTTATATATGTTAAACTTTGAACCCCGCCTGGGAGCCCAGTTTTTGCCAGGGGGTCACAATTTTAACAATTTAGAATCTTCACTATACATACAAGCTTATGTATAATTATTGGCATTTCTGGTGCAGTGGTTCTTGAGAAGAAGATTTTTAAACATTTATCATATTTATTTCTATGTTAATCTTTGAACCCCGTTTGGAGCCCCAGATTTAGTACGGGGGTCATGATTTTTACAATTTAGAATCTTCACTATATATACAAGCTTTTGTGTAAATATTGGCATTTCTGGTGCAGTGGTTCTTGAGAAAAACATTTTCCAATGTTTTTCCAATGTTTTTCCATATTTAAATTTTGAACCCCGCCTGGGGCCCCAGTTTTGGTCCGGGGGTCATGATTTTTACAATTTAGAATCTTCACTATATATACAAGCTTTTGTGTAAATATTGGCATTTCTGGTGCAGTGGTTCTTGAGAAGAAGATTTTTAAACATTTTTCCAATGTATTTCCATGTTAAATTTTGAACCCCGCCTGGGGCCCCAGTTTTGGTCCGGGGGTCACGATTTTTACAATTTAGAATCTTCACTATATATACAAGCTTTTGTGTAAAAATTGGCATTTCTGGTGCAGTGGTTCTTGAGAAGAAGATTTTTAAACATTTTTCTAATGTATTTCCATGTTAAATTATGAACCCCGCCTGGGGCCCCAGTTTTGGTCCGGGGGTTACGATTTTTACAATTTAGAATCTTAACTATATATACATGCTTTTTTGTAAAAATTGGCATTTCTGGTGCAGTGGTTCTTGAGAAGAAGATTTTTAAAGACATGCACCCTTTTTTCACTGTTTCGTAATTATCTCCCCTTTAAAAAGGGTTGAACCCTTTATTTTAACAATTTAGAATCCCCTTTTCATTAGGATGCTTTGTACCAAGTTTGGTTAAATTTGGCCCAGAGGTTTTTGAGAAGAAGTAAAAAATGTGAAAAGTTTACAGACGGACGGACAGACGGACGGACGGACGGACGGACGGACGACAGACAACGGATGATCAGAAAAGCTCACTTGAACCTTCGGTTCAGGTGAGCTAAAAACAACTGTCTTATATTTTTTTTTCTTAATTCAAAACGTGACTTTTCAATATGACTGTAGGTCTATTCATTTTTTTTTTATTTAACTAAAGATAAACTTAACCCACAATACAAGGCACATACTTTTAATTTTACTGATAAGACCTGCAGATGCTGAGAATAGTTCCGAGGACTGCAGTGCAGGATATTTATGAAGAATATTCTTCAAAATGGCAAGGACCTCTCCGAGTCGGGAGTGGGACATGATACGAAGATCCTCCCCAGATCCTGCAAAAAAAAACATAAAGGCCCATCCATCTTGTCACTATCACAGGTGAGAACTTTAAGGATCCAATGCGTCACCTGAACAGGTAAAACACGATTCCAGATAACAAGCAATAACACTGCAATTTGCTTGGGGATTTTGTTTTCCCAATGTTTTCCGTTATTTCTCAAGTTCAATCAATCACACAATTGTATTTGTTTGACGTACCATTATGCTTCTCAACAGAAACTTGAAGAAAAACAAAGTCACCACGAATTTTTGTACAGATGGTTTGCAGATAAAAATAGTTTATCAATAGTTTTTATCTACTTTTTTTTCTCTCCTTCACTTGTATTTCATGATTACAGGGCTTTAGCTATGTAAATATTCAAACCTTGTGTAACTCTCATTATTTCCTTTTTATACATACACAACTCCACCAGCCAGAGCAAACAGCTTTTTGTCCAAAATTATGATCAAAATTCAAGATTATTACAAAAAAGCCTATGCAATTACATTTTATATTTTGTCATGTAAATATGCCATAAGTATCGTTAATGTGTCCAATTCCTCTGGGTTTCTATAGGAGATCATGTTCGGTGACATTAAATACAATTGTACACCTTGTTTGCATTCACCGGCTTTGTGGCTTTTCACGTGAAACCTTTTGAATTCAACTTAAACACTTTATAATCATTTAACATTAACAAGCCATAAATACAAAAGGAGAAGCATCAAGTAACCATCTATTAACATCTTTTAAGTTACACACCATTTAAAGTGACCTAAATTAGACAACATCTATTATCAAACTTCCAAATTAGAATTGACCTCAATTTCCATTTCTCATTTATTCCCAAATTTAAATCTCTTAAATGGTATACAATTACTTATACTTTCTGTTTTCTGTCAAACTCAATGATTCCTCTCACTAAGGGAGCATTTGGTTTTCAAAGAGGTTTTTTTCCTCAATTTAATTTACATAATTGTCTCTAATACAGCTTTACAGAGCTAAAAACTTCAAGGCCTCTTGAAGGCCTCCATCATGTCTACCATTTGTCCCAAACTTACATTGGTATTTTATGGAGAACATAAGTAAATATTTACCTATTTTACAACTTTCTTTCAAACAAGATACTGCCATAAAACTGGTATATTGCAGTTTTGTTGCAAATCAATATTGGATTTGCTGGTTGATAAAAAAACAAATCATAAATTTTTTTTAAAAATAATTTTTTTTCATAAAGCCATAAAAATAAAATAAATCCCTGTAAAGTTTCAAGTCGCAAATTTTTCAACTTCCTTTTTGAGAGATCAATTTAAAATAAATGTATGTTTCTGAAGCTAAATTGACCCGATTTGCCTTACAGTACCTTACCTGAGAAATCTGTAAAGACGGTTTTGAGGTGAGACAGGCCATCAGAGAACAGCTTGACTTGCTGAGTGAGAGCCAATATATCATCTTGGTCCACAGGGCCAGCGCTGGCTTTCTGGTTATTGTTGAGATTTGTCAAGGACATGCTCTTGGTCATCTTCTGTTGTGATGGGCTGGGATGGGATGGGCTATCTGTGGCTCCCACAGGCACAACACCCTTCTGTGGTCCCTGTTCAATTCAAACATTTACTTACAATAAACATCTAGGTAAAAAAAAATTCATTCTTTAAACTTAAAACTTGATACTTTCATTTACACTAAAAGTACATTTTAAAAAAAATCTCTGCATGCACATTACACACCGAATTACCTTTCTGAATTGATACATAATCATACCTGTTCGATGCAGTATATTTTTTTTCTAACCTCCTTATATGAGGGTTAGAAAATCACATTTACGAAAACATTAACTTTTATGACTTCCATAAAGGTAAAACTTGTTAAGCAACTTTAAAATGTACATTTAAACCTCTCTTATCATTTTCACTTGATAAAAACAGTCGTTAAATTCATTACCCTCTAGGTCCATTTAAATGTGTCCATCGAGTTAAGCTTGTAAAACTAATGACCAATCTAACAACTTCACAATCACTTTTAGATATGGGGACTGTTGGGGCAGTAAAGCAGTGTTTGGACTTCACACAGAGTGGCCAATGCTGCAAGTGGGTCCTTTTACAACTGTTATCAGAGTAATCATCTAGTCACACTCTATGTGTCAGCCTAACGTCTCTGATCAGCCAACTATGAAACTTCACAGAGCACTCTGCTCATTAAAATCACACTGAACCTCCATATCTCATTCTCCATTGCTATAACCAACATCAAATTAACCCAGCATTTCCTACAAACATCATTTGAAAGGTAAACATCTGTAAACCTGACATGTAATCAATACTTAGTATGTTTATTAGGCCATTACGAGCAGATTGGTCAAATTGAACAAGTCACATTTGCATGTCTATGAACTTGACTAAATTGTCTGTTTGCCCACAATAGAGATACGGTCATAAATAACTCCTTCAATGGGTTAAGTACAGGTGAGTAATTAGCTAAGTGTTCCTTTAGAAACACTTAAGGCAAGGCAAATTCACTTTCATATAGAGTTAAAAAAAAACTTCGCTGTGTTTTTCCTGATGTGGTAAGAAATGTGAATAAATTAGAAATAAGATATAATTCCACTTTGTAAAAATATTTTTCTGATCAAGAAATGTACTTGTTTTGATAATTTGTAAAAAAAAATTTGTTCTCGAAAAAATATACAGGAAATAACTCATTGATATAAAGTATTTAGACTAGTACTTTTTTAATATTCATACTTTGACAATTGATTGCAATTTTCCTTCCCAGTATCAATACTAATGGGGAAAGGTGTTGGTAAATAGAAATACAATTTTATCTGTACTACAAATGAACCTCTTCACATTGAAAAACATTCTGGTAAAAAATAAACTCACCATATTTCTTTTTTTATAAAATAATTTAAAAAATGTAAGAAGTTTTTAAAAGTCATCTTGACCCTGGCATTTACATCTGACATTTACAACAAGAATATAAAATACATTTTTGAAATAACTCCACATAAAGACTTGTTAAGGTAAGTAATGGTGAGTTTTATACAACACTGAAGTAGATACGGTGTTCAGTACTGTCTCACTGATACTCAAGTGCCCCTCCCATTCTCTATAGCTATAAAATATAATTGAGTACCAAAGAAATTTAGCCTACTAAAGATTAATAATGACTTCTGTATGCCTTCCAACATTCACTATCTTTGTCCGTATGTGCAGGTGGGATCCAAATATTTAAGCCTACATTTTTTATATAAATTTTGATGCAACCTCTGAACTCCAAGATCCGCCACCAAAACATAAACATCTCAAGTATGTTTCGAAGTTTAGTTCACACTAGCACCAATTTGATCTTTTCTAAGCGTATCAAGTTTATTTTCTTTGTATGTATTTGCAAAAGATTTTGTCAGGGTCACTTATATACCTTTTGTTCCACTACTTCGAGACTTGGTATTTTCTTGGCTGATGCTAATTCCTGACGTTCCACAGCGGACATCACGATAATGCCTGGTAATTTTCAGCATAAGCACCATAATTATGGAGTATTTCCATTTCAATCACATTAAACAAGAGTTAAAACCGAACTCGGCATCACCAAACACAGAGTTCACAACTTTTGACAGAACTTCCAAAAGTTAAAGAAGTCGGCCATCATTCGACCGGAAATGAATTAGTCACGTGACCTTTGTAATAACCTTTTTGAAAGGTAAAGGCCTTATTAGCTAACCTCTAGATTAGAAGGGGCTAATAAAACCACATTTTAAATTTTCTTTGTGTAACACTATATGTAAACACCATTGGTTACAAAGACTTATATTTATTATTATTAGTTACAAAATTTTGAACACTACTGGTAGGGCACCTAGTATAGGCTTATAAATGCGGCAAAAAATTAAAGCACTCAAAATAAATATTAGGCCCGATCGGTTCTTATATTTTTGCACATGATCTCTCGTATCTAGTATTGTCTTTGATAACCTAAACGCAGGACATAACTTGACATATTTAGTACTGGTTTTAATTAGTTATTAAATATAAATAAAATAAGTCTTAATTAAAGTCCAACTGGCTAATTAATACTCTGATATATCATTCATTCGCCATGTCAGCTGTTTATTTTTTATGCATCGTTTCGGAATCAACTAAAGAGCAACTACATGTATATTTGTGCAGATTTAAAAAGGGGATGTTGGTTCCATCCCTAAACTTCGCTCGCCGAGGGAGGAACCGATTCGCGTATTTCTTGATGAAGAGATGGGATTAGATTATTCTCTTTTGAGAAGTGGACAGGTACAGCCTACATCCACTTCAGTCGGATGTAGGCTATGCCTGTCCACTTCTCAAAAGAGAATAGAATTAGATGAGAAAATAGTGTAAAAAAGAATCGGACACTTGCCTACCAAAGATGTCCGATCCCAACCCTCTTGAATTTTAGTGCCATATGGCAGAGTTATTCATTTCATTACATGAACCTATAATTTATAGTTATAAATATGTATTTAACTAACGTCCCTTTTCCCGCGAAACACTGACCCTAATGACTGACCCTATTGAGTTCTACATGTATTATCAATTGCATTAACAAAGATGAATATAGATATGTAGGAATCAGAGGCGGATCCAGCAATTTGGAAAAGGGGGGGTCCATTTTATGAAAATCAATATGTGCAAAATTCATCAATAAACGTCAATAAACAAGGATTTTTTTAACGTTTTCCGTGCGTATACAACTGTTTTTAATAAATATTTATCTCATCACTATCTATTTCACATCTATTTCAACATCAGAGTGCACTGCATTATTGAGCGTTTTGCCGTTTTGGTTTAGGTAAGGAAGATTTGCATAATATTTAGCCTCAAGAAACCCAAGTCACCAGCAATGAGAAAGTGCGTCTATGCTTGATAGAAAAGAAACACTAAGAAACAAAAAAATAACTCAGACTAATTGAGACAAACTATTATTAAAATGGATATTTTGGTAATTTTTTTTATGTCTTTGATGTATTTAAATTCTGAACTATTTATCGATTTTAATTGCCTTCTTAAATAAAGGTCTAAATGATAGAATATGACAAAAGAATGGTGATAAATTATCTGCTGAATAGATGGTACGTGTGCAATACAATGGTAAAAGCAATTGTTGTCCCAGGGAACTTGTTGTGACCTCTGTAATGGGTGCGCTACATCATCCGGCACTAGTACAGATACGATCATATTTAGAAAAGTTTTGAAAAGTTGGCCATTTTCATAATGGCTTACATATAAACCCTTTATACGGTATTTTTGTAACAGAATTTCCGATTCTTGGAAACAAAACAAAAAAGGCTTTCTTTTGTGTTTCATGTGGGTATGAAGGTAGCTAGCATTCCAGAAAAAAAGCATAAGCCGCATAAGCGGGTCATGTAATTTTCTTTGTATTTTTCGTATGAAACGAAGTAAAACTCATCTATTATAATTACTTAAGTCAATTAACTAAACAATACATTTTTTAAAGTAAAACGAATGCGTTTACTCGTACTTGAACGTCGGTTTACTCAATGGCTTGTCAGTTCAAAACTGTATGAACTATAATCGATTTTTTTATAGGTTGAAATAAAGTAGAAAATATATTGTAGATGTTATTATAAATCTGTGTTTTTAGCGATACTGCTCAATTTTATGTATTTTTTCTTAATTATCCACATGTTTACTCAGTGTAGTAAACACCAAATGCTGAAGGGGAGTACAATGTACTTTACTTCGATAAAAAATCGATAGGGTTTTTTCATATAAAAACAGAATTATGGGACGTAGTACGAAATTCTTTAAATAAGCAATTTTAAAAGCATTTACTTGAGATAAATACAGTATTTCTATTATAAATGGGAAAATTGCCTTTAAATAGGCATTAAACGTTTTATAAAAAAAATGCATATGTCCCAGAGAAAGGGGGGGGGGTCCGACCCCCGGATCCCCCCCTCTGGATCCGCCAATGGGAATAAACAGGAACGTAGCATCGTTTTTTAAAGTGGGAGGAGGGGGGGGGGGGCAAACTAATCCAAAAATCTTGACAAGCAAAAATTAAAAAAAAAAATAAAAAAAAAAAAGAAAGTAAGAAGGCAACTTCTCAAAGTCATGTAAATCCTAACTAATCCGGGGGAGGGGGAGCAGAGCATAGCGTGCCTATAATTTTATATAGCACCAATTTCACTCTGTTTATTTCCTTCCTTTCCGAATTCCATTTTATACAGCCCCCCCCCCCCCCCTCGATGCCCGATGCTACAAATGTACGTGCCTGGGTATATATATATAGCCATATACCTTCAAAACTTAAGGGTCTTCTATTTTAAAGATAATTTTTCTTTTTCCTTCTTCTTTTTGAGGTTACGTTTCTTTTTTTTCATCGGACTGCATAACTTTCGCGAATAAACGCGTATATCTTAAATTTCGTATTTGTGATTTATAATTCACAGTGGTGTACAAATAGTTGTAAGATCAGTTAAATCTTTCTGTGTTTTTTATATAATTATAAACTAATTGAAATAACTGTTTGTTTTCATTGTCACCTATTGCACTGTCACCTCAAAGTAAAACATGAGTATTGACAATGTTTAGATTTCCAATTTGAAATATTTCATTAAGTAGAACATTTCTAGCATCTTTATATTTATTACATGTGAAAAAAATAATGGTAAGCATCTTTGAGCTTACCACACGAACAGAGTGGACTGTCGATAATATTACATCGAAATAAATCATTATTTAGTGCACAATTGTGACGTAGTCTAGTATGAATAATATTCAAATATTTATTACCATATGTAAACAAAAAATTAGGTCTAGTTCTACAAGTAAGTAATTTGCATTTTTAACAGAAAATGTATTTTCCCACTTAAAATTGGGAATGGAATCACTTTCTTAGACATCCCTTGAAAGCGCATTCCATTCATTAACAACGTGGGAACAAACGAAGATTCATACAATTGTAAACAACATTTTGGTATATAGAGTAATTCTGTGCATTTCTGGTAGAATAGTAAGATGCATTGACACGTTTGTTTGGAAAAATATGCATTACATAACTGAGTAAAATATTTCAGTCAATTTTATACATTATTTTGAACCTTGATATTTCCCTTCCCAGTATATCATAGAACATCCGCCCCATACATCAGATTCTGACTTAGGCCTTATAAATGAAGTATATAGTTGTGACAGTGATTTACTTTTAAGTTTAAATTTTAGTATTTTCATCAATCATAATTTCGTATTCCATGAGCGTTTTCTAAAAAAATGCTTGAATAGTATATATTATATTCTGCAAAAATGTTAACATATTATCTGCTATATCCTTTACATAAATAAGAAATAACAATGGCCCAAGCAGAGAGCATTGAGGCACTCTAACATTAAAATACTTTTAATAGAAGAAAAATGTATGGTTATCGATACATAACCCTTTGCATGCTTTCTATTTACAAGGTTACAACTATTAAACAATTGGAATAGTACCTGGTAGTACCATATGTATGAAATTTAAACAATAAACCTTTATGCCAAACGCGGTCAAATGCTTTTGACAAGTCGCAAAAAATCATAATACAACAAGCCTGACCTTTATTAATTGCTCTTAAAATATGATCATACGCTTCTCTACGCTGATCAATAGAGGAGGGATACGGTAAAAATCCAGCTTGATACTTCACGGGTCTTGGACACGATTTCAGCTCAAATTTTTCTAAATTTATTTTTTCATTTTAAATATTAATGATTTGTCAAAATTTGAAGCTACAAGCTTCAACAAGTGTTACAAGCGAGTTACAGAGGTCAGAATTCTTTGTTTTGTAACACAAAACTCGAATCCTGAAATTGTTTACATAGCGTTTTATTGGTATCAGTTTTAATCTAATGTTGCTTTTATTTGTTGATAAATTTATTTATGAACTCATTGAATCAGTCTCTTGTTTGCCACAAGGTATTTTGTCAAAGAAATTGTAATTTCTCCACTTTACATTATTTGTAAACAAATAAAAGACTCGTGCTTTGTTTACATAACCACGACTTCTTTCGTCCGTGTCTCTCTTATAACTTGACTTCTTACATTCAAATTTTGGTGAATCAATTTGAATACTCGAGTAAACCATTTTATACAAAAAATTAAAGATAAAATTTTCATCTCAAATCGTGTCTAGTCCCTTTTAGAAAAGATTTTCTCGTGAGAAAAGTTGTATAAATGTCTAAAAATAATTTGCTCCATTATCTTTGAAACACATTTTTAAAATAAGGAAACAGGTCTGAAATTTGACATTGGAGACGATTCACCTTTCTTGTATAAAGGCAGAACATTGGATATTTTTCCATAGCTTGGAAATGTACAATCCCTTAATTGAACAACAAGCATAGAGGCTATTGTCTACATAGTATTTTTATGCATTTTATGACTAACATTAACCGGCTCCATAGCTTTGTTCGCTCGATGGATTGAAATAATATCTATTACATCTTGTTCAGAAATAAATACATCTGAAATAAAATTGTTGCACGCAGAATTGAATTCCGGTAAGCTAGCGTGACAGTCATTGGCGTTAAGACGTGAAATGGAGGAATATATATATATATATATATATATATATATATATATATATATATATATATATATATATATATATATATATATATATATATATATATATATATATATATATATATATATATATATATATATATATATATTCAAAATTCGGCCTTTTCTGCATTTGTATCAGCTATGAATTGTTTACCATTTTCTAGGGCAAATTGCAATGGGGGAATCTCGGTAGACATTTTGATATCAAAAACATTCTTCAACAATCTCCAATATAATATATAATTTGAAATTATTTTTACTGGAATCTAAAAGATTCTAAAAATCTATAAAATGTTTTAATAATTATCGATAGCATATTTTTTCATATTGTTTTCTTTATTATGTGATTTTTAAATTTTTGCATATCTAAAGCGTTTTTATATTTCCTTGCTATCTTCATTAAACGGTTTCTTTGTCTAATCTCTTTCCGTAACGCTGAGTCAAACCATGGTTTACATATATGTATCTTTACTAGCCAAGGGTTTCCGATCCGCACCGCTCCAGAAACCAATGACGCGGCACACGTAAAGGTATGTTTGCAAAAATTTCTTATGCTCGGAAGAAAGTTCCTAAGACAAATCGAGAAAATATCCATCCCGTATAGATGATTCAAATACAAGTATTTGTCATATATGGAAAATAATAAGATATTTCGAAATTATAATAATAATAATAATTGAAATAATATAAAAACTTTTTACCTGATGCAATAAATATTATTTAATACATACTCCTATTCTTTTTAAACTCACGTATATGCATTTGAAAAGATTACATGGGTTACACTTAGAATCTATAAGTATATATTCATTGGACATGTGTGCCAATACCCCCACCCCATCCCCACCCCCTCGCCGCTAAACATTATACTGCACGCCAGTAAGTTTTATTTTTGACGATTGTGAATACTCCGAGAGTTGCGTCAAAAGGGAAAATAATTGTTATAGAATGAAATGAATTGAAACATTATCAAAAGAACTTAAGAAAACGAAATAATTCCGTTATTTAAAAGTACCTTTAAGTATCTAAATAAATTATTCATAAAGTGAACAAGGAAGTTAATTAGCTGCAGGTCTGTAGCTCCCGGTCTGAAAAATTCCGATTGTCGTCCATCCGATTTTTTTCAGACAGGGAGCTACAGACCTGCAGCTTCAATGAATTGAGATAGAAAAGTACGTTTTAATCATATATTTATATGAAAACATCTAGTTCAGACATATATGCAACATTTTTGTGCTGATTTTGCCTGTGATATAATGTATACTTTTTATATATTTACAAGAAATTAGTTCAAACAACTTGAAAAAAGTTAGAACATCTTAAAAATTAAAATTGGAAATTCCAACGGTTAAGTTGAAAAAGTCCATTTTAAAGTTAAAAATTCCAAGATTAAAGTTGAAATTCTAATTTTAAAATTGGAAGAAATCAAAAAATCAATTTTAGATATTTTAAAAGTTTGAAATTCCAGAGACGTACGTACATACTGTATGGAGTAATTTAAAACAGCCGGGAGATCCACAAGAGTGAAGCCCTGTATTGCAAAAGACACCAAGCATGGGGCGATGCCAAAGTACTTATTATTACAATACATAAAGTATAGCGTGTTAGTGTTGTTTTGTTTATAAAAATACACAACGGTGTCGTTGTCCTTAAAATATTGTTTCGTCTCAAATTTCATTGGTCAAGCTAATTACACCCTCATGCATTCGGAACTACTCGAACACTCATTGAGTGTGGAAGAAATCAGAGGAGTTTCGACCTCTGGTGGTATTTCAGGTCAAGGCCTCAAGGAGAAGCGATGTCCGTAAGTTTCAGCTTTTAATTGAAGATTACAATGATTTAAACACTCTTGAACAGTGTCACCTTATTTTTATAACAAAGAACAGAGAACAGAAATCTTTGTTTTTATTGTGAAGATGATCAGAATTTCTTTTGTCTTCATTGCCATTGATGTAAGCAGGTGTTTACCACATTGATCCAGTTTGGTGGCAGATTGTTGGCGGATCTCAATGGAGTATTATAACATTTCCCATTGAATTCATTTTCACAATTGTGTATATTATTTTTAATAACTACATTATCAAATTAAAGAGACAATTATGATAGCAGAAATCATTTAACTTTATAATATAATACGTGTACAATGACAAATTTCTGCTTGTTTGACTTGTTAAAAATGTAAATCAAACTGCCAATTTTGAGCCATTATAGTGTTAACCAACTCTTGATTGACATATATATCACCTTTGTTTGATATGTATGCCAAAAAGGCAAGGGGTCAGGAAAGGGGAAACCTTTATGAGCCTGGGGTCTTCCCATTATAGCTGTGGCTGATATATAGGAAAGTTCTGTGGAAGTTCCTGAGATTTAGGGCTCAAACAAAATGGCCTTGCTCTCGCATATAATATATGTCTCGCAAGTTTATGCATGTCTTGTGAAATCATTTTATATAATTTGGGTTTTGTTTATTCATTGTTTTTTATCCTTCAATTAATTATTCTCATTAGTATGTTCTGCTATTCATATTTATTTAGTTTATAGTACTTCATTTTATTTTGTTTTTCCTCGGACCAAAATGTCTTACTTTGATTGGTTTAAACATAGTGCGTGACTGCCTCATATATCTCTATGTTTGTTTAGTGACAATATTCGGCAATCATGGGTGTCACTTGCTGATGCTTTGCATACCCATATTGACTTTCAATATTATTTGATAAAGAAACCACTCACTGTAAGTTCTTAAAATATTAAGAGTAGTTCTTTAAAATTAGAGTAGTTGCCCTTTGAATATTGACGTCACATTGTTGTGTCTGGAACAGAACAAAATAGCAGCATCAAGATTTGCTCAAATCTCTGCAGAGGAAAGAGAGAAAACATTTAAAACTGAATAGCAACAAAACATTAAGAATAAACTTTAAATGAGTTAAATTGGATGAGATGTTAGGCAACTTGTATACATGAGTTTGCATAGATCATCGCTTTTTGTGAATAAAGTCATTTGTCCTTGGGAAAACAAAACACTTATTAGGTTTGTTACTGACTGACTACAGAAATATAATGAGTCGATAAATTTAATAGATGTCTGGGTTTCACGTCGCCATCTATGAGAATGATGAACCCGATATATCTCTGTAGTCAGTCAGTAACAAACCTATTAAGTAATAATAGAATACTCCAAGTTTAAGATAGGGAGGGCATTGAGTTCTTTACTTGTTTGTAATATGAATAATAATTAGGAAATTTTGTATGTATATAACTTTGTCTTCTTTTCACAAATATTACCGGTACATACTTTAGTCTTAGATGTATATGCATGTATAATTGCATGTGTAAACATGGCAAAATAAAGACTTCTGAGGTGAATGTTACATGAACTATAGAGTCAAGGTAATTAATAAATATCAAATGTCAAATATGCTTCTATGAGACATATTAGAATTTCCTTTCACAAAGATAAAACAAATTTTCTCTGAACCTGATATGGATTTATATGATGGATACATGTTTTTCACTATTTAGAAACGGCGATCGGAGGGAACTGGGGCAGCACCAAGGGGTAAAAAGGTCAAGGATGAACCCTCCCCCACACCCAGCCCCTGCATAGGTCCCCCTGCCTGTAATGGAGCAGGGAACGAAGTCATTAAAGACCCATTTTGTGATCCAGACAATCCAAAGAAAGTCACGTTTCAGGATGTTAGTGCAGCTGCTTATAAAATCAAAGATGGGATTCACCACAGTCCGTGTATTGTAAGTTGGTGACCACACAGTTGCTATATTTGTAGACAAAATAGGATGTTGTTATACAATATTTTATTGATGAGTCTCCATCATTAATCCTTTGCATTACAGTGCTCTTCCTCCTATGAAATTCTGTTTATGGTGGTATGGAACATCCGTCGATATTAACGTGGATAAAAATTATTATCAAAGTACTTTCACCGGTTTATGAATTTCAAATTTTACAATATTTGACCAAAAATTATGTTTTAAAATTTTTTGGAAAGGTAAACATTATAAGCGCCATTGCGATTCGAACTCATGACCTACAGATTCGTAGTGAACGCTCTCAACCATTGCGCTACACTGGTAATAATGTAGGGAAAGAAAATTATTCTTGATTTTATAGTTTATTTTGATAGGAAGTACGTCACAATATGGAGGTCTCCCATACCCCCTTAAATATAAATACATGTACTAGCTGTTCTCTATTGCCTCATTTCAGAAAAATTGAATTGAATTCTAAAATGAGTTTTATTTTATGCAGGTACATGTCATTTTCGGTACCTATCACTTGATCATATTGTCGTTAATGAATAGTAATTGTAAATTGGTACAGATTAAAAACTTAAATTTTAATTTCCACTCCCTTTCACTCCCGCATACAAAAATAAGGAATTTTAAAGCCCTCCTATCTCTGATGAAGTAAAGCATGCCCATGGAGCCAGGTTTCAGTTGCCTGCATTGGAATTATTTATTTCCTAGCTATTTTGGAAAAACAGTTGTTAGTGAGATCAAGGACATACATGGTGCCTTTTTAACAATATTCCATTGCAGGAATGTGACAACCTCTCAGAGTTTTTAGCATACAAAGTAACAGTAAACTTAACTAATTGTCATTAATTAACAAGTAAAGAAATGAGTTTCTCTTTTTTTTCATTGACAGAAATCTAGAATGTCTTCCATGCTGGACATGGAAATCTATTTCAAAAAGGAATTCTTGCAGTTTACAGGAAGGTAAAGTAATTAATTTAAAACTAAAGAAACATATGTAATTGAAATGATTTTTTGTATTTAGACATGTACCATATTCTATATAACAGACAAAATTTTATATAGATTATAGTTTCTATTTAAGCTTTATTAAAGATGATTTAATTGATTTTTTTTTTATTTTTAACCTTAATGAAATGCCAAAAGAAGCAAGTTTAATTAAAAAAAAAAAATATCATCTTCAATTAGATAATTGGACTTTTTCTTTTTTATTTGCTAGTTTCAAAGAAAGAGGGGCAAGATATGCTTTGAGTCAATTACCAAAAGTAAGAAAACATCAAACAAATATAAAGAAATTTGGTTTTTTTTTATTCAAGGACAAGATGATACTACAATTTAGCTATTATCATCTTATACTTGAATCGTGGTTCATGACTTATCTATATATGATTGATGTCCTCTTCAATCATTTTTTTTCCACCAGACCATGAGCTTTGTCCTTTATCTATTTAAACTCTCAAGCAAAAGTCAAGGTCATTCTAATCAGGAGTTAAAAAGTTGATTTTCATTTTTTGTGCTATTAAATACATGTACTCAAAATAAACAGCTAGTCAAGGGAGACAATCTGCTCCTTTTGTGAGGAAAGGAGTGGATTCATCTGAAACCTCTCTTGTCTATCAAACCAGGGGAATAATAACCATATTAAAGAAATATTCAAGGCTGCCAAGCCAAAATTCATATTGATTGGAAAAGACTCCACTTCGTGTAAAATTCTAACATCAGATGATGTATACATGCTTTCTGAACTCTTCTGGTAAGGCGTAAGAAGTTGCGTTTGGATCATCACTTTGGCCAGCTAGTGAAGATGACTTGCTAATTGAATTACATAAGGTCTTATTTGAAACTTTCGTATTACATTTGATGACTGTTATTAAACATTTTAAAAAGTGTACATTTTAATGTATCAATAATACTGAAAGGTCATAATGATAAGAGTTTTATAAAATGAACCCTTTTGTTGTAAACTGATGCAGTAAAAGTTCTACCAGATGAATTGAATGATTCTAATGTTATATGTGATTGAGTTGGTGTTTGTGCTTTGATTGATTGTGTTCCTCACCCACAGGAACAGAGGGCAGTCGGGGTAATAGCAGCCAGTGCTGGTAACCATGCGCTGGCCCTGTCTTATCATGGACAGTCTCTGGGCATTCCTGTTACCGTGGTGATGCCACTCATAGCGCCCATGATGAAAGTCCAAGCATGCAGAAGCTACGGAGCAAACGTCATTATCCAAGGCAACGATATATCAGAGGTTAATGAAATTTTGTTGTAGCATACATTTTAAAATATACAGAAACTGCTGCACTACTTTTAAAATGTCCAGTTAACTTAGACTGTCTTGATAACCTACAAAGAGGCTTTAGTTTTTACTGAGTTTTGTATTTTACAGACGTACCGGGTACATTTATTTTGTGATAAATTAGGAGAGAACTTGGTAAAAGATTGCGTAGAAAATTTGACCAATATACCCTGTATTAACATGCGTATGTTTTTATCTATTTCAGTCAAAGGTTCATGCACAGAAATTGGGTCAAGAAAATGGGTGCATTTACATTAATGGGTAAGAGTTTTCTTTGTTTTATCAAGAAAAAATGAATTATTACGTATAAGCTTATAAATTTTGGAAATGTATCCATTCTCAATGTTTATCATCTTCCTAGCTACGACCACCCACACATCCTGGCAGGACAAGGCACTATGGGATTGGAGATCATCGAACAGGTGCCCGATGTCGATGCGGTGGTCATTCCTGTGGGAGGGGGAGGACTAATTGCAGGTGCAGCACTAGCCATCAAAAACCTGAAACCTTCTGTAAAAATCATTGTGAGTTTGTGTGGATGTGCTGTGTTGAAATGATGTTAATATAAGCAGTGTTCATGTATAAAAATATTTCTTGTGTATCTCCTGACCTGAAACTTTCCCTTGGTTTTACTTTATAAATATATACTACATGACTTGGAACTTTAGTCGAGTCTTATATTTCACTACCAGCTGTAAGTAATTTGAATTTTCATAGATTAGTCATATTCATTCATATCGCACAAAATGTTTCTGACAATATCAATGGTAAAGGAGTTAATGAGAGATCATCAGTATTAATTAATATCTTTAAACATTGAAAATATTTTAGTTTTAGACTAGAATTAATATAATTTTGTGTGTTTTCAGGGTGTTGAATCAGAGAGGTGTGCCAGTTTTTCTGAAGCCATGAAAGCTGGAAAGCCAGTCCGCACTGAGGTTTCCTCTACTATTGCTGATGGTAAGGCTATATCTTCAATATTTCAAAGAGTAACACAGTTCTTCATATCTATAGAGCTTTATTCATTGCATGAAACATATAAATACTAATAAATGGATTTGGATTTTTTCAGGTTTGGCTGTACCAACAGTGGGAGTGAATGCATTTGCAACAGCAAAGGATCTTATTGATAAAATGGTTGTTGTAAAGTAAGTACTGGCGCATCGTCAACACCCTCTTGACTGAATAAGCCTTAATGACTAAAAGTATTGAAGATGATATATGTACTTCATTTACTGACAGCTAAAACTATTTGGTTCTTTGGACAAATAATTGATATCAGGATTTCACAGTTTGATAAAATGCTGTAATTCTTGATACAATTAGAATGACCTGGATGATGAACAGTATATCTAAAAAATGAGGAATCAAATATCAAAATAGTGTATTTATTCTTGACTGCTGGACAAAAGTTAGTATTTTTCATCAATGCTTTTAAATACTATAAGCTTGTGATCTTTATATCTACAAGTATTCAGCAATAACACTGTTATTTAGGGAAGAGTACATAGCTTTGGCCATTCTGCGATTGGTTGAACTGGAAAAGGCCATTGTGGAAGGTGCAGGGGCAACAGGACTGGCAGCCATAATGGAGGGCTTACTACCAGAACTTGAAGGGAAGAAGTAAGTTTATCAGTTATTAAGGTAATTAGTTGACTATGGTTGAAATTCATATTTCACATGTTATTACAAAAAGCCCTCATAATTGAAATGTCTTAAAACATTGCTATCATATGCAGAGCTTTTGTTGAATTTGGAGCTTTCTTGTGAAGTTGATTTTTAGAACTGCACAGCTCTTTTAACCTGTTTTTTTTTTTTTACTTCTAGAGTGGTGGTGGCTCTATGTGGTGGAAACATTGACACCACAGCTCTAGGCCGCGTGATAGATCGGGGTCTGGCAGCAGATGGTCGACTCATAAGATTTGTGGTGACTGTGTCGGACAGACCAGGAGGGATAGCGGAGCTCACTAAGCTCCTGGCTGATATGGGAGTCAGGTGAAAATCAGTACAATGTATACTGTTGGAAGATGTGCAACAGTTCATGTGTTCACTCGTCTAAAATCAATAGCTGGTCTCCCTTTTCTCACCTTGAACTAACCTTGAATTAGTTATAAAGAGAGAAGTTATTGTAATACTTTTTATCTAGTAGGTATTGAATACAATATTTACAGTGTGTTCTTTTAATTGTAGCATCAAAGACATATTCCATGAAAGAGCATGGCTGAAAACAGATATATTTTCAGTCCAGGTAAGAATATTTCACTCACTTCCTCTCATGAACAGTGGGGCTAAATTGCAAACTCCCCTTAAAACATCTACATTACAGAGGCACGGTGTAGTACCTAAACGGTTGCTATCCGTAAAAAAACGACGTTCGCTGTTTCTATTCGAAAATTATACGGTTACTAGCTGAAAAAGATGTCCGACACAGTAAGTATTTTTCTTTTCAGATTGAACAAAATGCTCATTTTCTCGAAGATTTTAATTAACCTGCAAACTTGACAACCCTTACGGAACGTAACACACATTTCAACACTAAAATATCCAGCTACCTACATACAAGATGAAGAATTGACTTAAAACTTCGTGAATAACTGTCGTTGATTTGGGCACATGTGCAGTCGAATTAAGTTTTTGGACATGATTGCGTCAAAATCAAAGTTTTTTTTTAAAAATTGAAGCGGCTGATTTCTCAATATTTGTACACAGAATAGTTTGATTGCAAGAATTATCCATTTTCTATGTTTGTATAAAAACTATGACGATTTTTACTCGATAAGCCGTATGTTACGGCTACTATTAGACAACGACACCGGTTTCTATTGGAAATGTGCACTTTCTAACCTCAATGAAATAACATCCATGTATTATATATGCATTGAATCATACAGTTGAAATATGTTATTCTATAGTAACCGTTTAAAAATACGACTTTCGCAACTCTCCGACCTTTCCAACAGAGCTCGAAACCACCTCGAATGTATCACAGGTGCTTGGGGACGCGACCCCCCCCCCCCCCCCCCCATATTCCCCCCCCTCCAAATTCCCGAGTTATTTTTTCATCAATTATTTTTTTTATTATAAGTTGATGTATGCTGCACTAGAAAAAAAAAACACAATTAATGCGAAATAAGCTATGTATAAAAAAATATATACCGGTACCACTGGTATATTTTTTATATATAGCTTGTTTCGCGTTAATTTTGAATTTTTAGTGTAGCATACAATACATCAACATATAATTAAAAAAAAATAAATGATGAAAAAATAACTGGGGAATGTGGGGTGAATGTTGTTGTGGGTGGGGGGGGGTGGGTTCCCGTCCTCATGCACCTGTGGAATGTATTACATAGTCGTTCATGACACCCCCCCCCCCTTTTTATTTATTTTTATAGAATTTGATTTAAATACATTATGTTTTACTATCCGTCGTGATGTGAGCTAGCAGTGCCCGAGAAGTTGAGACTGTTTACCTGTAAGACCTACCTATAAATGTACACATTTCATCCTTTATCAATTTTTTACATTTCATGAAAATAATATCGTTCCGCATGAGGTTAGTTAATGTTTGCGCAGTACTTGCCCGCTGACAAAAGAGGCGAAAGGGATGAAAATAAAACGGGAGAATATTTCCCTGTATACAGTAGTACATCATAAATTTTTGCGAGTAACAAAAATTTTAACTTTGCAATTTGGAAATTCTAACTTGCATTTTTTGAGATGTATACCGGTATATACAGTGAATTTTGAACTCTGATACCCATATGATATCAATAGAAAATCATGTTAAGGTGTTCTGAGACTCTTCCGAATGGGAAAAAGATATCAGATTTTCCAATTACAAATCTCCATTAGAAATCTGTTTTTATTCCTGTGAAAATCTCCGGGTAAAAAAGGGATACCCTCCATAAACAAATATTCAATATTTTTCTTTTAATTGATTTTATATTTTCTTATTCTCTTTATGTGTATTTTGTAAAAAAAAATATGGCTCAAAGGTGAAAGAAACAGTAACTTTGGACAGACTTAATATGTCATAGGTTACTGTGGAATCATGGCTTTTAAGGGTGCATTTCGTAGATTAGAGCTGCATGGTTGAACGCGAATTGGTGGAGTTGAAATCGTTGAAGCACTTGATGCTTCACATTCTGTGTGATGTGTTTTCGATTTTTTAGGCTTGTGCAGCCATAAGTTTGATTTTCTTTTTCTAGCTGGAAAAGAAATTTAAGTTTCATATAGTAGCCGGTGCATCGTATTCAGTTTATAGCCGGTGCGAACATATCAGTATTTCAAATAGCAACCGTTACTTTAAAAAATCATTTGATGTCAAATTGTTTCGATCAAAATATACTTTCTTGTTTATTTTGTATAACTTAATGAATCAGAATAGATAAATGCTTTTTTTCATAATATAGAACAAACAAACTATGATTTGTAGATGAAAATATCAGCTTAAAACTTGGTTGTAACAGCCTTTTAGTTCGTCACCGACCTAGGAAATTTCTCTATTTCTGGTTATTCATAGGACTATTTTCCAAACTACATTTATAAAATATTATAATAATACCTTACATGTTCCGTGCACACGGATTATTCAAACACTTACATGGTTTGGGTACATTTTTCGTCAATTTTGTGGCTTGATCCATGCGTTTCGTGCATGCTTTTTTCAACTAGCAACCGTTCAATTTTCGAATAGAAACACCGAACGCTGTTTTTTACTGATAGCAGCCGTTTAGGTACTACACCCTGAGAGGAGTTTTCAAATGAAGGGTCATTTTAAAACATTTGAAAGGGAGATATATGCAATTAAAAGAGGCTTATGCTATATTTCTCACCTGAGCAACCATTGTTGACCTTCTGCTTTTCTGTAAATTACTTTTCATGATTAATCATCGATTACGAATATAGATAGTTATATATAAAAGGATGGTTCTGTTCAGATGAGCTACAAAAAACTTAAAAGAGTATCCTTAATTGGATTGACAATGCTACAGTTAGTAATATTTCAATGCAAATACCTTAATTTACAGAGTAATTTAATGTTAGTTAATTTTGTTAGTACAAGCAACGGTTATTTTAGGGATGCGAAGTATACAGTAAAAATTAAGAAAATCGTTATCTTATATACTTTTTCGTAAATGAGTTGTAAATCCATAGTTTGATAAAAGATGATTGAATCAATGAATGCCGCATACTGGGTAATTTTTGCTCTGTGTTATTTTCGCCCTTCTTCACTTGCAATCGGCTTCGCCCAGTCTTGAATTCCTGATACAGTCATGTTAAAAGAGATATATTTTGAGACATTGGAATTCACCCAGTCTTAAGTTTGTCTTCTGGTAACAAGGGCAAAAGGGCGAAAATTAAAAGGGGGCTGAATATTTCCCTGCGTACAGTAATTTGGGTCTTTATGTATTTTAGGTGAAATGTGTGGTGGAGGCCCGAGATAAAGCTCATTCGGAAGAATTAGAGGCAGCCCTAAGAAAGCGCTATGATCAAGTTGCCTGGTTACCCAAATACTTCTAACAGCCACAGTCTTGGAAGTGAGGCCTGCTGCTAGTTTCCGTGAAAGAATTCTTAAATTATCTTCTTTTAATTCACCAACAATGTACGTTATATAGTGAATTGTTTTTCCGGTACTGATTTTAATTTACCCGGTTAAGCCGAAGATCTCAAAATATTTTTAGGTAACTGCCTGTATGACATTGATGTATCTTTTGTTCTTAGTTAATAATCAATCCTTTTTATTGACTTTTTGGATACAAATTAATGTTGACAATCTTGAACATGTGCATTTCTTTCTCTTTTTGTTTTACCAAAATGCTTGCACATGCTTTCATCTCTTTTGGTATATGTATATGTATTTTTCTTTGTTTCGAAGAAGTGTTGATTCCTTGATGTTTTCTGACTAATATCCCTTTATGATTAGGGAATTTTATGAAACAATATGAAAATATACCTGGTATGACTTCTTCCTCCACTTAAATTTATGATATAATAAGATGAGATTTTTAAAATTTTATTTTTTAATAAATTAAAATAACAAAAATATATTGAAGAATAATTTTTTTTTCTGAGATTTTTTTTACTTGTATTTGTTTACTCATTTTGTATGATTATTGATTTTTGACACTTAGTCAGAACTATTTCCTTACATTAACATGCAGATAAGATATTTACAAAGAATCTCAAATGTGTTTCTGTTGGTCAACAGTTTATATGTAAAGTTATGTGTTGGATGGGCATTTTTGAGTCAGGCTTCAGTGTTTCAGGTCTCAAACTGGGATACTGTAGATTCCTGATTAACTGCGAAGAATTATTTTCCATGTAAAATCGCGAGAGGCAATCTTCGCGGATTTAAAATCTCGCCATTACTTTCAGAGGGTTGAGAACTATAAGAAATAAGGAGAATATTACCACGTTCGCGATTTTATATTATCGCGATTTGATACAAACCAGTAGGATCAAGGAATTAAGTACTCGCGTAATATAAAGAATTAACAGTAATTGTATGGAGAATATCATTTCCGTAAACTAATGACCAGATGTTTGTCATACATATGCCTGATCAAAACCCTCTAATTAATTTTGCAGTACATGTACAACACATTGCTGATGAAAAGTGATGTACAAATTATAAACCTCTAAAACTGATAACTTTAAGATAAAGATACATTTATTGTTACTCGATGTCCATTTATTATTGGAAAACATGCATTTTCAGTCTCTCTTTGGACTGTTAATCTTTGTGAACAATCAACACAAATTAGATTTAATTGTTTTGGTTTTTTTCACCTTATTTTGTTATTTGAAGGCTAGTTGATATACATTTTAATGTCAGTGTGCCAGCTATTATAAGATGGACAACTCAAGTCACAAATGTCTGTACTCTGTATTAAATTGGTTGTGTTAAAATCATTTTCACTTTTAGTTTTGATTTTATTACATGCTTCATTATAGTGCTATTCATGCAGAACCACCTTGATTGTACTTACATTATATCATGGTCAATGTAATTGATTTGGCAGGGTTTAATATTTTTGAGTTATTGTTTTGATGTGAGTTTTTTATTTTTAGCATAGATTGAAGTTGACCATGACATTTTTTTTATTTTTCTCCACTTTTTATTGCGCTCATTATTAAAGCCAACTTTTATTAGCCACAACTTTATTTAAGACAGTGAGGTATTACAATATGTATAGCTATTGCTCATACCTGTATGCGCCTTTCCTGCAGGAGTTTAGAGTGACTAATGGTTGCTTTGAGAGGTTCTCATGAAAAAAATTGTAATATTTGTCACCTGTGAATCAAATGTGGTTCATATCATTATTTTAATCCTGTAGGGAATACACGTTTTTAAAAAATATCAATTCAAACATCCTGTAAACCAACTTTTAACATGCAACGATTTTATTTCGCAATCTACTGGATATAAACTGGTTTCCAACGACTAATTTTCGCAATCAAGGTGCAGATTATCTTAAATTAATAAACAAGAGATGATTGAGAACCAGTGCGCGGTATGGGATAATCGCAACATCTTATGAATACACCCTATGAATATTTCTCGCACATAAATAAAAGTTGGTTTGCATTATCTTTGTTTTAATGTTTTTTAGAATTCAAATAATTTAAGTTTTGGTGTAACAAACAAAAGCATGACTTTCGGACTTGTGTGCTAATTTGAATAAAAGTATCGATTTCAATTTATTGCCTAAAAAAAATGTTCGACAATTATAATTCATTTTGCAAATAATTTTAAATATATCTTGATATGAACCTGTCTTGTAATATGTCTCATTTTTACGGAAGTCTTTGTCCCGACAAATAGTCACAACAAACCAGCTGAATTTCTAGTTACTCTCAAAATACACTTGTCATGATTAAATAATTAGTTTTTATTACAGTTTCAGTATTATTTGTAACTTTTTACGTGAAAATTTTATATTTCATAATTTATAGGTTTTATGGTTTATCTATTTTACCTTGTTCAGTTTCATGATACTGTCTTTAAAATTAAACAACTTTGCATATAGACCACGCATTATGTTACCCAAAACAAAAATCATAAATAGATTCATTGAAACAAATACCTTAATCTGTAAATTTGGTTTGAACTATAAATATATTATTTCTGTTTGATACAAGCGTTAATCTCTTCTTTGGCAAATCTAATTGATATTTTCCTAAGGTTTCCAAAGACATATGCTATTAGTACATACTTATACCTCGAAGTACATTATGTAATATCCATAATGCTTAAAAGGTCTTGAGATATGGACTTAAAAAAATCCATGTGACCTATATAATTATATTTTTAAAGAGCCATTTGACTTTACTCTTAAAGTTTAAGTAATTTGGATTACACAGGAATTCAAACTGACCAGAAAAGTGTAACAGAGTCTTAAATCTCTTGCGTATGATCATTATTCTTTACTGTTTAAATCAATCTAAACGTCTATCTTTAAAATGGTATACGTGTACTAGTATTTAGCGAGGGCAAATGACTTCATGTATGAAGATTACAATGACTCTCCCTAGCTGGCGAAAAAAGAAAAGAGAAGAAAAGAAACGAAATATACAAAAGTCAGACGATTTCTTTAACAACCCCATTGAACACAATATTCCTTGGTTCTTTCCTTTTGATATTTAATTAATTGATAACGTATATGCATCAGCAATGTTCAACAATTCTATTTGATGAGTTCCCTATATGGGTCATGGTATTCCCGTAAAACAATACACTTTATGTAGAGAACGAATGTAACATACCTGGAACAACCGAATCGAAGATATTTGCAAGTAGGACATTTGGTTAATTTGAAACACGAACGACCACCCTCTTCTTTTTAATTGTGAATAAAAATAAAAAACATCCAAACAACGGGTATTCTGTACGTTATTTTGTAGTCAGTTTTGTTTATCTGCTAATACAGTAAATCAGCATATTATTTAAGAAGGAAAAAGGGAAAAATGATGGTAAATTTTGCAGATATACTAGTAATCTGAAGAGATATAATGAAAAATGTGTTCTGATTTATAAAACAATTCCAAAGAGTTGTAGTTATACACCGGTTACTTCTAAGAGTAGTGTTGGGACCTTATTGGAGGTTGAACTTTGACCCGTAAGTATCGGTTATCCTGTACATGTCCCTTAATCACAAGGACCACTATGTGTCTTCCGAAGGAACTCGCAGATACCTACAGGCCGCCATTTCTTTGTACAAGCCCTGTTTCTCCTCTTGTTTGGAATCGGGCAATTCCTCTTTGAGTTCTTTAATACTGTGGGTCATTAATTTGGTAAAATACTTGAATTTCAGCATTCCTGTATAACTTTGTGACATTCGACGCAGCACTTTCTTCTCGACATCATTTTTGTCCATTTTCTGAAGCAAGTCTATGGTATGGAAACTTTGGCTTCTAGCTTTCAGGTAATTAGGTTGGAGCTCTCCCCCAAAGCTGGGTAATTGCGTCCTAGAACGCGAAAGTCCCACCAGGCTTGTGCTTCGGTCTCGCATTGGAGGTATATTTATTTGTTCAGGCAGAAGACGTTGTCTCATGACATCTCCCATACTGTTGCTTCGTTCGCGTTCCTGAGGCGTCGGCGTACGTTCGGTTCCCGACGAAACTTCACTGTCGATATTGCTGCTATTCCAAGAGAAAACTGAATTTTCGTTAATTTCTGGCAAAGACAGCGACATTGGTTTCACCGTTAATACTTTGGATCGAGACCGATGTCGTTTTTCCTTGCGATGTTTCCGAGTCTCTCCGTGTTCTTTTGTAGTCTCATCCTCCGTCTCACTTTCACTAAAAACCGAATCCTCAGAAGAGAAAAACGTACTTTCTCGTTCTAACTCCATTGGAGGAAGATGAACTTCCAATTTCAACTTTGTGTCCTGAGAACCGCTCTCTTTTTTCTGTTCGTTCGAATCTTTCCTAGCATGTTTATTTTTAAACAAGTATTTATGGTATTTCCTAACGAACGCCCTCTTACTGAGGTTAATTTCTCGCACGCGTTTCTTTCGCTGATCCTCTAGATCCTCTTTATCTTTCTGTAGATGGAACTGTCTTTGCATATCCATTGAATGCAACTGTTTGTAGTCTGATGCAGTCTGAAGACGCTTTAACACCTCAGTGGGTTCGAATTTCTCTGAAAGTGCTGCAATGTTAACTTTCTTCATCGTTTACAACGCATACACTTGTCTTCCTTCTATATGTAAATGTAAGTCAATCTCTCTGGCTTCTTGGTCAACATGTGCAGAGGGGTTTTAAAAAAAAATATAACTAACACTACAATAAGCTGGTAGATTATATAGCCCATGTAAAAGGGATCAACCATGCAGTTAATTCACGATTACATTAACGCAATTTTAATTCGGAATTTTAATCTTGTTTTTGTCCATGTGAATTTATTCATGGTGGATTTACTATTGTTTTTCCATTTTTTTGACACTATATTCAGAAACAAACTTAGAATTTGTTGCACATGTTGACATTTTTTGTTGTTGAAAATTCACTTCAATGGAAAAGGACTTGATGATAAACTGAATCCTAATTCTTTTTTTTTTTTTTTTTTTTTGTTTAGAAAATAATTCTCTGTTTTCATTTCATGAAATGACTATTTTTGTTTCCCTTTCAATTTCATTTTTTAACTCACAGAATGGCAAGGCTCGAATTTATCTATTCCTAGGTGTTCGTAAATTTTCAATTTTGTATGCTTATGTCTATTGTGTCCAGATAGAGCCATTTTAAAAAGCGCCATGCAGAGCGCGTACGAAATACGCCGATTGACAACTCGCCGTCACAAAACACGCGGTCACAATTACGCCGTCTCGCATCACTCCATCGAACAACATGCTGACACAGTCGCCGTAACACAATGTACCCTCATATTATACCATAATGCATGATGGGGAGAGAGATATGAAAATTTATCTCCCCCCCCCCCCAAAGAAATCATATTTCCCGAAGACATCGCACATTTCGCAAATAGGCCCCATCAAGTATAAATAAACACGTTTGGCGAAATCGAGGTTTAGAATATTAACTTGTATAAAAATAGAATTTGCAAAAGGCCTTCAGAAGATTAAAATAATGTTATATCAAATATTATTATGATAATCTTCTGATGGCCTTTTAAAGCCATTATTATATCTCCATCTTGTACCGGAGTATAAAAATATCCAAATCTTAAATAAATCAGAACAATACCACCATAATGAGAATGTGTTAAATATTTTTTTCAAAAAAATGAATACATTCTTATAAAAAAAAATTATGAGGGATTCTGTAAGATTTAAAAAAAAAATGGTTACATATTGCATTCAAAAGCACAAATAAGCAAAACGGTTCAAAGAAAGGGGTTTCGAAGTTACGTAAAGTACTAGACTAAGTGCTCGTGTATTCTTATTACTGTAAGTTTGTCACCCTCAACGTAAAATATTAAGCGAGCACCTGTTCCTATGGGATGTACATGCAAGTAAGCTGATAGCGCCTGAGCCCCTAAGAATATTGCATGGTTGACTTGTAATTCTACCTTTGTTATTTAAAACAATATCAGCAAGTAATGATTTGTATTTTGTTTGTGTCGAAAATGCTTCTACAAAACGACTCGAATAGGAAATTTTACACAATCAAACAAATTTTATCCTCTCAGGTTCGGCAAAATCTGATGTAAATAAGTACATATCATTGGCCACTCCAATGGTGTCCTAGGTGTTTACGAATTCCCGCAGAAATCGGAAATCAATGAACACTTGCCCCCAAAGATCACGTACGAGATTATGGTTCTTTATAACAGTACAAGAAAAAACACCAGTAATCACACAATAATTTTTATGAGTGTGAAGCAATTATGTGGCAAGAAATTCACAAGATATAATGATAGCGCTCTCCCACAGAAAGAATGTCAAAACAACACTTTCTGAATAAACGACAGAATGTCCAACACAAATTACCATAGAATATCCTTTACCCAGGTCTTCGTACGGTTAAAAGTATTCAAGAGTTCGTAGCAAAATCAAATACAAATTTACTTCAATACTGGGAGTCGCAAATAACGGCAAGACCTTAGTGAATTAAAGTCTTCATTTAGATGAGTTTCCTGTGGCTTCTTCAGGCTTCTCGCGCCGTGGTATAGCCGTTCGAACACATTTCTTACTAGATAATCCAGCTTCTCGTCTGACGAAACACGTTTGGCCAAATCAAGATCAAGAGAATGTTTAACAGTGCCGTGTTTTACACTTTCCAGGGAAGATTTGGTTCCTCCTTTGTGGTCATGTTCAACTTCGCTGTCTGCGTCAGGGACTGGGGTCTCGGACCGGGAGTGGTCGTGCGGCTGTCGTCTCAAACTCTGCATCCGTTGGTTGTACGACGGTAGATTGGGTAAACATGGGAGACAACTCTCTGTTCGACTCCTGCGCAGTGACCCCTGAAGGTGGCGCATGGAGTGGCAAGTTCCGCGCTCTATCGTCTGTTTGGTAGATTCAGTGGTACGACTCTTTCTCTCTTCGTTTTCTGTCCTCTTACAATTGTCCCTTCTGATCCGAAAACTCCTTCTTTTGGTCAAAATGGACTTCTCCTTGCGTTTGATATCGAACAATGTCTCCTCTCTCTCCCCATCAAGTCTTGTAAGTTTAACACGTAGTCCATTTTTCTCCATATTGTTTCTGTTCAGAGCTAGTCGTCCTGTCTCCGCAGTCATGCTATCTAATGAAGACATCGAATCACACAGTCCTCTTTTCTTTGTTAATTTTCTAACATCTTCCCGGATTTCCTTCGTTGGTCCAGAATCATCGTTGTTTTTCCATTAACATCTTGGTGTAAAGTGAAAGTTTTGGCGAAGGAAGTCTGCTCTGGCGGGTTTTCGACTTTGTTCTTTCTTTAATATTCCATCGCACGCATCGTGTTTCTTTTTCTTGGACGGAAGAAATAAAAATAGCGGTATCTAAAGTCAATCAATTTCATTAACCGTAATTGTACTTTATGGAGGTCTGACTAACCACGTGACATAGCTATCAGATTGTGTGAGCAATAATTACTATTACTTTCATGAAAACAAAACCATATAATTGCAAAAAATCGACTTGATTTTGAATTGCACTGATTGACATTTTTAATGGGGACTGTTTGTTCTTATTGGCCATAGTATATTAAACGACGAATATTTCTTTACTTAATAAAATCGAGAGGAAAAGCAATAGATATCGACTTTAACTTAAGAGAGGCGCCAGCCATCAAAGCCGGTTGATTGTGTTTACCTGTGTTCTATTGATTTTACCAGTTGCATAATCAAATTAATGTTTTCGAGGATGAAGATGCATGTCGTATGTAAATGATTGTAGTTACTCGAGACGGTGCAAATTAACCTGGTAAGGGATCGTGTCTTTTTCGATCATTAATTCTGTATCCAGAATACACAATAATTTATTGTTCTTGAAGACTGCATGTGTTTTTATTCGTAATTAGCGGAAGTAAATAGGACCAAACACACGTTTCCATCATGCTTAACCTTTGATGATCTTAACCTCTGGCCGTTGTGACCTTTAATACTTCCGTCCACGTGATTATACATGATTTAATCATTGTTATGGTGGCATTCTTCTGCCTCTTGTGTGCAAGCTATCTTTCTATCATATATGTCGACATGGAGCATAAACTATCTTGCATGTCGACATTTTTGATAGAAAAATAACTTGCAGACAAGAGGAAAGAGTATGCCTCAAGTAGAATTCCAAAAGAACAGAATCAATGTAATTGATACGAAAAGACTACAATAATTAGATGCCTGTAATAACATCACAATTTAGAACAGCAAACAATCAAATATGCTTTTATAATGGACAAATAATTTCGTTAGAAACGAAAAGCATTTTTAAAAAGTATATTTGATATGGTGTAAAATTCTTGAGATTAATTCTTTTGCTGTCAGTGAGACTCATTAATGATACTAAAATAAATATATGCACTTAATGTTGTTCTAGGCTTGAATTTTCTGTGTTTGGTTTTGGTGAGAAGGATCTATGAATTTAAACATGGCCTTGCACATTTGCGGGAGATCCATTGTGTGTTTCCACCCCCAGTCAGCTCGCGCGTTACTGTCATCAAAACGTTTGGGCCAAGTGTCGGCTGGAAAATAGTTGAACAGTTTTAAATTGCTCTACTTGTCTATAATATATACGAATCTGGTGATAAAAAATATACTAGAATTTTCAAGAAAATTACCTACCGCCTAATTCTGAATAGATAAAATGGAAAAAAAACGACTAATGATAATTTTTAAGTACCAATGCTTGTCGGCCATCAATTTCATACGTCACTTTTAGTTCCGGTACATATTTCCGGACTTCCTCTACAATCTCGTCTGGTGTAAAACTCATGGCGGTCACATTATACGTTCTCATTTTGAGTTTTGAGTCGGGTGTCTCCATAAACTCAACCACCGAACGTAAACAGTCGTCAATGAACATCATAGGCAGCATGGTGTCCTCTCGTAGATAACACTTAAAATGTCCAGATTTCAGGGCATCGTGAAAAATCTTTACGGCGTAGTCTGCAAATGTGCGGAAGAAACTTTAAAAATTAAACAATGTATATTGCCTGTAAAGTGTATATTATTCAGCATGACGTGTAAACGGTAATAGACTTACCAGTGGTGCCGCCTCCAGGATTTGTGTCGGCAGATATGATACCAGGAAATCGTAAACTACGGAAGTCCACGTCAAACTTGTGATAATAGTACTGCAAATAAAATAAGATAGATGCATATGATTTGCAAATATGAACTTATTTGTAAAATCATGAAAATCTTCATGTAGATGATATATTAAATACTAAATATTAGAAGCGCACCTCGCCCAGCAATTCGGCGTGAACTTTGGAGACTCCGTAAATTGTCCGGGGGCGCTGTATACACAGGTCAGGGGTGAGATCACGTGGGGAGTCGGGACCAAAAGCTCCTAACAGTAAACAAAACATAAGGGTTAACCACTGTCTACAACAAAATTCAAAGTAAAGAATGTTCCAACTAAAAAATCCTGTAAGTTTGTATTCAGATAGTCTTCCCTATTCCCTATTTCCTTCACAAATTATAAAATGAAAAATTATGATTGTATGATATTAAATTTTATCAGCGGATGCAGATACGTGCATACAAAAATCTTTCTACACGGGCGAGTAAAACCGACTCGAGATATTTCATACAATTCACTTAGTGGTATTTGGGATAATGGTCCCAGGTAGATTAACTTTAAGTCTTTAACTTTAACTTTTAAGTGATTATTATTATGAAGATGTTATCGGACAACTCCATGTTGTGACGTAATGTTTGTCGAAAAAAACTGTCAAATGAAGTATAATTATATGAGTAGTTTCTTTCCCAACATAGTCACCTAACAGCGTAGCTCAGTGGGTTAGGGGGTTTACTACGAATCAGTTAGTCATTAGTTCGAATCCTGATGAGAGTTTTTTCTTTACTAAGTAGTAGATCATACCTGAACAAATCTAAGGTAGAACTTATGGTTAATTTGTTGACCATTAAGCCTCCTTAAATCAAATTTGTATTACGGTTTTTCATTTCATTGCTTTGTTTGGAAAAATTATCATCAACATCGTTGATAGTTGTAAAACATGTTATAGACGCAAAAAAAAACCCCAACCGACAAAAGCATTACAGCATGTGTTATAATTAATATCAAAACTGCTTTATGAACGTAAGTGCGGTGAGAGTGATCTTTCCATTGAAAGAAAAAAAGCTAACAACATTTTGTTTTTCATCAACTCAAGCATTTTAAACAGTGTTGAAATTGACACCCCAAGAAACCATTTATTGTCAACCGACGCGAAACGGAGGTTGACAATGGTTTTCGAGGTGTGTCGATTTCAAATGTTATCCTCCCAAACAAGCACTATTTATTTTATGATACAGAAATGTCATCATTTTGAAGAAAACTTAACTGCTTTTCTATAGTAATGACTTGAATTCTACGGCGAACCGTACGCGCATCATTTACGCGCATGTAACAATTCGTTATGTTACCCGTTGCTGAGTGTTGCTGAGGGTAACTCTGAGGGTAACAAAACGGATTAACCAATCAAATTTCAGTATTAACATGAAAGTATAATAAAATAAAATACCACAGTAACTAAGGTACTTTGTTTGCATATTATAGTTTCCCTATTATATAAATAAAAAATGATTTCTGTTCATCTTCACTTCGATGATATTGAACATTGAGATTTTTTTTTCAAGAAAGACGACACGTATCCTAGTTATGTTGAAAATAAAAATCAATATGTCCACGATTATGCGAAGCATAATTTCTTTGAGTCAAAATATTTTTCCTTGGTGCCTGGAACCTTTAGACGGTCCTTAAACGACTGTCCATGAGCCAAGGTACTGTAGATAGATTTGTGGATACGAACAAAGATTGCATTTAAACCAGATAATCATTCGACAAGTATCTAACTTATATATTTTATTATAACCAATAATATTCATTTCTTGGTTTAATGGTATTCCAGATCTCTTGACAGGGGTTTTCCTTGCTTAGTTTTGGATCTGTTTACTGGACCCATTCCCAATCCAAATATCACCTATATTTTCCCAATTCCAGATCCATTTTTCCCAATCAAGTGTCAAAAATTTTAATTATCAGAACATGTTCTTCTGGTATATAAAATAAAACTTCAAAAGTTTTTTTCTTCATTTTTGTTTATTACTGGGCATAAATAATGGACCAACTAGGGACTATTTCATTGACACATTCGCTTTCCGTAACTTCGTCAGAATTTCCTCGTCCTGTGCATTGATTTCAACCGATGTTAAGTGCATTTATAGTGATGATTTTTAAAATTGGTAATTTATAATTGGTTAATAATTGTGCCAATTAAATGCTAAAACTATCATAAAATCGTAAATCTGAAGTTATTTACAAAATTAAACAGTTTCTCTGTATAATGGTTGTAATTCCCATATGCAAATAACATTGTCATATAAATACAATAATGTATAGAGTAATTTGTCTTTTAAAAAAACCCAGGTATACCTATGGTACTTGGTACAAATATTTTAAGTCTGTACTCTTTTGCCAGTTCCAGCACGTTGTGAAGACCTTCGATGTTGACACGCATGGCTAATGGAACATTGTTCTCTCCAATGGCGCTGAGCAGTGCACTAAAGTGGATGATCCAGTCGATGTTATAGTTGACTATTTTCTACTGCAGTTTCTTGAAATCCAGAATGTCGGCAAATACAAACGGACCTAAGAGAGTTCATAAAGGAAATAAACTGCTTTAATATCGGTCGTTTACATCTACAGCCCAAATTGCTTATTCTATGCAAACAGGTATTTCTCATCATGCTATACAGACAACACCAGACTTACCACTTTCCAATATTTCCTGTGGAGGCTTCCGAATGTCGGACATAATGACATTGGTTGGTCCATAACGTTGTCTGTAATAATTCCAATCTATTGTTTTAGAAATAGTATAGAGGCGATTTTCGTGTTTTAAAAATATGAAATAATTGCAAAAACATCAGTAAAGAATGTACCAAAGAATTCTTAGCCTGGGTCTGCTGAAAGCAGAGTCCTGGCTGTAGGCAGGCAAATCGCCAATTTTACTATAAATAGCAGAACTTAAAAAGTAAAAAAAAAACCGAACAGCGTCAAAGTAAAAGCTTCCGGTATAACAAATAGTTACACAAAGAGCCACGTTTTGTCAAAAGTGTTGGTTTTGTTGTTTTTTTAATTTCAAAAGAATTGTCTATTTTTTTTAGTTTTCTTATGAATTACGTGTTTTAAAAACAAGACTACTGAGTATGCATTTTGGACACATACAATGCGCATGAATTTCCATGAACTAATTTGCTGCGCATTGAAGAAATGGCGATTGAATTTATAACGCTTGTTGCAAAATTCAAGGCAGCAACTGTTGAATTTTTGTTTACTGGACAGACATATTTTTGTTTATAGCCGCTTACAAAATTTGGTCGCTCTCTGACGCTTTGCCGACCTTAAAAGCATATGAGAGAGAGAGAGAGAGAGAGAGAGAGAGAGAGAGAGAGAGAGAGAGAGAGAGAGAGAGAGAGAACATGATCACGGGTCTAACCGTTTAATTTAGTTATTGGCACCCATTTATGTTGTTTGATTGTTTAAGAAACAAAATATATTAATGAGTAGATACTTTCTATTTAGTGTGCTGGTATATACTAGTATGGTTCAAAACTGTAGAGACCTGTACTGTTTGGGTTTTCTGACTACTGAATCTTTTAAATTTACATATACAATCCTTCAAGCTAATAGACAAATTTTTGAACCTTCAAATTACTGGACCATCAGGATCACCCCTGCGAATGTGTTCGGAATGTTTTCTTTATCGTTGCTATGTACGTGATAAATCCAGAGGTGCTCGAATGAAAGTTCACGAGACTTCACCGAGATTTGTTCAAACTTGTGAAATTTCGAGCGGAAGTATAAGTGTTCGGATAATATTCTCAAAATACGTAGGTATTGGTTGTTTTTCATATCATATCCTGCTTTGATTTATATAAAACGTGGAAATCTTTTAAGGTGTAGGTCTTATTTCACCATCTAGCAGTTATTTATTTTAAACGATAATATATTTAGAACAGAGTTATCGTTCGTGTTCAACCACGTGTAGAGTGGTTGAAAATATAAACACTGGGTTGCTTGATAAAACCATAGCCATGTTTGATGCTTGTGGTGTACAATACCATGTTTTAAAAAAAATAATGGGTGTCTGTTTTGCATAAAAACTTAGTATATCGAGCCATTTTCAAGGAACTTTCTGCATAAAATAGTATAGTCTATTTCACTAACGATGCTATTACTAGGTCAGGCGCGATCGAAAATTAATTCTCAGGGGGATCTCTACTATAAGCTTTTTTAATTGTTGCAACAGCAGACAAAAACTGTTTTTTGTACTGTCACGTTTATTTCTAGAAGACATTCTATCCACCAATTAATGAAAATAAAGTTTAAAATCAATAAACCTCTAGAATTTATATTTGACTACAAGTACCTAGATTCTGTGAAATAGACTATAAACACGATGCACTATTTTTACTGCGAAACTGAAAGGGTCAAATAAAACCACGTGGTCTAAAATTTAAATGACAATAACATTCGCAGGGGTGAGGATGATAAACCTCAAGAATGTTGCTACTTGACCGTCACCGCTTTGATGACCACAAGTACGCAAAATATACACTCTGCCAAAATAAAGGGATTGTTGTACTTAAAGCTGACATGAATTCATAAAAGCATTTGGACGCCATATTAGTTTCGATCGCTCCTCTACTGCCACTGGGGTATATATACCGGTCGAGAAAGTTACGGTCGATTGCTTTCCGATCGAGGCATTCAGGTTGCACGGACTTCTAAATGCATAATATACACGTTGTAGTAAAATGTTTGTAATAAAGAATAAAGGAAACAACAATCAATAAAATACAAAATATATTTATTCTTTGAAAGAATTTCAAGGAACTAGTATCGGTATTATTTTGCACAGATTGTGCTGCCTTACTTTACATGCACATCGAACACGTGTGTCGTTAAAACAGAGTGCACAACGTCTGCATCTTTTTTGAAAACCCCGGCGGCTTTACATCCAACCCAGTAGCTAAATGATAGTAAATCCAAGAAAGTAACATGTATCATCTACTCGTTTCCATCGGTTTCTACGAAAACGCTTCGTTTCTAAAATCCATGCGATTATTGACATTGCTCCATCCCCCCCCCCCCGGTGTGTTTTTGCGCATGTGCAATGTTATAGCCATAAACAGGAAAACGGTCTACAATTATCAAGGATTTTTGAAGTACGAGTATCTGTGCCTGGATTTCTGTCTGTCTTTTTTCGTCGTTCATTGGATATTCCTAGCAAGAGCAGTGGTTGTCGTATTATTTTTGTTCAAAACGCTTTTCTACACGTCTTTTTGTCGAAGGTAAAATGTTCGGGTGTAGGAAATACCTGAATGCGATGAAGCATGAATAGTGCTTTCGGTCTTATATAGGGGGTGTGTAGCGATGAGCAGAACAATAGAAATCGACAACTAATATGGCGGTAGTCGGAGAAAAAAGGGAAATAATTCGTATTTATGAATTCATGTCAGCTTTAAAGCCCCTTTCACAATTGGCGCACAAACAGAAGCGACAAAATATTCGTGCGACCGAAAAAATTAGATATGAATCGTAAACTGTTGCCGAAATAATCGAATTTGAAAAAGTATTCTTACGAAACTCGCACGATCTAAGCGAGCGTTTAGCGATGTAAACCCATTAAATATTGCGATATATCTTGCGTCTATATGCGACTGTTGTAAAATGAAAGCGACTGTTGAAATATAATGCGACAGGATCGCGCGAGAGACCATGTCATCGGATGATTGACGTGCGATGATGTGTTCCATGGTACGAATGCTCGTGCGAGTCAGAGGGGGTATCGATACTGCCCATTTCCGACGATCTTCAGTGGACATAGTTGAAAGCGAGGGAACATGCTGCCCAAGAAGGAACAAAGATGCATCAGCATTTATTATTATACCTCAATATGATTATTCTATTACATCTGATTGATCTAGAAAGTCACGTGACAGGGCGATTTCATTGGAATGAAAAAGCCGATAGGATAGGAAATCAAACAATCACGACGTTATTGCTATTAAGAATTATTTTCAATTTTTAGAAATCAACGTATTTTGTATAATCATATGTTGTTCGGTATAATAAAACGTTTATTAAAAACGAGCGAAGCCCTCGGAAAATATGATTTTTCTTGGAGAAATAAATTTTCATATTTTTCCTCACCATCATGCAATAAATGTATATTGTCAATTGTGGTCTGAAACAGGGATGCTTATACAGGGTATATATACTAGTGGCAAAGCATGGCATATTGAGGCTGATAAGTCGTGCAATGATAGTAAAACGTTGCAATATTACACGAGACATGTTGAGCAACAGTCTCATGGTCGCAAAACACACGCATATACAGCAGCGATTCATCTTACGACCTTTAAAAATCGTGCATCACTCTTGCAAGTACACTAAACGTTGTAAAACTTCGTACTAATGTTTTTGCGTTGCACTGCGATGATTTGGATCGCATTCGGTCGCGTCTAAATAGTGTGCATGTCCGCTATTCAGATGCGAGCACTAAAACGCATGCAACGAATGCGAGAGCTTGTGCAACGTATGCTAGAGCTCGTGCAACGTATGCGAGAGCTCGTGCAACGTATGAGAGAGCTCGTGCGAATATAAAAAAATCCGATCGCAAAGCGTTGAAAAGTGCTAGTGCTCCAATTGTGAAAGGGTCTTAACTTCAGAATGAAAGCAAATTTTAAACACTGTATTTCAACACATACACCCCTGCGAATGTTATTGTCATTTAAATTTTAGACCACGTGGTTTTATTTGACCATTTCAGTTTCGCAGTAAAAATCGTACCTCGTGTATAAAGTCTATTTCACAGTTCATGTATCTAGGTTCTTAATATAGTAGTCAAATATAAAATCTAGAGGTTTATTGATTTTAAACTTTATCTTCATTAATTGGTGAATAAAATGTGTTCTAGAAAGAAATGTGACCATACAAAAATTAGTTTTTGTCTGCTGTTGCAACAACTAACATGCTTAAAAGAGATCCCTCCTGAGGATTAATTTTCGATCCGCGCCGGACCTAGTAATAACATCAATAGTGAAACAGACTATACCATTTTATGCAGAATGTACCTTGAAAATGGCTCGATATACTAAGTTTTAATGCAAAACAGACACCCATTATTTTTTTTTAAAACATGGTATTGCACACCACAAGCATCAAACATGGCTATGAATTTATTAAGCAACCCAATGGTTATATTTTCAACCACTCTACACGTGTTTGCACACGAACGATAACTCTGTTCTGAATATTATCGTTTAATATAAATAACTGCTAGATGGTAAAATAAGACATACATCTTGAAAGCTTTTCCCGTTTTAACATAAATCACAGTAGGATATGATATGAAAAACGACCAGTACTTACGTATTTTGAGAATATTATCCGATCACTTATACTTCCGCTCGAAATTTCACAGGAAGTGAACAAATATTGGTGAAGTCTCGTGAACTTTCATTCGAGCACCTCTGGATTTATTACTTACTTAGCAACGATAAAGAAAACATTCCGAACACATTCGCAGGGGTGACATAGGCGTTTTAATTCACACTTAAACTGTAACCAAGATTCTCTTTTATTTTCATAAAGAGGAAATACAAGTGAAGACTGTGGTGTCTTATACTGTTCAATAAACAATCAGGTTGTTCAAGACAGAAAGAAATGATGGGATGAGGGATTATTGCAGAAAATACAGAAATGCCAGGGGAGATTATAGTAGATGTATAAACGCCACGGGACCATATATTTTTGGTAATTTCCGAAAGTGCTTAAAATGAAGTTTCAAATGATACCAAAGATTTGGCTACTCTTGTCATAGTAAAGTACTGAGAGGTCCTAAAAGGTTTGTATAGAGTTCTATGGGAAAATAATTGGAAGACTTTTCCCTATATTCGATAGCCAATAACTTTATTGATAGTTGTCTTTGTTCTCTTTTTCTTTTTACGTATATAAAGTCGTGTAAGTCCTTATTTGACGAGGGAGACAGGTGGTTTCGCTAGCTACTTTACTCCAGATAGTGGGAGGGAGACAGCTGGTTTCGCTAGCTACTTTTCTCCTGAGTCCCCGTCTTTTCTGTCTATTTGAGGTCCCTGTTAGGTTAGGTTAGGGTTGGGGGAATTTATTATACATGGTTTAGATTTAACATGTTTGTTCCTATTTTGTCGTAATAAATTTATAAAGAGTTGTTAATCTTGGTTTTCACTTACTTTGAGTTTTGGTTTATTATATCTGGTTTCATAAATACTATTTTCAACAAAACAAAGATACATTTGATTGACACTTACACCAATACAACACGTGTAAAAAATGACAGTTTTCGAGCTTTGTTTACAAAATAAAGAACTATGAACCCTGTATGTTGCTTATAACTTGATATTTGACTTTAAAATTTTGACATAGCATTAAAATCTTCTATATTTATCAGTATAAACATTAAAAATGGAAAAATAAAATTTGAACATTTTAAGTCAAATCGTGTCCAAGTCCCTTTAATGTAGAGGTCAAATTCAGTCACAAAACAAAAATAAACACAACGCGAAGTACTGATAAAAACCTAATACGGCACTGACCTGCTTGCTACACATGTAAGGGTGTCTTCCCACTTAGCCAACATTTTGAAAAAAATACAGGTAGATTTGTGTTGGCTAAGTGGGAATGGGGTACAGGTGGTGAACAAAAGAATTTAATTACAGGTAAGCTATAGTCTGTTTTCAGATGAAAGTAGGAGAAATAATATATATTCGTTAGCCTACAGAAGAATACATACGAATTGAGCTTCTGTCCCAGTACTTTATTTTATTGAATAAATTCAGATAAAAATGTTAATTTTTTAAAATGAATTGTTACATATTCCCCTATAATTCATGCCCTTAATTAGGGTACAAATATCATGGTTTGTCTATTTTCATCATTAATTGAGATAATCATATAAGCTGACTTAAACTTTGCATTGTAAAATTTTTTTTGTAATTATAAGAATCACGTTTGAAATTTTAATTATACATCATAGGGGTCATATTTCAAATTTTTTTTCAATTTTCTTTGGTTTCTATGATTATTTTGATTAATTCCAATCTACATGATATGATTAATTAACAAAACACAAAAACGCTAGAGTAAAGTGCTTATATTTTAAATGGTGTATGATGATCAATACATCATTAGTTATGAAGATAAAATCTTCCGTTGTCATTTTCTATAAAGTTGACCTGCACCTGAAGATTGGCATTTTCATTTTTCATGTCTTTCAACTAACAGTCTATCAACAATTAAGAACACATGATCATGATTTTCAGGCTTTTGATTCTGTAAATTCTGGCCATAATAATGCTTCTCAATTTCAATTTCTTTATTCTCTCAAACCATTAAAATACACATGAACATATGATACAAAATTGTGTTATTAATTTGCTTTAAATTGTAATGTCAATGTCTTATAAATATGATATTATATTACACCATAGTAATACGTGTTTTTAGTCTATTCTTTAAAACTGCTGATCAATCTTATCTATATATATTATATACATCCAATTTAAACAGTTTAAAATTATTTACATAAACGTTTTAATCATGCAAGTGCTCGTATTGATTTCAACATGTAAAATGTTTTGGGCAATGATCTTGCAGAAAATTGCTGATCTATATTTCAAAAAAAAAAATTGGTTATTTTTTATTTATTTATTCTGATTATCATCTTATGGGCAAAATTAAATGCTGTTTTTGATTTGTTTTCAACAAACTATTCTCAGGTAATTGATTACAAATACATAACATGTGAAAACAGACTTTAGCCTCCTGATCACTCAGGTGTGAAAATCAAAATGTTGGCCAGGTCGGATTTAAGAATTTCAGAATGTTGGCTAAGTGGGAATAAACCCATGAAGGATCTCTTGTATACATCAACATTTTTTTAGACGGAGTAAAAGAGGGAAAGTAGGAAATGGAGAATGGGGAGAGAATCGGGAATCATAAGAATGCGTGTATAATGTCAGAAATATTCTACAGATACATAGGCATCTACAAACTTTCATAATAACAAAGTAAAAATAAAAAAAGTAAAAATTAGCGTGAGGGTGAGGGGGTGGTGGTAACGATGATTGTACAATGAAACATAATATTTTATGTTTGAAGCAACAAGGAAACTTAAACATAAGTTAAAGAATAATTGAGAGAGAGAGAGAGAGAGAGAGAGAGAGAGAGTTAGAGTTAGAGAGAGAGAGTTTTTACCTCAATACTTTGGCAAGCCCAGTTCCTAGCTGCCCTAGACTCCCTGTACAATAAACGAATTCAACAGATAAAATATCACCATATTTCAGAATGAAATGTTTGCTTATTTATCTGTCTTTCAGCTTCCAAAACCTAGGTCTTAAGATTGAAATAAATCCTGTAACCTGTAATTAAAACTCGAGGGTGGTTGTCCATGATTCCGGTGCTGTACCGCTTCCTCTGGTGTAGAGACGGCTAGAACTGGTCCGGAGGGTACAGCTAGGCAATAAATATCTGAGGGGCGGTGCACTGATTCAATCGAACGGTTTCCGGGTCTTTTTGCTGTAAAATTGAAATAAATAAAACCATTCCTTCTGTTTCATCTCTATATTAAGAAAATTTTCTCAGAAAATTTCATATATATATATATATATATATATATATATATATATATATATATATATATATATATATATATATATATATATATATATATATAGATAAATCCAAGAAAAACCTCAGTGGTCGGTGAAATATATATAAAACTTAAATAAATGAAAACACAAAGATCGAGTAAAACATAAGCGCTTTCATTTTCTTCAGATGTTTTACAATACTAACTAGTAGATGTTAGTATTATACTAGTTAGTATATATATTTAATTTTCTTCAGCTATTAAAACTCGAGGGTGGTTGTCCATGATTCCGGTGCTGTACCGCTTCCTCTGGTGTAGTGACGGCTAGAACTGGTCCGGAAGGTACAGCTAGGCAATAAATATCTGAGGGGCGGTGCACTGATTCAATCGAACGGTTTCCGGGTCTTTTTGCTATAAAATTTTTTATTTATAAACTTTTATAAGAAGGTATATAAAATATATATATATTAAACCATTCCTTCTGTTTCATCTCTATATTAAGAAAATTTTCTCAGAAACGTACATATATATATATATAAATCCAAGAAAAACCTCAGTGTTTTTTTTTATATATTTTATATATAAAAAACTTTTATAAACTTTTATAAAATTTTTTATATAGCTTCTTATAAAACTTTATATAGCTTCTGAAGATTTTAAAATGAAAACGCTTAAGCTATATTGAACGTTTTTCGTGTTTTCTTATTTAATTTTTATCTATAACTCGCCGACCACTGTGGATTTTATTGTGTTTCAATATATATATATATATATATATATATATATATATATATATATATATATATATATATATATATATATATATATATATATATATATATATATATAATCCAAAATAAGTAAAGTTAATCCACACAAGTAATAAATAATAAAAAATAACAGAAAGCCGATTCAAAACTCTACCGGTTTCATTAAAATCTTCAGGAGTTTTGAACAATCACCATAGATACATAAGATACATACATTTCAAATGATCATTGTGACGTCATATAACATCAAGTATATGTTGCGCTTTTCAGAGTTCATTATGACGTCATAGTATAAGCGTTTTATAACAGTACGGGAAAAACATAAAATATATTCAAATATTCCATAATTGTACAAGAAAAACATAAAATATATTCAAACATTCATAATTATAATGCATTCAGTTTTGGTTTATATAATGAAATGAAATGTTTTTCTTTTGTTTCACGCTCTTTTTCGGTTGTTGCTTTATAAAATTTATAAATAGGACACACTGTAAAGTTCGGAAAAATGTTCTTGGCACAGTTTCTGAGATGTCCGCTAACAGCCGTGCACTGGTATTTTGTTTCACGAATTTGTTGTCGGTGGACGGTCATTCGATGTCTGAGGGTATCTCCGGTTTGACCAATATAGTTTTCTCCACATCCTGCACATGTAATAACGTAGATTAGATTGGAACTTTCACATGTAATAGAGGAATGTATATTAAAATTTCTGCCGTTTTTGAACTTGAATTGGTGGCCTTCTTGTAGGTAAGGGCAGGTTGCACATCTTGGCTTCTGGCATTTACGGACATCTGGTGTTTCTTCGATATTTCCAAATTTGGCACGGGTTAAAATCTTTTTCAGAGACGGACTTTGTCGTTTACTTTTGATGATCTGAAATTTGTGTAAGACTTCATTCATTTTTTTATCACGTTCTAAAAGTTGAAGGTTGCTTTTTATAATTTGGTAAAACTCTTGATTTTTCGGGTTGTGTGTTGAGACGTATGGAATAACACATTTTTCTGATTTATCTTTTATCTGTAGTAGTTCATTTCTATCATGAATCGGCTTTCTGTTATTTTTTATTATATATATATATATATATAATATCTGAGGGGCGGTGCACTGATTCAATCGAACGGTTTCCGAGTCTTTTTGCTATAAAATTGACATAAAAATAACCATTCCTTCTGTTTCATCTCTTTATTAAGATAATTTCACAGAAACTTAATAAAATATAGAGACTAGAAATATACAGCTTACGTCAATTTCACCTGTTATAGTCAAAACATTTGACTGCGGGGACAAATTACGCGGAAGTTTGAGAAACTGAATTTGATTAGAAAATAGATTTTATTGTACAGAGGGTATGCATATATTCGTATGTACGGTTCGGCGTAGGATTCACGTTATTTCTATATAAAAGCAGTAAAAAATTATCTAATATTAAGACATTCAGTATAATAAAATGAATAGTGCCTGTTTGGGAGGATAACAGTTGAAATTGACACTCCTCGAAAACCATTGTCAACCTCCGCTCCGCGTCGGTTGACAGTGGTTTCCTCGGGGTGTCAATTTCAACTGTTACCCTCCCAAACAGGCACTATTTATATAATGTTACCCGTTGCCAAGTGTGTTGCTAACGCTGAGGGTAATAGAACGGATTATCAACTGCGTCCAAACCAATCAGATTTCAATATTTAACATGAAAGTATAACAAAAATATATATCGTTCGTCAAAATTAGCTGGGAAGCGCCCATGCAGAGAGTGACAAGTCTGAAATAAAGTGGTACATAAAGGCCCATTGTTTAAACCAGGGTTTATTTCTAGAGAAGAATAATTCAAATTCTGATTTAATAAATTGAAATTATACCCAGATCAAAAATTTCTTTTCTTTTTTCGCTAAGTAAATGTATAATAGATATGCGCGTTCATTGTTTATCTATAGCATATACACAAACATGTGATGACTGATTCTCTGAAGTCGTCGGACAATCCTTTGCCTTGCGTACATGTATAATCTCTCCCGCATTGGAATCTTCTAATATTTGCTGAATATAAACTTATTGATGAAATAAAACATTTTTTCAATCGATCGCTTTAATTAACTTATATAGCAAGTAAGAAACGCTAAGGTGGATTGAAAATAGACTTCTTAATATAACTACAGTTTCAATCCAATGTTTTCTCAGACGCCGACGTAATTTGTCCCCGCCAATTCAAATGTTTTGAACGCAACAGGTGAAACTGACGTAAAAGTTGCCGGTTAATGTACCGCGGTCTTACTCAAATGGAAAGAGTAAAAAATGTTAATATGCACATGTGTTGTTTAAATAATTATTTGCTTGTAACCGAAAAGATATCCTGATACATATTTGTGTTTCTGGTTTTTTGTTTGTTTGCTTAAACTACATGTAGATGATTATTGGTCACTGATATAAGTAAATGTACATTTTTAAATCTTAATATTAATATTGATAAGAATGAGATGTAATCATATTGAGATAGAAATTTAGACAAAAAAAAAAAGGATTTCTTTATTATTACCTTACGGAAGCGTTTCGTTTGGCACTATTTCGAAAAGTAATTCTTTTAATACATAGTACATTTTAAATCACCCGCCATTTACCTGTACAATGCATCTTTTGTTTACCTATGAGCCACATGGTTCTTTGAGTCTATGATCATAATAAGGGTTCTGTAAATCTTTTAAAAACATGAATGACACTTTTTGCGTAATATCTACCAATACAAAATAGTATTCGATGAGGAGAATCGGGATTGTTTTAATAATGAAGGTATGAAATGTTAGTACTGTAAAGCCTTCCAAATCATGTATTTCTTCACGATTACAAGTAATTTGTTTTCTTATTTTTTAAATTATTTTTGAGGATTTATTAGGTCTTGAGACTTATTACGTCAGTTCATTAAGAACATTATGTTCTTCCCAACTTTTATTTTTTACGTTCATTTAATGCATCCCACGTATTGACGTATTCATTAAAACAGATGGTACGACAAAAAATAGATTTATAAATACTTATCCCATGACCGACAACTTTTCCTTTGATCTTTATGAAGATGTATTTCGCATATCACGAAAAGTGTGGAGATATTTACATATAAAGTATTACGTATTCAATATTTAGCATCACATATCAAACTCTTTTAACTAAAATGTAGGAGGAGTTAATATGCAAATGAAACAAGATTATGTTGATTTCGAAACGGAAATGAAACATCCGAACTAACAATAGTAAAGTTTTTTCCACAAAACTAGTAAATAATTATAACAGTTGGCTAGTTTCTATTTTTCACATTTCTTGTGCAGAAAAAAAATTCAAATAGCCTACAATACATTATTTTTATTTTCAAAAATGACAAAAAAGTGAATAATTTTTTCACTCATAGGTATTTGCACATTTTCCTCTCCAGCGTTTTCGGACACGGAAATCGCGTTGTTTCTCTCCTTTAAATCTTTCGTCTCCTGGGTTATTGCGTTTTCCTTCTCGACATCCCCATGCTGCCTCATGGATTTCCGAGGTGGCTCTAATGCACGACTCACCTCATCAAGTTGTTGCGCAGACTGCCTCTTGTAAGTTCTTATGATGGAACTACGGTGGCCTGTTCTTTCCATTATCTGCTGTTCCTCAAAACCCAGTACAGTCAAATAAAAACAAATTAAACATCACACACATAAAACAAAAATTACAATACACAGATAATTTAATACTCTTGTTCATTTTAATCATGCAACTTACCGGACTGAAACAAGTTCGTTGTGCAAGTGCGTTTCCCCTAGTGGTTTCAGAAGTTCCCAATCAAACCCTGCCTCAGCACACATGGTCTTGATAATGATCCCAAACTTGTTGACCCCCCTAGGTTGAATTCCAAAGCGGATTTCGGCTCGACGAAGTGGCCGTCTATAGAATGGACCTTGTTCCACCATAGAGATGTAAGATGCATATATATATATATATATATATATATATATATATATATATATATATATATATATATATATATATATATATATATATATATATATATATATATATATATATATATTGTGGCGTTCCCGATTCAGAGAAGTGGCGTATCGATTTTGCAAGAATGTTCCTCTGGTGAGGTCCCCCAGCAAAATTCTTTGATGTGCGCCCACAAAAACCAATACACGTTTTTCCGTCGGATATGTCGCATCTCAACTGACATACCTTCAATTTTCTGTGTTTATCTGGGCCCCGCAATCCAAAATGTTTGCAATTACTGTGTTTATGTCGCTTCCAAAGCACGTTCTCTTGTTCTGGAGTTAACGGGTCAGCTTGCTTGACAGACACACCGATTCCTTGAGATGCAAGTTCTTTCATACAAGTGTCCAGAGTTTTTCGGAAGTCATGGAAACGGGCATCTTTCGCATCTAAAAAGTTCATGTCGCTTACGCCTTCCTCTCGCATGTACCGCAAGATACCGGAACATATCTCATATAGTATTTGGGGGGTAGGGGGGACCATCCGCGCACCTGGCTTCAATCACAAAACACGATAAAGTAAATCATAGTTCTTGATATGAACTTGTAAGTAACTCGGGGATTGTATAAATGTCACAATGCTGTTGGTTTCGCTGAGATCTCCAGCCGTTGAATACTTTCAATGCCCATGACGTATTACGGCGCGAGTTTTTACTCTCCTTCTTCAGAATACTGGGTAGGGCTCTTCAAAGAGCATTAACAAGTATACAAAGAAAGAGTTGTATTAAAATAATTTAATGCGACTGAAAAACATTGAATGCCATCATAACTTGCTATTGAGGTCGCATTATAACGTAACCTTGTTTATAAATCAAACCGTCTTCCTAGCTACTATTATACAACATCAATAGGAAAAGGGCACTATAGAATAAGGGGAATTAACTCGTATAAACCCAACCCAAGAGACAGGGGGTCAGCCTAGTCAATAGGCTTAAATTGACCTCTAAGTCGAATATGCATAGAGCTATAACTCGAAGGCAGGTTTTACACAATTTATTGATTAAGTGATTTAAATCAACCATGAAATATCAACAATAATCAAATAAAATAGAGTCAAAATAAGACAGGATAAAAATAATTATTTCTTAAAATGCCAAAAGAGTCAGAATGAATTTAGCTCAATGTTGCTTAGTCTACTGACAGACTGGTGGATAGTCAACTAGATAGTCAGTGTGAAGACATAAGCAGAAATACGCATGCGCTAGACAGGTGAGAGTGGGATATTCAACGGACTGAGAAAATTAGAAATATGTAAGTTTTACTCATTTGTGCCTAATAGTGAAGGGTGAATTTTGCATTGACTGTGTTTAATGGACATACATTCGAAGATTCGCATGGAATTTATAGTGTATTCTACCCGAACACCTGTAATACTTTCTTAGCCAGGTGAGTCTACGCTCACCCCCGCACGCACGCTTTTCACTGTTTCATTGTTTATACCCTTGGTCGCTGTCCTTAACTTGTTTTGATTATGTCTTAAGTTGAAGACATAATTGAAGAAAGATACATATCATTACTAATCCTCTGGACGTTCCGAATGTAAATTTATATGTCCAAGTGAAGTATGTATAACATGGTTTTTGGGTGAAGATAAACTCGAACAACAGTGCCCAGCCAAGCGTATAGCGAACCAAAACAAAACAAAAGTGTACTGTGAACCTTCTTTGTGTAGTTTTTGTGTATCATATGTATGTATAAACTCGAGCAACAACCAAAACGAAAACGATCGGAATTCCGCTCCTCTGACTCTGAACCGTCACCAAGCACAACTCACTTGCACAAAAAAACGAAAGAACATATGAACATAACCCCAGCCATGTCACTGCACGGATCCATGCAGGACCCCAACCAAGTTCCTCAGGGCTCCTTTACACCAATGTCATCCTATCATCCACACCTCGCCCACATGGTACATCCCGGGACATTTCTGTCCTCTCCACCAAACACAAACGGGGTGGGGGTGGGTGTGCCTCAGCAGCAGTCCCAACAATCGGTACTAACAGACATCGATGTACAACGAATAGCAGTAGCTGTCAAGAGTCTCTTGGTTACAGAGCTAAACAACGCTATAGAACCGTTAAAAGATCAAATTATTTCATTGCAAAACGAAAATGAAGCTCTGAAGCACGAGATTGACAACCTAGAAATGTACAGCAGACGCAGTTGTGTCAGGGTCTCCGGCGTATCAGAGGAGTGTGAGGATACCGACCAAGTATTGTTGGACATCGCCCAGAAACTCGACGTTCCCCTTAAGCAGACGGACATTGAGGTGTCCCACCGGGTGGGACCAAAAAATCCGGCAAAACCAAGGCAAATCATTGCCCGTATAAAAAATTACGAGCTACGTCATCGCCTCCTCAAGTCGAGCAAAGACCTCAGAAACGTTACGGGCATGGACAAGGTCGCCATAAACCAAGACCTTACTAAAACCCGAAATAAGCTAGCCTACGAGGCTAGGCAACTCGTTAAAACCAGACAAGCCAAATCAACATTCGTTTGGGACGGAAAAATCTTCGTTATCGATTTTCACGACCGCAAACACAAGATCCCTAACCCGAAAGACATGAGCAATTTCCTTGCTCATATTGGAGGACGACAAACAGCGGACGGTTAAATCCTTCTCATGGTGAACTAACGCACATGAATTGCCACGCACATGATCGTTGTAAAAATCTTGGTATTTTCGGATCCTAAGATCCACTCATGATATTATATTGTGAAAAGCATTAATGTATGTGTTCAAATCGTATTCATCACTAACTCTTGACAAATTCTAAGTTTTTCATAAATTTGATACAGTTATTACAAACAAAATCCTTTGTCTATAGTCAAACCCTTCATTACAGCACTCAAAAGTAAATAAATGTTTACTTTTGATATGAATGTACATATTTTCCTTATTTTATTTTTCCTTTGGTTATATATTGAGTTGGAAACACAAAAGAAACCTAGAGTATCAACCTTAAGTGAAGTCACTGTTCTACATATCAAATTTGTATCACTTTTCCGTTTTTGTCAGCTCTGGATCCTGTGTAACCCCCCTTTTTTATTGTTATATGTATTTTTCACGCCAATTACCTAAACCATGCCAGTAAATAGTGTCACACACAGGATCCGGACAGGGTTATACAACGGTGCTAAAAAGAATAATGAGTATATTAATTTGCTTACTATTTTGATGGTCAACCTACTACTTAAGTTTGGGCCAAAATCAATATCACTAATCATATTAATATTATGCATATTACCTACACACACGACCATTATGCTACGTAATAACCAAAACTCACCAAAATCAAACAACGAATCGAAATACTACGACTCCCGCCTTAACATGCCCCCACATAAATATACATCATCACTCACATGGACAATGACAATAATATCAATAACTATCTATATTTTACTTTTACTTTGCGGCGACATTGAACAAAATCCAGGCCCCCCAGTGATAGACCATGACAACGACAGCTCTCTGGACTCTCTTGATGCATACCTAGAGAAATCAGTTACTCTAATACACCTCAATGTTCAAAGTATATGTAACAAGCTTGATATAATTCAAGCAGAATTTGGGGGATTCGACATTATTACGTTAAACGAAACTTGGTTAGACAATAATACAACTTCTGAAACTCTAATGATCCAAGGCTTCCAAGAGCCATTTAGGCGCGATAGACGAGACGATAGATATGGTGGTGTGATGATATATGTAAATAGTAATATAGTATGTAAACGCCGAACAGATCTAGAAGTAAACCAAATCGAATGCATCTGGGTCGAATGCTTAATTTACAAGAAAAAATTTCTTATTGGAACTTTTTACCGTCCACCGAATGCCGATAGGGAAAAATGGAATCTAATTGCATATTCTATGGAAAAAGCCAAAAACACAAACATAGAAAATGTACTTATCACGGGCGATTTTAATGACAATCTCCGCAACTCAAAAAATTGCAAAATTAGTGGCATTATTAAAGACATAGGAATGACTCAATTAATCTCAAATTCAACACATTTTACAGAAAATTCCGAAACCATATTGGATTTGTTAATCGTAAACGATACGGAAAAGATTGATTTCTTTGGGGTGGGTGAAAATGTACTTCCTAGCACTACACGCTACCACTGTCCTGTATATTGTGTTTTAAAACTTCCCAAATCATACACAAGGACATTCACAAGGAAAATTTGGTCGTTTGCTGAAACAAATTTTAATGATTATAAAACCAGCTTGCAAAATCAAGATTGGGATAGTATAATTTGGGATGATATAAATCAAGTCTGTAATGAAATTACAAATAAAATACTAGATTCTGCGTCAGAAAATATACCAAATAAGGTAATCACTTATCGCCCTAGCGACCCCCCGTGGCTGCACAATGCAGTCCGCAAAGCAATAAGGCAACGCAAACGATTGCACAAAAAAGCAAAAAAAACGAAATCTCCAGCAGACTGGGTTAAGTACAGATAAGCTAGAAATGAATGTGTAAACAAAGTAAGGAATGCAAGACAAACATACTACTTAAAACTAGCAAACCAAATCAAATCAAAAAACCTGTCTCAAAAAGAATGGTGGTCATTATTGAAAAGAGTTAGTAATATTAAAAAACTTAACAAATCTTCTTATCCTCCTATCAAATTAAATGAAAATAGTACACCGACAAGCGACGATTTTGAAAAATCAACTATATTCAATACATATTTTTGTCTACAGTCACAAGTCAATGACGAAAATACTGATCTACCAGATAACCCAAATATTACTTCGCAGAGCACTATCGATAGAATCGTTATTTCTTCTCAAGATGTTAAGGACACCTTACAAATGTTAAACACTAGCAAAGCTACCGGCCCTGATAACCTAAATCCAATGCTTCTCAAACAAGCTTCATCAGAACTTACATATCCTCTTACTAAACTCTTCAACCTTTCCCTTCAAAACTCATCCTTCCCGAGTCTATGGAAAACTTCAAATGTTGTCCCAGTATTTAAAAAAGGATCAGCTAATATTACGAGTAATTACAGACCCATCTCATTGTTAATTGTACTTGGAAAGTGTATGGAAAGATGCATCTTTAAGCACATATATAATTATCTTCATTCTAATAACATATTAATTCCACAACAATCTGGATTCCGTCCAAATGATTCCACAATAAATCAATTACTATGTATAACAAACGACTTTTATCGGGCTATTGATCAAGGCAAAGACAATGACAATGACAATGACAATGAACTTTATTCTCATAACTGAATTTACAGTGTAGAGAAAAAACATATGTACAGTATGTACAAACTACAATATATATAATAAATGAAAATCAATGGTACATGCATGATGAAGGGATAACAGATATAATTTAACCAAGAGAGCTAACTCTCTCAAATATAGTATCTAATAGTTTACAAATATTGGTAAGTTGGTTTATGTTTGTGACATTAAACAGTTTTTCAAATTTTACAACATTTGGATTTGTTATGAAATATTTTGGTAAACATCTAACCCTTGAATTGGATATATATACATCAGTACATTTGAAAAGGTAGTGAAATTCATCCCCAATTTCATTGCAGGTACATAGTTTACAAATTCTGTTTTCTCTAGGAATATTAAACCATCTACCTATCTCAATAGGTAATTTAGCATTACCAGTTCTAAAGTTACAATATTTCTTACATAATTGAGTTGGCAAAATCAATAAATACTTTTCAAAATCCAGTGAGTTTTTAAAAATCCTATAATTTAAGCCTTTTGGAGAATTATGTACCTCACTATACCATGATTGCTTAAATTGGTCTAATAGAATATTGTATACTTTAGATTTTAACCAGGGTATGTTTATTGTGTTTTGATACCATATATATGTCAATCCACATTGATTTAAAGTTTTCTTAATGGCTTCGCACCATGGGTTATTAAAATTCTTCAATACATTAAAAAGTTTTGCTGACAATTTTGAGTTCTGGAAATTGACTAATTTACCCCAGAAGGAAATCATTCTAACTTTAACATTAATTGTTAAGGGGTATCTTCCAAGTTCCCCATATACCATAAAGTTTGGAGTTGAGGTTCTCAAGTTCAATATATGTTTACAAAATTTTAAGTGTAATTTTTCAAGGAGATTAGTGTTATGAAAACCCCAAACTTCGCATCCATATAATAATATTGGTTTGATAATTTTATCGAACATGTCTACTTTACAATCAATTGTTAGATTATGGGTTCTGCACTTCCCAATAACACCATACATTGCTTTAGTAGCTTTATCAAACAGTTCTTTAACATTAAGATTAAAAGAGTTGCTTTTACAAAAAGTAACACCCAGGTATTTAAAGTTGTTAACAATTTCTAATTGGGAACCTTCAAAAGTAAAATAGTTGGTTTGTTTACCTCTACCAAACATTACAACTTTAGTTTTTTTACTGTTAACCTTAAGACGCCACTCTTTACAATATCTAGAAAAAACATTGAGTAAGTGTTGAAAATCTTCTGGATTTTCTGACAATAAGATGGTATCATCTGCATACAATAAGACAAAAAGGTTTAAATAAATATTAAGATCTTTCTTAATGTTATCAGACAAGCGTGACAAACCTCTGACATTGTTTGTATAAAGATACTCCTCAAGATCATTTAAATATAGTGAAAATAAAAAAGGCGATAAATTTTCCCCTTGTCGTACTCCAACTGTACATTCAAAAAATTCCGAACTTAATCCATTAACCAGTACTTTTGACTTAATACCTTTGTACATATTAGTAATAATTTTAAAACATTTTCCATCAATATTGTTTGATAATACCTTGTTCCATAAACCAATGTGCCAAACAGAGTCAAATGCTTTCTCAAAATCTATAAACGCACAATATAATTTCATCTTATGCAATTTGAAGAGTTCGATAAGAGAATACAATGAAAAAATATGATCTATTGTACTATGACCTCTACGAAAACCTGCTTGGTTCTCTAAAATGAGTTGAACATTGTCAGCATATTTGTTTAACCTTTCATTAATGATAGCAGTGAATAATTTTCCAAGACAGCTCAAGAGTGTAATTGGTCTATAATTTTGGGGTTCTGTACTATCCCCTTTATTCTTATAAACAGGTATAATGTTACCACTAACCCACTGTGTGGGTATAACACCAGAATCAAATATTTTGTTAAACAATACAGTATATAAATTCAACATACAATCTTGGGTACTTTTGATATATTCATTAAAAATTCTATCATCACCACAAGCTTTGTTATTTTTCAACATATTGATACCCTTAAATATTTCTTCACAAGTTATTGGTTGGTTAATGTCATTATTAAGATTAATATCAGATAACATATTAAGTTCATCAAGAGAAAATACATTGTTATTTGACTCTTCTTGTTCATTATAGTTCTTGTTACAACAATCCTGATAAAAAGTAAAAAGATCATATAAATTTGCATTAGATCTTTTCTTATCTGTGTTTGTATTCAAAATTTTCCAATAATCTCTAGGATTATTTGATCTTAAACTAAAAAGTTTTTTTTTCATTTCTACTCTATGCGTTCCATTTGCATTTTTCAACCTTTTTTTATACAATTTTTCTTTTTCATACAAGTCACTTTTAAAAATATCTCCACCAAATTTTTTGTACAACCTTTTCGCTTTTCTATAATTCTGTCGAGCATTCTTACAGTCCCGAGTAAACCATGGTTTCTTATATTTGACATTGAATATTTCACTTGTATTTGTAAGAACTGGCTTTCTACCGAATACATTTTTGGCACTTTCAACCAGTACATCACTAATCTTTTCAACAATGTTATCAATAAATTCTAGTGATATGTTTTCAAGCTTAGTGTTACTTAGTTCATTTTCTAATGATTTTACAATATCTACTTTATCTTCTATATAGTTATGATATACTTCAACTTTTTCGGGATTCCATTGTTTAGCAATTTCTTGTGTTGGCTTTTGTTGATAGATGGATTCAGTGCTGTGCTGTCTTTCAAGTGCCAATACTATCTCTATAGGGTTATGAACATCAGATAAAAATGAGGAAAAAGGTAATATTCTCACATTGTGTACATATCTTAAAAACTCAGTGTTTGAAATACAATAATCTACGACACTTGATTGTTTACATGTAAACTCACCATTTTGGTCACCCATGGATCTACCATTAAGTATTATAATGTTACAATGTTTACAAATATCAATAAGTTTTTTTCCATAGCAGTTAACAGTGTTATCTTTAGATTTCCTTTCTATGGAAAAACCATATTTTTCAATTGCTTCTAGGTCTATTTGATCAACAGCCCAATCAAAATTACTGTTATTGTCAGCACTGTTACAAAAATGTGATAGAGAATCATCAACATCAATAAAATCTCTCAATGTGGATACTCTACTATTAAAGTCACCTAATAAACATATACAATCATTTTCTTTGGACAAGTTAAAAATCTCATTCTCAATATCGTCAAAAATTTCAGATATCAGAGTGGTATTCTTTGATATCAGTAAAGCTTTTACATATATTAATACACATACACAGTTTGTTTACATATAATACATATGCACTGTTTGCTCACATATAATACATACACACAGATTGTTTACATATAATACATACACACAGTTTGTTTACATATAATACACACACACAGTTTGTTAACATATAATACACATACACAGTTTGTTTACATATAATACACACAAACGATTTGTTTACATCATATATTGTATTTTCTTCACTTTATTTGTGTTCGATTCAGCCACATAGAGGTTGTCTCTGGTGTCCACATATAAACCCGATGGACCTTGTAAATGACAGTTGTCAATGTAGCCGAGGAACTCTCCATCCTGATCCAGGATGTGGATACTGTGGTTGTTAAAGTCTGATGTCAGGATCTGACCCTGGCTGTCTGTTGTGATGCCCTCTGGAATAAATGATCCCTTTGTATAAGAGGGAGGACCAGTGTAGGTAAACCGGAGTTTCCCGGCCTGATTGACCACCACTACTGCACGGGCTCCATAGTCTGCCACACAGATATCTAAGTTCCTGTTCTCTCTGATGTATTTAATTTGTTTACGTAATTCAGCAGGTGAATACAGAGGTCTTCCTTTCTTATCGTACTGAATACTTTGTTTCTCTGTGGAGCCAGAGTAACGCACAACTTTTGTTTGTTCATCGTCATTTCTGTCCATGAGAACCAAAAGGTCATCAGAGGAGGTACTACAAACACTGCGAGGACTCCACCCCTGTAGTCTGATTACTGTCTGGTTCTGTGTATTCTTCACTAGGTTCACAGTTCTATCCGTGTAATCAGTATAAAGTAGATCCCCATTCCTTGTCACTGCTATGTCCCGTGGACTGTTCCATGACTTGGTTTGGACTGACTTCACTAGTTCCCCCTGCAGGTTGTAGAGTCTCATCATCTTACCATTACCACAGGTCCAGATTTCTTCATCATTGTGACAAGTAACACCGTCTAAGTATTGATTCTGTGTCTGTATGGTGGAGATGATCCGTGGTTCATCAAGGAGTGGTTTGATAGGAGAGGATCCAAATTCTGAGGTGTCCATTGTGTAGCCATGTTTCTTTGTTGTAATGGAGCATGCTGACAGTGAACCAAATTGTTGGTAAAGTTTTTTTATTTTAATTTTCTGAGGGATAAAGTTTGGAAGAGAAACTGTGAGTTTAGGAGGCAATCTTCTGAATTCAGCATTCCTGGATTTATAGGCAGAGACAAGGCTGACATCATTGGAGTCCAGTAACTCCTTCAGATCAGCAATGTTCTGTCTGATTTCAGAAATAGTGCATGTGATTTCATCTTCCTGCTTATTTAAGACAGCTAGGTGTTTGGAGTCCATTTCATCAAGATCAGATTTCAGTTCCTGTATAATGGTAGTTATTTCTTTGTACAAGTCTTCTCCATGTTTGTCTATTGCTGTTGTCAATTTCCTGGAGTTTTTCTTTACTTCAGATTTCTGAACTGCAATGTTGGACACAATCATCTGATATTTGGGAAAAAGGGAATCTTCTAATTCTTTTAAATCTTTCTGAAAGTCATGTTTGTGGCTTCCAAAACCATCCACAAAGTCGACTACATCATGTGCGTTATGTTTCTTAGAGGAAACACAGAGCACACAAATAGGAACGACACATTGTTTACAGTAAAGTTCACAAATCTTTGAGGAATGTTTTAGACATTTAGTAGTAGATCCCCTCTTTTCAAATGGCAGCATTTTGTGTTCTTTGGATTGATCAGAGAGATGTTCCCCCACACAGGCTTTACAAAGATGTATATGACAAATGTCACAGTACATAGGGGGGCCTGCGGTCTCACAGAGTCGACACCGTAAAACATCCTGGGCCCAAGTCCCAGGGTCCATGGCAGACTCTTTTATACCCTGTTTTAGAGATCCTGAAAAAACAATAACAATTAAGAAATAAGAAGTGAAATATTTATTCCTTTTCAGTTGCTTTGCATGAATTTGTATACATTTTTAAAAAGTGTTATGTTGACCTGTATGAACCTCTTAAGGACAGATTTTTGTTAATTTCAAATATAGATATAGAAAATAAGTAGTCCCAGCTGTTTGGGAGCATGTAACAAATTAAATGGAGTAATGTTGACTTTTAAACATTAATTTGTTTGGTATCGGGGGCGTTCGCCCTATCCACATGTTCGCCTTGGTCCGTTCGCTCTAGGTGCCTTCGCTCTAATTATCGTTCGCCCAAATAATCGTTCGCCTTAAACCTCGTTTGCTCCTTGTTTATAAATAAACAATATTATAAGTTATTTCATTTACTTTTAACTTAAAACTTTTTAACTTTTATCAATTATTCGTATATAATATTAATGTTTTTCCTTCATCAAAAATGACGCAATTGGTATATGTTAATTGTAAGATTTTATTGCCGTACATTGTCGATAACCGTCTTCTTGTTTTTATAAAGATTTGCTTGGTGTTTTTAAACAATTAAATAATTTGAGACTTTAATTGGCTCATTCAGAAGCTAATTAGCAGATGATTATCCCCTATTCTATCTTTAAAGAATTTACATAACACAATCCTTTGATCTCTAATTAATATATATTCGGAAATGGAACATGTAACTGTATTAAACTACTGTCATCCATGGTGATTATTATGTAGAAGTAGAAAGAGCGGTATTGTTTTCATTAATTATATATGTATCTTTCAAAATGTTTAAATTGACAATCTTGAATACACAAAAATACATAAATTAATTAATCCTCTATAAAATTAAGGCGAACGGACACAGTGCGAACGGCGTCAAGAGCGAACGGACCTAGAGCGAACGAAAACTAGAGCGAACGGCGTCAAGGGCGAACGTGGTTTAGTGCGAACAGCCAATCCTTTTGTTTATTCGTTACTAGGCGCGCTACCCCCCCCCCTTTCCGATTAGAATATCAAATATAAGCATTCTTTGGTTGAAAACTAAATAGTTTTTCAGGCATATTTTGTCAGGATTTCGGGTAAGTATGTCCCCCCTCCCCAGACTTTCAAAATCGATGTTATGTCAGTGGGTGCAATTGTCGTAATGTACATGACCCAGTTATACAGCTGTTATACATACGTTTAAATCCTCTTTGACGTTGAATCCTTACACATGATTTTGGGAGATATTCAGTTCCAAAATATGTGTTGTCTCACATGGTTTATGTCGGTAAATACACACCCTAGTCCAACTTGGCGTGTCGGGTCTGGTGCAATCGCAACTTCTCGGACCATTTATTTGTTTGTTGTAGTAAGGAATGAATGGGTAGGCATTACGCGATTGGCTGAATTCAGGTATGTATAGTAAACGTATTAGTTTTTAGCTCACCTGAGCTATTCTGATCACAGTTTGTCTGTCGTCCGTCTGTCCGTAAACTTTTCACATTTTCAACATCTTCTCCAGAACCACTGGGCCAATTTCCAAAAAATTTGGCACAATGCACCCTCAGGCAGAATCCGGGATGGTTCGCACCTATTCTGTTTCGCGCTGAGATGATTCGCACCTCCCTCGGAGCGAAAATTCTCACTGTATTAAGATATATTTTTCTCGTGTTATTATTGCTCTGAAATTAATTATAAGCTATATTAAAATTGAAATAAGTTATAAAAAACATGGAAACGGTGTTTACATTTATGTATGCGCCGCGCCGCTAGTATAACATACGTTTTTTCGTTTTCGTTGTTTTTTTATGAAGCCTTTAGTTTAAACTTTATTTCATTTGAATTGTACATCAATATAAACAATAAATATTACAAACAGGATTCGGAAACTAGTTGTTACAACTTATATTAATCCGTTTCCTTAAGTTAACTTTCTACTATAAAAAACAATAATTGCCCTTGCTGAATGGCAAGTATATTAGGAACAACAAATGAAAAAAGATGAAATAGATGGAAAAATTTAACAAAAAAATGAAAAGGGAAAAATATGATAGAAAATATACAGAGAGAGATATCATAACTTGAATTAACATTAAAAGTGACCGAGTAATAAACAGTCGTACGATGCAAAAATAACAAAATCGACAATACGGTAGCAAGTGGAATTAAGTTACAAATCGTTTAGTAGCAGAAATAAATTGATGTACATGTTTGAAAATGTTTATATTATAGGAATAATTTCTATCTGGGTCTCCAAATAACAGAATGTTTAAAGTGACCGGTCTTAATGGGTCAATGAATAATGAAGCCTTTGAGGCCACGGCCTTATTATATAGGTTCAGATCAAGAGGTATTATTTGTTCTGGGATAATAATTACAGCCCGTCTTTCACTTGAGATTTACCTGTATTTTTATGAAAAATTAGGGGTGTTATTGCAGGTAATTAAGTACCACAGATCTAAAGTGGGAATAACTTAATTACATAACTTTTCTGCTTTAAACTTTACATTACCGCCTCTGCATACATTCAACTACCATTTTTGTATGTGTGATATTGTTTGATAATTTCCATTCCCATACATTTATGAACAAATAATTATGCATTGGAGAATGACATGCAAATTACTGAAAATTACACACAAAAATACACACATATATATAGTTCTATATGCAGAATCATTACTTCAAGTATAAGGAATAATCTGAGATAAATATTCAGGGACACACTTATTGAGGATCTTGTACATAGTGGTAAGTTTAGAAGAAATTCATAAATTATCTTTTAAACAACTTGCAAACGATTGTTTGCATAATTCCGTATATGCAAAATAATAATAATCTTTTATAGCACACATATTTATTGTCGAATTCATTTTTATACTATTTCATAGGCGTCGTAACCGGGGGGCTAGGGAGGTGGCTTAGCACCCCCCCCCCCCCCCAATTTTTTTTTTGCTAAGTTAGACCTAACCATTAAGCACATAGCAGAATAGAGGGTTCAGCCCCCCCCCCCACTCTTTTTTCGCAGGAAACATAATTATTCCGTAGTGTACGTTTGAAAGATTGAGAAGTTGGAGTCAAAGGCATACAGGCCCCCCCCCCCCTCCCCCCACGGATTAGGATTTTCATGATTTGAGGGGAAAATGTAATGGCCGCCCGGAAAGATTTTTTGTTTTGGAAGTAGAGGTTTACTCCCCTCCCACGGATTAGGATTTTCATGATTTTTGGGAATTAGGTTTTTTTTCTCTCAATATTTCTGAGGAACAGTCTAGCCCCTCCCCCACTTTCAATTTGCTTCCGACGCCAGTGTATTTTAAGCAGCAAATACAACTAAATAATTAAGATATGGCCCAACTCAAGTGACTTTTTAAAATTTATTTTCTTATTTACTTATATTCTTGTAATAAACCATAAAAAACTATGTATTTACTATTTATGTTTACATAATATGTCAATGTTTATTCTACCGACACCGGCTACATAAACTTAACCTTTACATGGGCATGATTCATCAATCATTCCTTGTTAAGAATGACATCGATTCGATGCGAAACATCGCGGTGCGAACCATCTCAATGCGAAACAGAATAGGTGCGAATCATCTCAGCACGGAACACGTTTAGATGCGAAACATCCCGTACCCTTTAGGCAAAGGAGATTCAAAGTTGTGAAAATTAAGGAAAACAACCTTTTACAAGGGGAGATAATTAGGAATTATTGATTTTTTTTTTTATAAATCTTTAAAAATCTTATTCTCAAGAACCATTTGGCATGGAAAGCTGAAACTTTTGTGGAAGCATCCTCAGGTAGTATATATTCAAAGTTGTGAAAATCATAGCCCCAGGAGGTAGGGTGGGGCCACAATGGGTAGGGGTTGAATTTTACATAGGAATATATTGGCTAAATCTGTAAAAATCTTCTTCTCAAGAACCATTTGGCTAGGAAAGCTGAAACTTGTGTGGAAGTATCCTCGGGTAGTGTAGATTCAGAGTTGTGAAAATCATGACCCCCGGAGGTAGGGTGGGGCCACAATGGGGGGGGGTCGAATTTTACATAGGAATATATAGACTAAATCTTTAAAAATTTTCTTTTTAAGAACCATTTGACCAGGAAAGCTGACACTTTTGTAGAAGCTTCCTGAGGTAGTTGTGAAAATCATGACCCTCAGGGGTTGGTAGGGCCACAAGGGGGTCAAATTTTACATAGGAATATATAGAGTAATTCTTTAAAATCATCTTCTCAAGAACCATTTGGTCAGGAAAGCTGAAACTTGCATGGAAGCATCCTCAGGTAGTGTAGATTCACAGTTGTGAAAATCATGACCACTGGGGTAAGGTTGGGGCAACAAAGGGGGGGGGTCGAATTTTTACATAGGAATATACATTTGTATAGATTACTAGTAAATCCTTAAAAATCTTCTTCTCAGAAACCATTTGGCAAAGAAAGCTGACCTTGTGTGGAAGCATCCTCAGGTAGTGTAGATTCAAAGTTGTGAAAATGATGACCCCTGGGGGTAGGATGGGGCCACAATGGCCACAAAGTTTTTTTTTTTTTTTTTGCTTGTCAAGATTTTTTGGTTGAGTCTGGCCCCCCAACTTTCAAAAACGATGCTACGTGCCTGATTCGACTACTTGCATGAAGTAAGAAAGTAAAGAATCAACATCATTGATAAGAAAAGACTGGAATAAATTATATTACTTTTTTAACAACTCAAAGTGATATAACAACAAACAACCAAAATATATGCTTTAAAATGGACATATAATTTCATTAAAAACGAAAAGTTAAAAAAAAAAGTGTATTTCGTATGGTGTAAAATTCTTGAGATTCTTTTGCTGTCAGTGAGATTCAGTTTATGATATTCACACTCCGGGTTGTTTCAGGCTTTGATTCTCTGCTTTTGTTTTTGATGGGATGGATCCAGGAATTCAAACATGGCCTTGCACATTTGCGGGAGATCCATTGTGTGTTTCCACCCCCAGTCAGCTCGCGCGTTACTGTCATCAAAACGTTTGGGCCAAGTGTCGGCTGGAATATAAAATATTTTCATTTTTTATAATTGCAATGTATATGAATTGGACATTAAACAACAGACTAGAATACTATTACAGCCTTAGACTAAATTTGTAGACATAAGATGAGCAAACGATTAATGATAATTTTTAAGTACCAATTGCTTGTCGGCCATCAATTTCATACGTCACTTTTAGTTCCGGAACGTATTTTCGGACTTCCTCTACAATCTCGTCTGGTGTAAAACTCATGGCGGTCACATTATACGTTCTCATTTTAAGTTTTGATTCGGGTGTCTCCATAAACTCAACCACCGAACGTAAACAGTCGTCAATGAACATCATAGGAAGCATGGTGTCCTCTCGTAGATAGCACTTAAAATGTCCAGATTTCAGGGCATCGTGAAAAATCTTTACGGCGTAGTCTGCAAATGTGCGTATTTTTTTAAAAGTTAAACAATGTATATTGCGTGTACAGTGTGTAATATTTCGCATGACGTGTAAACGGTAATAGACTTACCAGTGGTGCCGCCTCCAGGATTTGTGTCGGCAGATATGATACCAGGGAATCTTAAACTACGGAAATCCATGCCAAATTTGTGATAATAGTACTGCAAATATAGTGAGATATATACAAAAAATTAATGATTTACAAAATTGAAATGGTAGGTATAATCCTGAAAGTAAACATGAAGATGATATTCGAAATACTAAATAATAGAAACGCACCTCGCCCATCAATTCGGCGTGAACTTTGGAGACTCCGTAAATTGTCCGGGGGCGCTGTATACACAGGTCAGGGGTGGGATCACGTGGGGAGTCGGGACCAAAAGCTCCTGATAGTAAACAAAACATAAGAGTTAACTATGACAAAAATCAAAGTAAAAAAAAAAAGTTCCGAATGAAATTTTCAAATTAATTCAGCTGATTATCAAAGTGCAGTAAACAATTGGTTCTGTACAAGCGGCATGTCCTAACGTTCAATGTTTTATCCTTGAAATCAGCAATCAACTTGTCCAGCCTGTGCCCAACCTGCTATTTTCAGGCTTGAAAAATGTACTCCGCATCATAATGCTCAAGTAAGCTGTGATACGTTTGAGTTAGAATACATATGATCATGTAGTAATTCCCTATTTTCACCATATTCTCCACAAATTGTTAAATAAAAAATAAAAATTTCATTTAGTTTAATAAATATACACGAGTGAGTAAATCGACGCAAACATATTACTCTCTTAATTTATATTTGATACAAAATCACTGCGCGGTATTTGCGTGACGTCTTAGGTAGATCGAGTTCAATTTCCAGAACTTAGCTATACAAGAGGAAATCGGAGGATATATGAAGTATTTGTTTGTCTGAGATATCATGAAGATATCACTAATGAATAGTGATGTAAACGGACGCTGCATTGTATAGCAAGTAGTCCATGCTTTTACGTAACATTAACGATTCAATCAAATGCGTTCGTACCTTTGCTTTTTTATTGCTTTGTTTGGCAAAATTACCATGAAAACTATGTTTTGTGCAATAAAAAATATCAAAATCATAAATGTAATCGGTGTAATATTATTAATAATTCATAGTGACGACCCTCTCAACACAGCCCCAATAAGATTTCTAATTCCATGACTTAGTGCAGTGAGAGTAGTCTGCCCTTTGACTCAAAATCTGAATCAATAAGAGTATATATGTATTCTGATTACAATATTAGGACAAGATAATACATGTACTATGAAATGTTAAATAAGAATGGATTTTCCATATCAGTTTTGCAGGGTTTCTGTTGGAATTATCACTTCTTTGGGTTCGGATGTTATTTTGACAAAAGCTAAAATAGATAACTCAGTGTGTACACATTTCGTTAGAGCCCCAAAAATATTTTCCTTGCCAGACAAAAGCTATTAAACAGCCCTTAAAGGATTATTCATGAGCCAGAATGGATGGATTTATGAAAGCATGCAGTCCCCACGAACAAAGATTAATTGCATTTACACCAAATTTTCATTCGATTAGAATTCTCGGGTTTTAATAAATTGATCTCTAGTTTGATGGGTTAATGACATGTCTGATCTCCTAATCTAGTGATATAGGGGTTCCCAGACACAATAAATCTTGCAGCATGCGATGAAATCTGAAGACAATGTAAGCCTGTATTATATACGTCACTCAGTCTTGTATGGTTACTGGTTATCCAACGTAATAACCTATGCAGTGGTGATCGACAGGGGAGAGGGTCGTTTGGATGGTAATTCATTAAGACTTTCAAAGGAAATAATGCATAGAGTAATTTGTCTCCCAAGAGGTATACCTATGGTACTTGGTACAAATATTTTGAGTCGGTACTGTTTTGCCAGTTCCAGCACGTTGTGAAGACCTTCGATGTTGACACGCATGGCTAATGGGACATTGTTCTCTCCAATGGCGCTGAGTAGCGCACTGAAGTGAATAATCCAGTCGATGTTATAGTTGACTATTAGCTCCTGCAGCTTCTTGAAATCCAAAATGTCGGCAAATACATACGGACCTGTAAAAGCCAGTGCAGAAAATGAGCAGCTAAACAGGCGTTTACTTGTAGGACCCAAATAGCTTACAGTATTATCTATAATATCGATATTGTTTCCCATCATGCTAAACAATGGTCAATGTTCTTACTTACCACTTTCCAATATTTCCTGTGGAGGCTTCAGAATATCGGACATAATGACATTGTTTTGTCCATAGCGTTGTCTGTAAAAAAAATAATATAGAATTTATATATAAAAAAGAGGAGCCGTTTAATTAAAACGAATGTAAAATGTAAACGGTCGCAAACATCTATAACATTTTGAAGAATGTACCAAGGAATTACGTCACGATTGAAATTGTACATATGATTATGTGATCAATGAGATCTGAGTATAGGATTAAATTTTAAAATATTGATGATATATATTTCTTAAATATATAATCAGTAAATGCAATAATTTAAAATTAATTGGTAGGTTTTTTTCGGAGCTATTTTTAGTAAACCCAAAATATCATTTTTGGTTTAGAAAAAAAAATAACTCTGATAAAACCACAAAAAGTGTATGACACGAAATTCCAGCGGCGAGCCACTTGTAACACGTGTCCCGACAAACTACCTGTACTTCATTTCTCTCAGTTCAATAACAAATGATTTTAAATTCTTTGATTTTGATATGTATCTTCGTTTGATTATGAATTCTTAATTGATAACAGTATATACATGTTTAAAAGGTATATTTAAAAACCAACATAAAAAGAAAGGTTTTTCTTTCAATATATAGGCCTATATTTTTATCATCCTATTGGTGAAATTACATCGAAAGGCATTTGGCGTGTGGTTAAATCTGCATATCAAGGAAGTACATGATGTGAATATAGCGTGTGGGCTAATGTATGACAATGATTGCTCAGTCCTCATAGTTACACTGAAGTCTATATCACAAACATGAAGGATGAATTTTAAAAATATGAATTATATTTTGGTGGCATATCGGTTCAAGATTCACTACCCGAGGTTCTTGGCTACATATGGTTACGCAATATTCCCTGTCCTTAATTATCAACATGTTGGATAAGCGCCAAGACCGATCGATAAGTCCCCACATGCCCTTATGCAACACTACAGAATTAGAGAATTATGTGTATTGACTTTAGTGAAAATAGCTGAGACCATTTTCTTAACAGACAAAGCGTGTGTGCTTTAAACTGTTACGTACTATCTAAGGACACAGAATTAGTGTAAGGACAAGATTTGTATCGTAATAAGAAGTGTCGATACTGACTAAGTAAACTACAATGAAACGAATAATTCTTCAGAATGTATTTATATGAGAGAAACACATGTAAAGAAAGAGGGTGGGGTGGGAGGGCTAAGTTACCTCATTACTTTGGCAAGCCCAGTTCCTAGCTGCCCTAGACTCCCTGTACAATAAACGAATATTGAAGACATTAACTTTTGAAAATATCACACACATTTATATGAAAAAATTCTCAGTTTCATCTTTATAACATCTTGAAATTCATTAGACTGAGATTGATCAACCTGTGATTAAGACTCGGGGGTGGTCATTTTTGTCCTTGACCCCCGGTGCCGCACCGGTGACTCCGTTGTACTGACGGACAGAACAAGCCCGCGGGACACAGCTTCGCAACAAATTCCTGAGGGGCAGTCCACTCATCCCAACGTCCGGTTTCCGATTCTTCTTGCTTAAAATTGACACAATAAAACCAACATGTAAATATTTAGACAACAATATTTGATACTCTCCTCTTTATATATATATATATATAAAATTCTCAACAGCTAATTACATATTTACATAAAAGGATTACAACTTGATACACGTGGTTTGAAATTGACCTAGAATAACAACTTTGGTTTTCCCGTGTGTTTGGACGTTCGCCATACATTGACTTCTTATTCATTACAAACTCAAAGCTATAAATGAACTGTGCGGATATTTTGTTCTACAATACAGAGATGTATCCTTGATCACCCTCTGATTAGATCAATAATCATGATCTTCAGTAAAAGTGTTTACATCCCAGTGAAATCATTTTTAGAAAAGACCGATTGAAAACAAATCTCAACATTTCTGAAAATGAAAGGTTTGTGACTATGAATGTTCATGTTCTATAAAGAAATTCACACAAAATGATCATTAAAATTAAACATTTCATGAAAGTGCTTCGTTATCAAACTGATCTCTGTCACGAGTGAGTAATTATGTGGATTTGCGATTGATTCCCAGTTGGTCTAGCTGCTCACACGTGTAAAAAGAGTGTTTTAAGAAATGATGAATCATAACTCAACACAAGAGCAGGTTCACAGTGACACCGAATGGACACGGGGCTGTCATATATTCTTGTCAAAGTCTAGACATGTCACTTCCAATTTGTTATATGACCATAAGTTAGCACCTATTTTACTTATAGAAATGAAAAAAGCGGTTCTACATAAGCACAGTATAAAATAATATATACTATATATACAAAATAAGTCAATTCACATGAAATCCTCAAATGTCGCGAATAATGACATTTAATCAATCAAAAGGTCGTATGACCTATCGACTTCTAAATTAATCAGAGCACAGTAAACAAATCAGGGGTCGCCTTATGGCGTACATGTTTTGATCATTTCTGAGAGAGTCGCTCAACTCCGGACTTAATCCGATTATCCTATAATCAAATGTAACCGCACATAAACTTTTGATATAGGTGTCTGATGATAAGACTTACCTGGGTGCTCTTTATTTGGTTATGTCTCCTTATTAGTAAACCTCGTGGACTCGGGGGCTTGTCCTTTCTAACCAATCGCCTTGTTCGAGGCAGTAAATTGTATACATCCGGTTTTTGGTGTGACGTATTTCCACAATCGATGATCCATTGAAAAAGCACAATATGCTTTGATATTACCAATCCTTCTTTTTAAAGCACGTTTCTTTGGGAGTTCTTTTTCCATTATTACGCTTTAGGAAATAAGCGTCGTTACATGTTATATTAATCCAGATGCATGAAGCCCTATCGCATTTTCTGTAAACAATTTCATGTTTTATATTTGTAAATTTATTTTGCGATCATGATTATAAATAATAAATATTACATCTATTGTTAATTTTACACGGGAAAAGGAAGGAAACTAATGCAGAACGTATTTTAAAACGTTAAACATTTTTTATCGTGATGTTCTACGTCTGATAAACTGCAATATTAATATATTTTAACATAAAAATATTTAATTGGAAAGTATCTAACGAGCTTGAAATAAGTAATTAGAGATATTTTAGTGATTATTTCTGAATATGCATTCATTTTTCCATTTATTATGAATTTATTTTTTTATTTTATGACATTATTTTAATTATTTCGTGCAGTTCGTGATTTTTCTAGGTTGATAAACGTTTCGACCGATCGACAAACTGGCTAGAACTAGATCGTGTAGACTTCAGCACAGTCAGTTTCCATAGAGCTGTGAACCACAATCGGGTTTCTTAAGAAACAGAGAAGTAATAATTATAGCACAATGTCAACCAGTACACTTTAGCACAATAGTCATATTAAACCGCAAAGACAAGTAGAACCAATTTAACAAGACCTAGGACTTTCAGTAGGGCGTAGCTATCTAATCCTTGCGTCAAAATAAGTTAAAAATGACGCGGTTTCAAGCGAAATATGCATCGATTGCGTAGTCTTAGCTTAAAAGCCAGACAAATCTTGTTGTTTTCAAAGAGGCATGGCTTAGTGGCTAGCAATGAAATAGACAGGCCTACGTCACATTGCTGTTTGACACAACTACCCAAAGTCCAAGCTCTTGTTAAAAGGGTTCTAACTCATATAGCTACTTACAAAGTATAGTAACTCTATGGAACGCCATAGCTGCCTTATGTGCCTATTTCATGTGAAGATGGTGCTTTATTATATTATGCTGTGGTTATATCATGTGAAGATGGTGCTTTATTATATGAAGATGGTGCTTTATTATATGAAGGTGGTGCTTTATTATATGAAGGTGGTGCTTTATTATATGAAGGTGGTGCTTTTTTATATGAAGATGGTGCTTTATTATATGAAGGTGGTGCTTTATTATATGAAGGTGGTGCTTTTTTATATGAAGATGGTGCTTTATTATATAAAGGTGGTGCTTTATTATTTGAAGATGGTGCTTTATTATATGAAGATGGTGCTTTTTTATGTGATGATGCTTTTTTATGTGAAGGTGCTTTTTTATGTGAAGATGGTGCTTTATTATATGATGGTGCTTTTTTATATGATGGTGCTTTTTAATGTGAAGGTGATCACTCGGAACTCCTCTTATTTTTGAATACTGAGTTAACCATTTATGTATTATCTCGAAATATTGAAAGTAAAACAAAAAATTGATGCGATCAAAATCCATTTGATACAATATTGCTAGTTCCTCTTTTTTCTAGCACAATTAGTATATAAGCTATCGAGGAGATCTAGCTGCATGTGTACGACTTTACCCCAACCGAACTTACACCTATAAGTGACAACTATATAATGACGGAATATTACAAGAATTAAAGCCTAGTAACGTTATCCTGAAATGCAGAAAATTGAATTTAATAATTATTTGTGTTTAAGCGAAGGTTATGCCCTAGCAATCTGATTAAAATAAGATCTTTGATCCGCTTTTAATTGGGAGTTGATTTTAATGAACTCTCCTATGCAGTTACTCAGACAAACCGAAAGTGAAACAGTGTTTGGACCTCAGCACAAATCATCGCTGCTGACAAGACTTAGTTCTTGAACATAATTAATAAATTCGATGTAATGTATTCTACAGCATTGTTTTTCAAGGAAACTTATTTATAAATACCTTGAAAATAGTCAGATTTTAAATGGTACGAACAATTTAGATATTTTTTGTTGTCGTATGTATTCCTACGCCAGAGTTCAATATAGTATCGTTTAACTCGACGCTCGGCTGTCTCCGTAAATCTCCGACAAGCAGAGAGTCTCCCTTGCTTGTCGGAGATTTACGGTGTCAGCCGAGCGTTTGGTTGAACGAGACCATGGAGTTCAAATTGCTTGGATCCATACAATTTTCGAGAGATATTTCTATTACTGATACATAGTTTGATTGAATTAATTTTATCTTTAAATATTATTATGGGGGTTTCTCGACATTCTTGTCGAAAAAGTCCAAAAATTCATATTATGAAAATGTGCGTAATTCAAATACAAATTAGAAACTACATGTACTTGTCATGCAAAATAACATATCATTGATTTTAAAATAAATAAACATCGACAAAATCAACTCCCGTCAGTTTTTCAGTACTTTGATTTTGTTATTGTCATCGCCCAGTCGGTCTTCGTCATTGATGACCGTTCCTCTTTAACCTAAGTGGTGAGTTGGAGGAAGAGCTCACATTCTGAGTGTTTCAAAACAAAACATCATAAAAAAAACACAAATAAAGGAACGGATTGAGGATCTGATTTAAAACAGACTGATGCCCTAGCTATAGGTGATAGGATTTGACTTGAAGAGAAAGTAAGGGAAATTAAGTCACAGGGAAAGGTCTACTATACTATAATATAGCTCAAAGAAAGCCCTTTTATAAGTGGTAAAGGCAAAAGTAAAATGTCAAGAAATACTGACAAAATATTGTATTATTCAATTAATCATATTTGTCAATTCAGTTGAGATTAAGTCGTACAGTTCATCTCGTAACATAAATACTTATTATGCTAAGAAAGAGAAACTAGCAATTGTGTATTAAATGGATTTTAACTGTATCAATTTTGTTCTAGTTTCAAAATTTCGAGATAGTAAATGTTTAACTCAGTCTTCAAAAATAAAGTTCCGAGTGACCATCTTCACATTAAAAAGCACCATCACATAAAAAAGCACCATCTTCATATAATAAAGCACCATCTTCATATAATAAAGCACCATCTTCATATAAAAAAGCACCATCTTCATATAATAAAGCACCATCTTCACATAAAAAGGCACCATCTTCATATAATAAAGCACCACCTTCATATAATAAGGCACCATCTTCATATAATAAAGCACCATCTTCATATAATAAAGCACCATCTTCATATAATAAAGCACCATCTTCACATGAAATAACCACAGCACAATATAATAAAGCACCATCTACATATAAAATAGCCACATAAGGCAGCTATGGCGTTCCATATAACTCCATTGACCAGTAACCATAATATTATTGCAGAGAATTATAACACAATGAAAAATGGTCCTACAACCCATGTACCAGACATAACATCACAGCCCAAAAACGGGTGAAGCTAAAACGCGGAACGGAAACAGAACGGAATGGAATACGGAAAATGTTAATATGTTTTACGGTGCTACCGTTCTGGCGAGCGCAGAAAGAATTACACATACTGTACCTTGCATCAGTGTCAACTTATAGTTTTAGGTATCAACGAACGTCAAAGAATTTTTGAGAGAGTATTGCTCTACATTAAGTATGCCAAAGGTACTAATTTTAATGGTTATGATACATACAGCGCAACCCCCTACCCAGAGAGAGAGAGAGAGAGAGAGAGAGAGAGAGAGAGAGAGAGAGAGAGAGAGAGAGAGAGAGAGAGAGAGAGAGAGAGAGAGAGAGAGCCCTGTACCTGTTTGTAGGTGTGTAATTTCCCACTTTTAAATTAAATGGTCTGACTATATGCAATATCTACATAATTTTTTTACTTGTTTATTTTTTTTTATTTTATTCCTTTTTATTTAGTTCAAAATGCCCTATTGTTTATTTCCTCCCTACTCATATACTTACCTGCCTACTGTACATGCATGCACAATTAGTTTAAAAATGGATCAATATGGCAGTAAAGTATGGCTCTTGCTAGTATATATATATAAAATCTCTATATTAAAAAAAGATATGTCAATGAGGCATGTGTCGGAGACTATACTGAAATAGCCAGTAGACTCATTACAGATGTTTGATCCACCTCTAAATTTATCGCGGGAAATATAGCGCGAGTGCAGTGTGACGTCATCAATGACTTTGTTCGTCTTTGTTTACGTTTCTCGACTCAATACGAAGGTATGGAAGCATGTAACAAATCTTCTGAGTCTCGCCAAAGCTAATGCGGTACTCAAAACGTGTCTTCAAACCTTAAGACACCGTAAATTACGAGTTAAAAGTCGGCCATTTTTGGCATAGCACCACGGGTGAAAACATTAGAGAGCATTATGGGACGTAGACAAAAAATTTTGTTTGATGAACTGTAGGTTTAGCTCGTTCTTTTTCCCGCGCACACTGGTTCTTAGAGCTCGCTTCGCTAGCCGGCGCTGCGCGCCGGCGAGCTGCGCTCGCTAATATGTTTTACGGTGCTACCGTTCTGGCGAGCGCAGCAAGAATTATACACATACCTTGCATCATTGTCAACTTATAGTTTTATTTAGGTATCAACGAACGTCAAAGAATTTTTGAGAGAGTATATTGCTCTACAATAAGTATGCCAAAGGTACTAATTTTAATGGTTATGATACATACAGCGCAACCCACTTCCCAGAGAGAGAGAGAGAGAGAGAGAGAGAGAGACCGGTACCTGTTTGTAGGTGTGTAATTTCCCACTTTTAAATTTAATGGTCTGACTATATCCCATATCTACATAATTTTTTTAACTGTTTATTTTTTTAATTTATTCCTTTTTAATTTATTTCAAAATGTCCTATTGTTTATTTCCTCCCTACTCATTCATGCACAATCAGCTTAAAAATGGATCGATATGACAGTAAAGTATGGCTCTTGCTAATATATATACATAAAATCTCTATATTAAAAAAAATTAAAAACAAATCATACGTCAATGAGGCAGGTATCGCAGTCTGTACTGAAATAGCTAGTACACGCATTACAGATGTTTGATCCACCTCTAAATTTATCGCGGGAAATATAGCGCGAGTGCACTGTGACGTCATCCATGACTTTGTTCGTCTTTGTTTACGTTTCTCGACTCATTACGGAGGTATGGAAGCATGTAACAAATCTTTTGAGTCTCGCCAAAGCATATGCGGTACTCAAAACGTGTCTTCAAACTTTAAGTCACTGTAAATTACGAGTTAAAAGTCGGCCATTTTTGGCATAGCACCACGGGTGAAAACATTAGAGAGCATTATGGGACGTAACAAAAAATTTTGTTTGATGAACTGTAGGTTTAGCTCGTTCTTTTTCCCGCGCACACGCGCCGGCGAGCTGCGCTCGCTATAATGTAACTTACTTGACAGATGTGTCAAACAAGCTAAAAACGATGTACTATATGTTATTTTTTAATATTGTTCAAAATGTTATCCAAATTCAAGTTTATTTATTTAGAAAATGTATGCATTGCATGCTTTGACCAATAGTCCAAGACTCCAAGTTTATCAAACTAAACAACATATCCAGCTCTCTATTCGGATTAAGTTGCAGGAATGTACAATTATGTAGGTAAACGTAAAGAAACTGTCATACCTAAAATACTAGGTATAAGTAATCTAAAACGGTAAAGATGTAGACAACGAACGCCGATATTAGAAGAAAGAAAAGAGATTGCAGGACATCTAGAACGTAAGTGATCCAATAAAATGATTCTGTGAGAAAAACCTCGTAAATCTTAAATTTAAAAATAAATTTTTAAAATACATGTAGTATGGATCACTAAAATTTCAATGTGGATGAGAGTACATCATGTTTGAATTTTTTAAAATAAGTTTGAAATCCCAAGCAAGTTTCGAAGTCATGAAAAACAGAAGCAAACGTTTCAACCAAACTACCCTTCACTATTATTCCAACAATATTACAAAAGGAAAATAATTTAAAAAGTTATTTTAATAGCTTTAATTACAATGTGTACACTTCATTTTTCCGTTTCGTATTTTATAAAGCAAATTGAATGCAATTATTTAGTTGATAGACATTCGTAAGAATGATATCAAATAACTAAGCAATCTTTTGATAACAATCATTCATAAAATATGAATAGATGATACCAAGTAAATAGTTTGTGTCCGATCTATACAATATTTAAGCGATAAACGTCATAGTATTTCCCGCTTTCCGTTAAGTTCCACTTTCCGTCCGTTTTCCGTTCCGCGTTTTAGCAACCCCCCCCCCCCCCAAAAAAAAAAAACCAAACAAGTGTATCAAGGTTCATTTGCCGATTATTACATCCCCAACAACCAAAATATACCAAAGAATCAGTGCACCTTTGTTAAATTACACGATCATCATAGCCCGTACCATGGCTCACTATCAAATAATCCAAGAACAACATTACCAGATTATGAATACATAATAGTCATATAACAAAAATATCATAGCTCATTACAAGATTATCATAGTCAAACAACCAGTGTGTCATAGCTTGTTTCATACCAACAAGTGTATCATAGCTCATTATCAAACTTACTTCAAAGTCCGACAACCGGCGTATTATATATCATTGACAAATTTATGGCCTATTCCAACAATGATGTTTACTAAAATCCTATACAATGTATTTTAAGAATATGTTCAGAATCAGAGTTTTTATTTAATATAGTAATGTTGCAAAGGCACTTTCGATGCACATCTTCAGAAATATATTAAGGTCAGTAATTTTAAAATATAAAATTTGATCCATCTTGTAGCAGAAGTGTGGGTTTAATTGTCACATATGCAATGAGTCATGCGCATAACGATCAAAATTCTACTGACTTGAAATCGGAACCTTACATAATGAACAATGTCGATTAGTGCAAAATTCCTTTCCAAACTTTTTTACTGTTGTCAGATTGCGTAAAATGTCAAAAATTGCATAACTTGCTTCATTATAGACATCGGTATTGTTCATTGGGTTTTTCACATTGATGTTAAGTAAAAGTTTAACAAGTACAGTGATCCTTTGGGAAGTTGGCATATACTTAAAATTAGTGCCGGATTTCAATTTAGTGCTTTTTTGCGCTTGGTCTGCAAAATTTGCGTGGAACGCAACTTGAATAATGTATTTATGATTAAAAGACCCAAAAACAAAAGCAACTGGTAGATCGATTTCTGTTGTTATCAGAGTCTGATAAGACCAATTTAGACTTGGTTTTAAAATCATGGTAAAGTGTTGTTTGTTTTTTGTTTAATGGATAACAAATTCTTGTTGTGGATGCTAGTTAAAACAGAATCTAACAGCACAAATTTTCCTTAAGCAAAACATTTGGCGACAACTGCAGTTCTTTTTGCATTTTTATGACATTGTTCGCTTTCTTTTACATTCGAAAAGATATACACATGTACATAAACAATACAATATGCAAGATATCTGCTTCATATCCCCTCTACGTAGCCCAGTGTTCTTGCTAAGTGCAATGGTGAAACTACCTTAGTAGTCCAGTCTGTGTGCACATACAATCCGTATCTGAATGACGTCATATCATTTCTTTACTTCCTCTTCTACGCGCAAGCGCAGCAAGATCACGTGTCGTTTTCATTGACGAAGTTCGAGGTCGTCCGAAAGAAAACGTTTCGTCCACAGTGTCCTCACACTCTTGTAGCAGAGTAGCACTAGTCGCCGTCCTCACCCCATAATTCTCCATTGTGATGTCAACACTGCTGGCGGTCGACTGAAGACTTGAGGTAGAAGACATAATTACGTGACGTGGAACACGATTTTTTTGTAAGGACCGTATTGTGTGCTGTATGTCGCAAAATTGTCTCTTTAGAAGGATGTCATGCTGACGTAACTGTATCTACAATCAGGCAATCATTGCGAAAATTAATGAAAACAATATGTTTCATTAACTTGTACAGAATATGTACATTTTTATTGTTTTCCATTCTGCTTAGAATGTTTTGCAGTTATAAGGAAAACAACAACTATATGGTCTACTCAGTATAACACTGATGCAAGTTGAATCATCATTGAAACTTCCTCAAAGCATAAATATATCGACTAGCAAAACCTACTTATGTTCGGAAAACATCATAATGGTTTGCTAGCTTTCAATATTTAGTTCCTGATATGTTGAGCTTTTTTGCTTGAGGTCCTACTGACGTACATAATATGACGTTAATCTCTATAAACCAGATCAATATACATTGTAGTTATTATTTCGACCAAACAAACTTTTTATCTATTAGGTGTAATTGTAATAATTTTCGACCTTATGAGTATAAAATTCATAAATATCTCAAAGAAACCAACGAAATGAGTGTAACTTTTCGTTAACGATCTTGCCGGGGCTCTTTTACGCCATATACTCTCACCAGTTCTTGTCTGACCCAAGTCATAGCCCGAGCTAGATCCTCCATCCGGTCCGTCGACGTTTCACAACTTCCGGGCACCGCAAACCTCCGCGGTAATTTGACGTTCCCTTGTAAGTTTGCATGGCGGAGAGGAACTGTGCTACTCTCCATTGCTACAAACTTACATCCCAGGAAATAGAAAATAAGTGTGTAAATTGCAATGTAAATTGATGTGTCTAACGATCGATGAGCTTTTTTACAAACTACATAGAATTATGACAGATTTGACTGTATATCCTTTTTCGTTACTAGTTACTGAAATCTGGCCTTGGAAAACAAATACACATCAATCTTTTAGTTTCAATAAAACAAGAATAGAATTCTAAGCCCCCTCTCTCTCTCTCTCTCTCTCTCTCTCTCTCTCTCTCTCTCTCTCTCTCTCTCTCTCTCTGAGAAGTAATAATGTACAAGTTTACCTCAAACGGGAAGCATAAAAAGTTCCAGCATGTTGTTCCTGTGAAAAAGTTAAGAGAAGGAACCAGACGTGAGAGCAGGGTTACTACAAGTGTAATTATTTCTGACAATTATAAGCAATCTTACATCACTTTCACTTATCTATTACCTGCTGTTCAGCCATTATTATTTGTCGCTTTCCAGCGGAACACGGCAGTCACCTCTTTCGGCCTTGTGTTGATAAATAGCGGCTTTGGGTTCCGTTGTCGAGCATATGGGGTTTGATAATGCCCATTTACACAGTGATTCGACAAACCGTCAGTTAAATCAATTATCATGAGCTCGGGCCTGATGAATCCCGGGGGAGAATTCTGATACCGATAATTAAAGCGTATTTACTGTGGACAGTTTTTATCTCTGTTTGATTGACAAGCATCACATTTGTGTAGTTACAAACGAGGTAATTGATGCGATTCCAGTGTCCGATGTATTTTTTGTTTCCACCCTTGTTTTTGTGTTTTGAAAGATTTCTCTTTCGAAATGCTGATGTTTTCTATTAGAAAAAAAAATCTGGTTGGTGATAATGAAAGTCTGTTTTGAATTAGTGAATGGTGTTGAAATCCACAACTATATATAGGTCTGCTTAATTAACTGTGATTATATTGCATGTGCATGCACCTCTATAAATGTCCGCAATATACTTACACTTATCGTCTAATCGTGGATCTATTTATTTGATTATGCAATATTTTTAACAAATGACGAATTAGATATTGGGTTTAGTTTTCGAGAGTGGCGATCTTTCAAGAACACAGATTTTTTTTATTTTCACATTTACTTAACCACAGTTTAATTTCTTTTTCACGCTGTGACACAGACATGTATGCAAAAAAATGATAATGGTGAAGTTAAAGAATACCAAGTTAATGTATATCAAGTACAAGAAAAACGCGACTAAGATGATATTATTTGCTTGAAATATTATATTGCAGAATACTGGTATTCCCAACGAACTGTATGCATTAAATCTACCCAAATCAAACTCTAGATAGATAAGCAGAGAAACATGAAATTACTCGCGACTTAATACACACGAATCTCTGGTGCAACTGTAATGCTGTAAAATACAAAATTTTACAAGTTGATATGTTGTAAATTTTGTATATACACCCAACCAGTAAATTCAAAATTTACAGCATGACACAACTGTTAATTAGTGAGCAAAAGTCACATGAAATAAAGATGGATTCAATTGATACTTTTTTCACTGATTTCAAATGAAGATGTTACGATATCCGAAAGACGCATTTAAATGATTTATCATTCTCTTGACACAAACACATATTGTTGTTGCTTATTGTTATTGCTGCTATATATATAAACTTCATTGCCGATATGTACGAGCAAATATTATAGTAAATTGTGTCCAGTCGTTTATGCATATGAAAATTTTGTTAAAATGCAGTAATTCCGTCAGTGCCATAACATTATACATATTCAGCTTATGTTACTTCAGAATTCTAGACTTCGGGGGGGGGGGGGGGTGAGGGGTGTCCAGACATGTTTTTGGTAATTTTACTATGTGAATTTCAGGAATTTGAATTTTCCAGGGGGGAGGTTATGTCCGAGACCCCCCCCCCCTCACGCTAGATCCGCGCATGATTGCATTTAATTTCTTGGTGAAAAAGTGGGGGGGGGGGGGGTCTATAAACATCTCATTAAAACATTTATCATTTTTAGTTTTATAGGTTTTACCATAAAATACATCGTATATTTTGTGTGATTTAGCATTTCTTCAATTGATTTTTTATATACTTCGTACCAACCAATTTTCTATCCCATCTTACATGTCATAATGGTCAATAGTCATCCAAAATGCAATGTATTATACTTAAAACATGCAATCAAAAATTGACAAAAAACTTTAAACCCAACGAAAAATGAATATTGATGTAGTATCATCAAATGATGCTACCCCCTCCCAACTTGGATGAAATTGTTATATGTACATATCTACACTTGCATGCCAAAAGTATGTCAAATCTTTTATATATATTTTTCCCCGATATATTTCAATGAAAACAAGACTTATTTTATTTTTTTAAAGGTTTTCTGAAGTTGTTTTTGTAAGATTTTGAAGAATATTATATTGATTAAAGTAGATTCAATTTGCATTTTTGACAAACATTAAAATAGTCGTTTGTATAATTTGATATTTCAAACACAACACGAAGATATTTTTAATTAAGAGCTCTACAGAGACATAATAACAGTTATGTTATTTATGTCTCTGCTCTACTTTATATCTTTTGCAATATGCGAGCCGAAAAAATCTTACTTTTGATTGTTAACATCAAATCTCAGGAACATAAGGTTGGAAAAATATCTAAATATGATGCCCCCAAAAAAGCTAGAGAAATTCTGAATCTATCAAACAGAGTCTTTTCAAAATCGGTCAAGTGGTTACGTTGAAAAATGATGGTTTTCAATGAAATGTGTAGCGAAAAGAAAAAAAAATGACATACTTTTGGTACCTGAGTGTAAGTGAAAGTGATAATTATATCCTTTATGTGTTGTCAATGCTACGGAATTCAAAAACGGACACATTTTCATTCTTGTAGTTTCGGAATAATGATATCGATACTCCCGGTTCTCTCTTTTCCGATTTAATCCACGTCAGTTAAGTGTTTGTGTTTACTACAAACACGTGAAACTTTGTTGTACTGACTGTAAGATTAAAATTTAGTTAATACATTATTGTTTACAATGGATTTAGATGAATCTTTTTCATCAGAATCAAGTGTTGACTCGGATGAGGAGGTAAATATATTTTGTATATATTCAACAACAATACATATTGCCAAGAGATCCAAAGAAAATTGACAAGTTGTGGAAAACGCATCTTGCTCAACAGCTAGCAGTAGGGGTTTTATTACTTAATTAACTACAATTGTGTGATTTTCTTTTCAGTTACAAGAAGCATTTGCAGCTGGAAAGTTAAGGCCAGGGTTGAATCTTGAATTGCCAGCTTCATCTAAAACAATAAATAACACAGTAAGTGCTGCATGTATACACAGTTTTTGGATATCATATTGATATGAATTACTGGACGGTAATTCCAATTTTGGTTTCAGAGGGCCTGAATGTTTTTAAACGAGATATGTAGAATGTCTAAACAATGTATATGTGTTGGTATATGCCACTTGCCAGTACATGTGGATCTAAACAAGTCCAATACCAGTGCACAATTTTTATGTTCCTCAATTTATACACTGTCTCAAGATATTTGCAGCACATTTCCTTAAATTATTTGATTTTTTTAAATACCTCGGAGTTCAAATGATGTTCATTCAATAGCATGAAAAAATCCCAGGATTTCTCCTATGAAATGCCCCCTCAAGATGGCCAGGTTTGGAAACATGGTTAAAAATAAAAAGTCCATGAATATATGTCAACACTGCCCAATATAAATTACCGTTAAAAATCTGTTTTTGCTCCTGCGAATTATTTCAAGTAAAAAATGAAAATGTGTCAATGAAGATATCTTGGTTATTTTCATCGATTTCAATTGCTTTTCTTTCACAGGTCTGTGTATTTTTATTTAAAAATCGTCCAAATGTGCTGCATAAATATTTTGGGACAGACTATAAAAGTTTTTCATGTACCTTGATAATTGTGCAATGAACTGTAGCTTTACTGCTTTTCAACCCAGGCTCAGTTATGTTGCCAAATAGATCAGTTGATAGAGCACATGCTTTGGAGATTTTGGGCCTGGTCCAATTCATCCTACTACAATTGAGATAATCTCGTGGTGATATGGCTCAGATGACTGTGCATCTGACTTTTCTTTATTAGGCGAACAATCAGTATTAAGATATGACTGGACAGTTGGTTTCTTGGAGTAAATTTGATTTGAAATATTTCATGACAGTATTCAAATATTTCATTTGAAATTCAAAACAGGATTTACCAGCTTGTCAGTTTTTTTGTCAAGTTAAACATTTACCATCTCTATCTCAGAAAAAATTTTCCTCATTGGTTTCCAATCTTTTATCCTAGAATCTTCTGTAGGCATTGATTCTTTGTATATATCTTGCATTCACTGTAGCTAATCTGCATTTTTTAGGTAGGTTCCTGATGCATATGTAACATAACAAACACTTGAATAAAGATGAAATATTAAAAAGTGCTCAACGTACAGTGATTATGAACCATTAATTATCATTATAGGCAGGTCTGAATCAAACTTTGTTGACGATAAAGAAAAATCTGCCATGGTTGGAGCGCTTAGATGTGACCAGTAAACCCGCAACGACGCACAAAGATCTCATCAGTCAGAGTGAGACTGACGTCCATGATGATTTCAAGCGAGAACTGAGATTGTATGTGTCTGAGATTGTACTGTCATTATAATATTTCAATGTAATTTGCCCTTGCAAAAGCTTTTCATTCATTTAAGCAGAAATTCATTACAAAATTTGAAATTTTCAATGTTTTTCATTTAAATCAAAATTACAAAATAATTTGTAAGGGAGATAACACACAATAGTAGTTTTGGTTGTTATTTTCATTGTATAAAAATAATCTTTTTTACAATATGAAAATGACAACGACAAAAACTGTTAGTTTCATTCAGTAGTAAGGATAGATACGATCTTAAAGTGTTGAAAAAGGAATAAAACTAAATAAATAATTTAACATTGTTCCATTAAAGTTTAAAAGAATACTTCCTTAGTTAATCTGGGACCTCCAAGACTAAATTTATTTTATTTCATGAAAACTATTGGAATAGATCAATTTTAAATGTAATCTTTTCTAAGAAGAATTGCAAACTTTCTTCTTTTTTTTTGAAAACGGAAAAAAGAAACCCTATTCGATTTGTAAAATGATATCATTTGTGAACAACATGAACTTTGATATTAGCTGTGCCATTATTTTAATATTTCTTTTCTCAGCTATTGTCAGGCACAGGCCACTGTCCTTGAGGCAATACCAAGACTCCATAGTATGAGCATACCCACGAAAAGACCAGAGGACTTCTTTGCACAGATGGCTAAATCAGACGATCATATGAAACGGGTAAACTGAAATTTGAATACTGGTACATTATATACAGTAAAACACGCTTATAACGAAGTCCCAGGGACAGGCAATTTTACTTCGTTATAAGCATAATTCGTTATACCCGTTAAGTTTACAACATGAAATAGAGACTTGGGAAATGAAAATCACTTCGCTGTAAGCGTCAATTCATTATAAGCGTGTTCGCTATAACTGTATTTTACTGTATGTGGTATGGTGTATATTATATGAGTGACAATAACTTACAAACTAAGATTCCATACATCATTTTGTTCTTCATTTAAGAATTAGATAATTTTGATGGGTTTCTTTTGTAATTTGGATAAAGCATTTGCTAAATATTAATGGGTTGTAATGAAGTTTACGGTAGTATTACAATATTAAGAATTGATGAAATTAAAAAATATAAAATGTTGAAGGATTGCATGTAAAATGTATATTAAGAATTGATGAATTTAGAAAATATAAAATGTTGAAGGATTGCATGCACAATGTACCTTAATTCTATTTTAGGTCAGGGAGAAACTAGTGGAGAAACAGACAGCCATAGAAAGATCTGAAAAAGCCAAGAAACTCAGAGAACTCAGAAAATATGGCAAAAAAGTAAGTATAAAGAAGCTCTATTTACTACAAGTACAATAATAAATAAATCATATCTATCCCAAAGTGTGACTTTATGCTGGAAATTAATATGAGGGATTAGCTGGTATGTTAAGGCTTCCGCCATTGAATTCACAGCGATTTGTAGAAAGTCAATTGTTTGTACTAATTCATACGAAATGACATCATAATTAAATTTGACATCACTATCTGCATTCCTTTTGATATTTCTCGGGAATTTTAATAATTGTACATGTAATTATTAAAGGTAAATTTTATCGGACATTATGATAATAAAACCAATTGTTTCCTTTACATAGATGCTGTCATTATTACTAGTGATACTGATCTCAATATTATCAATATTTATTATAAAATAATTAGCAGCTTTAAAGCTTTATGATAGGTAAACAACTATTTATAAAATAATGGTTTGAAGACTCTCCCTACCACAACTAAAACATGGAGATAAAAACAGCTTGGCACAAGTAAAAAGTCAATACCGGTACAATCTTTGTATATTTTGTGTGATATTGGGAGAGAAAATAAGTACCGGTACCAATCTGAATCATGCTGGATAAGACTTACTAATCGGCCCAATTTTGTGTTAATCACACTAAAGAAGTAAAAATGTGCCTAAATTTGAGGATGGGGCCAAATGTTTTGATGATATTTTAAATTGAAGAAATATTTTTATGAAGCCCTCGCAAAATCTACAAAATACATGTCTTATCAAAAGATTTTTTATAAAGCATAAAAATACTTTTGATATAATCTCATAAATCACTTGCACCGATGTGATCCATATAGATCATTTGCCGTGGTAAGATACGCATTTTACGTAATTAGGAAGTGCAGATGACATAACAAGAATGCATCAAAGTGTTGGATAATGCTGTTAATTTGTGTTATAAAAATGTCAAGAAATATTCCCTCTTAAATTGCTTTGAGAGTACCCCTTTTCGATAATACATTAATTTTAGCTTCGGACAGCCTTACCATAGCTGTGTAGGATTGTTTACAAGATATTTATTTTTTTATGTAGGTTCAAATAGAAGTTATTCAGAAAAGACAGAAGGAAAAGAAAGAAATGCTGGATGCTGTCAAGAAGTACCGCAAGGGTCAGAAAGATAAACTGGATTTCTTGGAAAATTTGCCCGGGGAGAAGAAAAACAGTCAGAATAAGAAAAGTGCAGATAATCTTCGGTATGATCCCAAAAGCTTTACTAATATATGGCTATTGTAAATTGAGTAAATGTAGGAGTTCATGTATACGTGTGTTTTGTAAAGGTCTTGTTTTTCTATCCACTCACAAGTAGCAAATTTGTTGTGTTTAAAGATCAGAATAATAAGAAATGTCTAGTCATGTGAATCAAGTGTAACCAAATTATTTTTAGTATTTTAATGGCGAATATGGTTGCTTGCAGATACAGACATTAGAAACTAGATTTAATATTGTTTTACTTTAGGCCAAACAAAAAGAGAGAGTTCAAAAACAAGAAGTTTGGATTTGGAGGACAGAAGAAGAGGTCTAAAATGAATACTAAAAGCAGTGCTCTAGACATGTCAGAGTTTAACCCCAATATCAACCAGAAGAAACCAGGAAAGACAGGAAAAGGAAAACCTAAACCCGTATGTATAGCAGTTCTAGTTAAACTTTTTCTATTAAAAAAAACTTTTTCTGAGCCATGAAGGAGCATCAGGCTGGTGCTTATCCCAGGTTTACTGTGGTGCTAAGCAGATGAGAGTCATTGGCTCCCCCTGGATGGGACATTAGTCCATTGCAGGATAACTTGAAAACGGTGACCTTTTTGGGTTAATGGCCTAACGCCTATGACCACTTAGTTATGTGCTCAATTATATCTATAGACATGTACAACCATAATGGCAACAAATGTTAGAATTTACTAAAAATTGAAACGGAAATATATTGTGTTAAATGAAATGGAGTTCAATTTATATCTACTACTATTGGTAACTCAGTGGACAGCAACACAGGTAACCACTGAAAATGAGAGAACATTGCAATCCATAGCATTAATTTTAATATGTGCAATCACCCTTAATAGCATTATTTATAATAATCACTCACAACTGACTCTCTGGATGGTAGACAGTCAATTAACTTATTGGTTTACATCATCTCATCCTTTTTTAGGGTAACAAGAACAAGAGACCTGGTAAAGCACGGAGACAAAAAGCCAAAAGTAGAAAGAAGTGAAGAATAAGAGTTGTTTTGTTGTAGGGAAGTGTCAAGGAAATGAACAAGGTGCTGCTGAATTATGTGTTCTGATTTCAATTTTTAAACTGCTTTGTAAATCTTCACGAGAGACTTTGAAATCAGTTTAGATACAAGTACCTGTACATTGAATCAGTCAGTGTCTGTGATAACATTTCTAGGGTTGGTAAAGAAATGCATTACGGTATTTTGTTACATGTATAATATTTTTCTCTTACATTAAAGTGTCAATATACCATCTCTCATCACTTCATCAGATGCATACATCATTATGCATAAAATCTAATGTAATTAAAATCTAATGTAATTTTCAACCTAATTAAAGAAATGAATAAACGATTTAAAACATTGTGTATGTGTTAAAATTTATTTGAAAAATTATTACAATACATTTGTGGTAACAGGCTTTTGTACATGTTCTTGAAAACCCGCATTTATTATAACAAATAACATCTAAAATTAGACATGACTTTGACACAGCACCTGTTTTTTTTATGTACAGTATTGCAGATTATCCTGCATATAATAGGATGTGACTTTGTCATGCACTTCAACACACAATAACAATTTCAGTGATATCGATGATTTCAACAAATGAATAGAGGCGTGTAAATTAAAACTGTACTAATTCCTAGTTCATATTTTCTGTTTGTTCCTTAACTCTCCATGCGGCATCCATATATTTGGTGATAGGAGTATTCTGTCTGTAAAAGTTAAGCCTGCGATCCGATCTATCTGAGTCAATCTGAAAATATTTGATAATCCATTAAACTGTTGTGCATTACACATGATTTTCATGTTAAAAAATACACATTATAAAATCGATGTTTTTTTCTCAATAAATTTAACTTCATTTTATATCAGTTTGCTTATTATAAGCTGAAGATTAAAATTCAAAATGATAAAGAATTTGCTTTGAGACAGCCTTACCAGGGGCTTGGTAATCCATCCGATTTCCTGGGACTCTGTTTGGGGGTAGACATACTTCTTTACTGGTTCTTGATTGGCTCTTTTGATAACATTTTTGAAGTGACCTGTAAAAGATTTTACCCCATTATAAATTCACCCTAACACAGACTGGTTAAAATTGAACCTTTACAAGCTCCTTTTATTTATATTGTCAGCTGTGGTTGCACGAAAAAAACATTTGCAGTTTTTAATTAACCTTGATTAGAATTACCCTCCTGTCGATGAGGGCCAGTAGGGCAAAAATAAAAAGGGGCAAAAATTTCCCTGTACTCCATGTATATAGCTAAGTAAGTTACTTGGTTCAAATTTTATATTGTATTCATTACAATGTACATATACTCTGGTAAGTGAGAGTGAAAGCCTTTGGCCTGAACAATACCTGTTCTAAAGGTATTTTGGTTGTTTCAAGTTTTCAGGTTTTGACCACAATCAACCAGCCAGGGAATCAATTTAAAGAACATGAACCAATGGTGAAAGATAAAATTATATATATACCGGTATATACTGCTACCGTTATTTGATAAACCTATGCTTTATCAGTGAGAAACTTATATTTATTACACATTCAATAAAAGGGAGTTTAAAATTTGATCTGGTTGGATAAGAGTTTTATGATGTTTGAAATACTTCATTTAATATTAAACAACATTTACAGTATATAAGAAAAAAAAAAGATGTCTACTCACTGTCTTCTTCACCCTCCTCCGTGTCATGTCTAGAATTGGGTTTCCCAGTGATGACATGAACTGTTAAAAAAATCATTTCAATTTCTATTAATGCATTGATTTATAAGCAATATAGTTATTACATAGAAATAACAAAATAATTAATTATGTAAAGGCACAAGTTACAGTAGTATATTACTGTGCTGAAACTGGTTTTGTATATACCAGCTAGATGCATGCCCATATCATCACCTTACTTGTGATGCAAACTAAGTTTTCATTGTAACTCTTAAATATTTCAGTTGGCTAAAGAAGGAATGCATCTAAAGATTATTGGGTCACGCCATGTATTTATACTAGTATACACATCCATCAATATTTGTTGTTGTGATGCAACAACTTAGTTTACCAGATACTTTTTCATATTTTACCCATGAAAGTGGACTATACCAGGAAGATATATACATATTATTTAAGAAATGAACTCAATGTCTACCCAAGTTATACTCGTATAACCTGGGTTGGGGCAATTTACGCTTTATAATCCGCGAAGTGGATTATAAAAAAGCGTAAATTGCTCCAACCCAGGTTATACGAGTATAACTTGGGTAGATATTGAGTTCATTCCTTATAATTTAATTTTCTGGAATTTGCTGTACAAATTGAGTCCGTTTTACTTTTAAAAATGATAAAAATCTGTTCAAAATTCAAACGTAATGTCAAGTGAATTGGTACGTTGGTGCATTGTGACGTGTCTTGTGACGTGCAAACCAGGTTATACAAATTTAACTAAATTTTTCTATCCAATCAAATGCCGCGTTACAACCAGAATTAAATTATTAATTCATATGGTTTTGTTTGTCTTAACACATGCCCATATTACTTTGGATGTGACATAGTGATTAACGTATATAACTCTTTCGATCATATCTTAGACAATATCAACAACAACCAGTTACATGTACATTCATTTCCAGTAAATTTATCATTTTTTCTTATGCCATTAATCAAAACATCGCCAAAATTCAGATTTGACATTTTTGATTATTTCCTTTATGTTTACTTCCCCCCAAAATTACAGTTTTTAGAGCCCATAACTATATAGCATGACCCTCTCCGAATGTGCCAGTTTTCTTTTGTTTCTATAAAAAAAACCCACTATATTAAACGAAAACGTGGTTTAACCATGACCTTGTTTCATGACAGTCACAATGCAGAATAAAAGAAACAAATCATACTATAGGACAACTTAACCTCTTTAAAAAGTTAGATACATGTAAATTAAAACTTTCACATAGCGATCACAGGGGCTCGTCACGAAAGTTTTTTTCAACCTTTTATATCTACCACCTCTAAACAATAAAAAACACTTTTATTGTATAGAGGTGGTAGATATAAAAGGTTGAAAAAACTTCGTGACGGGCCCCTGTGTAGCGATCGTTGAACTTACTTTTCTTAAATGGGTTTACGCTGTAATTTGTGTACAGTTTTTGATGCCGTTGTTCCTTTGTAATCGTTTCACATAAAATTGCATTTTGGTGAACGAAATTTAAAGGATCTTTTTCTTTTGTTGCTGCTGCTTTAGCCATTTCTGTTTTGTGTGTGTTTTCCCCGGATGTTACGTAACTTGTTGAATGGTTGCTAAGACAGAAAGGTTGAAATCACGATCCCGATGTAAATTCGTGCCACTCAAAAGATACATCGTCGGGACCCACGGGTTTTCTATCCGTTACACTACTTTCAACCCGTAGGGGCAATGACCTGAAGACGATCGTATCCATAAAAAAAAGCAGTGTAACAGATAGAAAAACCGTGGGCTCCGACGATGTTTAAGATAGTACAAAACAGATAAGATTAGGTTTTTATTTTTCTGGAAACTTGAATTTTTGTTATTGGGAATGAAATGTAAATAAATGAAAATTTTAAAAAAAATCCAACCTTACAATTTTGCCCACATTCCCCCAAGCCAACCATTTCAGTGAATCTCCTTGTAAATTGGATTGTAAAATGAAATAGTCATTGTTAGAATTTGCTGTGCGAATAAGTTTTTTTTTTAATGTTACAAATGTTTGTACTGCTATTCATACATGGGACCTATGTGTTACTTACAGACACTGAAATGAATACTAATTATAACTAAAGGTATTTTATGACAATAAATCATCCTTTAAGACGAATTAGAGTTAACAGTCTTTAAAAAGAAATTTTATGTTTCAAATTTGAATAAAATTAGCAGCATGATTGTCATGGGCGGACTTCTTTTGTCCTATATCGGCTTAGGCCGATATGCGCCGGTTATACGGCGAAATGGAAAAAAATTTATAGAACTGTTATATTTAGCAACGCCATTTCGCCAAAAGTACAAAAATACTGATATTCTTAGTGTCTTCTGGGCAAAATTCCATAAATTTGTTAAATCAATGCGTTCAATCAACATGCGTGCTGATTTAATAACAAAGATCTTCATTTTTCATCACCATTTGAATTGTGAGATTCATACCGGCGAACCTTTCCAAGTCAAATGAAGCAAGTAGCCGGTACGTTATACCAAAGGTCAATCGAAGCATTCAGCGTAGGTCGGTTTGACAAATGAAATCCAACCCAGAATCCCTTAAAGGGACTTGGACACGATTTTACTGAAATTTTTCAAATTTTATTTTTCCATTTTCAATGTTTATACTGATAATTTATATAGAAGTTTTCAATGCAATGTCAAAATTTGAAAGTCAAATATCAAGTTATAAGCAAGATACAGAGTTCATAATTCTTTGTTTTGTAAACAAAGCTCGAATATTGTCATTTTTTTTTTTTACATGTGTGTTGTATTGGTGTAAATTTCAATCAAATGTATCTTTCTTTAGTTGATAATAGTATTTATGAAGATATTGAATAAGTTTAAATTGTTTTTTTACATGTCATTTTGTCTAAGAAATGGTAATTCTCTGCATTACATTTTTTTGTTTTAAACAACTATAAAACTCGAGCTTTGTTTAAATAACACCAATTCTTACCTCTGTATCTCGCTTGTAACTTGACTTTAACATTCAATATTTTGGTCAATTATTTAAAATGCACCAGTAAACCATTTTATACATAAAAAATAACAATAAAATTTTTTGATCTCAAATCGCGTCAAAGTCCCTTTAAATAAAATATAAAATAAATACATGTATAATGAAAATTTGCAATTGACCATGGATATTAGATTAAATGAGCTACAAGTGTATTTGACAGAGGTGAAAATTGATAAAAATCCTAAATGACGGACGTCATCTTATTTGACCTTTTGAATTTAATGGGCATAAAGTTTTAACACTGGTTATGGTTCTGTCCAAATTTCAGGTCTTTACTATGAACGGAACACAAGTTACTTATTTTTTAAATGACAGAAAGCTAAATTGCACAAAAAACAAATGAAACATGCACTATTCAAATTCTGGTTTTAAAATTATCAAAATATACAATGTATCTCAATTTTTAAAGGGTATTACATGAATTCACCCCCCCCCCCCCCCCAACCCCCCCCCCCAAAAAAAAAAGAATTTTATTTTCAATGAAAAGAAAAATGTTTAAAAAATAAGACTTTATACCCATATCTAACATTGAAAATCTTTCTGTATTCCATATTGGAAATACTCAGTAATTATAAACTATCAACAAAAGTAAATTTTAGTCAGAATAACATTTTATTTAGATTTTACACTACAGAAGTGAGGGACCGCTGCTGAAATATAACAGTATTTTCTCACTATAGAAATAAGTACTACTGTACTTTGTACTGAAATTTCCGTGTCTCAGAACTGGATAATATTTTTAATAATAATATTACTAAAAATAAATAATTATTTTTTTTCATAAAAATTTATGGTTAAAAAACTCTGTACGATAATATCATACTATTCTATATTATCTATTGAAAAGTACATACATGTACTAGTATATAAATTGATGGACGTTAAGTTCTAAGGCTACTTTTGGGTAAATAGGCGAATCTTATATCCTTTCTGGTATTTAGTATGATCATAACGGGAAGTGACGCCATCTTGCAAGAAACATCCTGCAAAAATAAAAACAAAGAAATTTCCAATATTTACAGCATATGAAGGTAATAAACGAGGATAAATTTCAATTAGAAGATGTGGCTTATCCCAATTTAGCATTTGTTGGTAAATTTGCATGCGATATCCTAGTTTCAACATTTTAATGCAGTAAAATTTTCTCGTGTTCATTTTGGTGTAAGTTTCTTTGCAGTATTTGATTATTAAATTGGTTTTTGTAGATTATGTGCGTGCCTCACTAGACCATTGATTTATTAATGAAAATTATTTTGTTAATATTTGATAATTTTATGTATGAGGTCTTACGGAGTAAAGAACATAAACAATGATTGATTGGTTGATGAATGTAATTATAACAGTTAGTTTGTATCATTGTTGTTTTTAGAAGAGTCAGATTACACATTGATGGATATTGGGATCAATGGATCCAGAGTATGAGAAGCGCCTTTTACGGCAGCAGAATGGACAGATTTCCCCATATGCTTCGGTATAAACCTTTAACTAGGCTTTAAGTTTGTGTAATTGATTTTTCAAAAGACAGTTTGTTTTTAAATACTGTGAGAGAGAGAGAGCAATTCAGCACATAAAAAATTCATCCTTGAGACTCTCTTTCTTTTACAGCCACTTTCCCTCAGTCCAAGATTGAGTCCTTCTAGTCCAATAGCTTCCCCTAGCAAAGACAAATATGGTGACAGGTTCATTCCTAGTAGAGCAGGTGCTAGCTGGCAAATCAACTTTAACATTTCAAAAGTAAGTAGATGTTCAATATGTCTTTTTGAGTATCTGTAAATAGATTTCAGTAAGTGTGGATTATTTGATTGGGAGACATACTTTGGCTCCTTTCAATATCATTGTCGGCCAGATGGCTAACCAGGCAAAAGTTGTGATTTAAAAAAAATCTCATTTTGTAGGGAAGCCCCACATCATCTCCAACTCCCTCATCTAAATCCAAAGACTCAACAAATGACTCTGCTAAAGATGGCTTAGCTTATTCATGTTTACTGAAAAATGAATTGTTGTCTGCTGGAATAGAAGACCTCAAGGTACTTATATTAATCAACAAAATTAAATTCATTTTGTTATTATTTAAGGAACAGATTTTGTCTGGAATTTTTGCATTTTTGTTTTTTATTTACAGCAAGATCATCTCTCTGACGATAGAAAAATACTTGTTCCTAAAGAAAGTCAAAATCTCTTTCGTGTGAGTTTCATATTTAATTTACAAATAAGACTTGATTTATATATTTAAAAAGAGGCAATGTCTATGGTGAGATTTACTGAAAATTAAAGTTGATAACTTCTAGTAAAATCAGTTTGTATGAGAAATTATTCATCACTTAATTTAAATTATACTTAACACTAATGGGGACGTAGCAACTTTCACAAAAAGTTATTTTAATTTTAAGATACATAAAAATGTAAATGCATTTTCAAAATTGAATATGACATTTTGTGTTTCAGTACCATGTACCTCGCAGGAGTCTGGACTTCAGTGATTCCTCTCCATATTCTTTGTCCCCTGTAGGAAGTAAAAGCCAAAAGCTTCTACGGTCACCTCGCAAGGTACAGTATATATATACATGTATATGCTTATAATTTCATATTTTATTACAGAGAAATCAGTAAACATGTGCATCAGAGATTGGTAATGTACATATATATACATATATAATGTTGAATTGAATGCACTGCATTAAAAAAAAAAATCTCTAAATTTATATATACGTAAACAAGTATAAAGTGACAACAGTATGAAATTATCTTTGTGTTTAAAGAACCATTTCAAATGTTTGGTAATATTGGAAGGTGTAGGTCTTCACAGTTCATGTTGATGTACATTTTGTTCTTTTCTTTTGTTTTGCAGGCTGTAAGAAAGATTTCTAAGATCCCATTCAAGGTCCTAGATGCCCCAGAACTTCAAGATGATTTCTACCTTAATCTAGTCGACTGGTCTTCCCAGAATGTGCTAAGTGTTGGTCTAGGGACCTGTGTGTACTTGTGGAGTGCATGCACTAGCCAGGTATGTACATTGGTAGCAGTAATATAGTTCCATTATGATCTTTTTCAACGATAGAATAATAATTTTAAGGAGACTAGGTGGTCAACAAATTAAACATCAGAACTACTGATATGTTTTATTAAGCCGTTGACTGGTAATTTATTTAGTAAAGAAAATTCCATCAAATTTAGCTTTTTAATCAAAGCCTTTTCCTTTATCTTTATACAGTTTCATTTTCTCAAAAAAAAAAATCATTTAAAAGATTTAAAAATTTACGAGGTCTGGTCATGGCCATTTTTAGACTTATAAGAAGAACTTCTTATAAGTCTAAAAATGGCCATGACCAGACCTCGTAAATTTTTAGAACTTCTTATAAGTCTAAAAATGGCCATGACCAGACCTCGTAAATTTTTAAATCTTTTAAATCTTTTTTTTTTTTGGAGAAAATGAAACTAAAAGTATCATATCTACAGTAATCGAAGTGTCATCAAGTTGGTCATACAGAACTTGTAACCCCCAGAATAATATGAATGTATTTTTCAATTGATAATCCTGCTAAGAGATTTTTCCATTATAGTAAGATTTTTACTTTGATATTTTAGGTGACCAGATTATGCGATCTCTCTAGCGACAACGACACAGTAACCTCTGTCTCCTGGTCAGAAAGGGTGAGAGTCAATGCAGATTTCTATTCAGAACAGAAATGAAAATACATGTAGTTATGTCTTAAAGAGAATATTTTGTATACAACAGACAACACCTTAGTTTTTATGACCTGTGTGATTCTGCTGTGATCTCTTAATTTTGTTTCAATTTTGCAACCACCGTGTAATTTTGCAAGTATTTATTTCATATATACCTACCGGTATATTGTTAGAATAGTATACACATGTGATGTAATTCCCTCTATCTTGATATAGGGACATCTGGTTGCTGTAGGAACCCACAAAGGTTATGTTCAAATATGGGATGTAGCAGCAACTAAGAAATTGAACACATTGGAGGGCCACAGTGCCAGAGTTGGTAGGTGCTAATTGTTCACAAAAACAACATTTTGAAATCTTTGACTATTATCTCATTTTAGTGAATGAATCTCAAAAAATAATGATAATTTATGGTTATAAATATTTGTAAATGAACAAAATCAAATTTTGTCTGTCAAAACAGGTGCTCTAGCTTGGAACACAGATATTTTGTCATCAGGGAGTCGAGACAGATTGATTCTACAAAGAGACATTCGTACTCCATGTGTCCTTCCTGATCGTAAACTGACCGGCCACAGACAGGAAGTGTGTGGACTCAAATGGTCACCTGACCACCAGCACTTGGCCTCTGGTGGTAATGACAATAAACTGTATGTGTGGAATATGACTAGTACTAACCCAGTGCAGACGTACAATGAACACTTGGCAGCAGTGAAGGCTATCGCATGGTCACCCCACCAGCACGGATTGCTGGCTAGTGGCGGGGGGACCGCTGACCGGTGTATTCGCTTCTGGAACACTCTGACCTGCCAGCCATTACAATGTGTGGACACTGGCTCTCAAGTGTGCAATCTGGCCTGGTCTAAACACTCGAATGAGTTGGTAGGTTTCAGCTTGCGTTGAGATTTGTAGTAATTGATGTTTTGTGCTGTTTGATGAATATATTTTTGATATACTTAATCTGTACAGTTAACCATGGATTTAATTACAATGTACTTTCTTTTCTAGGTCAGTACACATGGGTATTCACAAAATCAAATATTAGTTTGGAAATATCCCTCACTTGTTCAGATTGCCAAGCTCACAGGGCATACATACAGAGTACTATATTTGGTAAGTTTAAAATCTTTTAAAACTTTTACTTTAGTGATGCTGACTCTCTCTTCCTTTTCTCTGCAAACACATGAAAAAACTGCTTGTGATTTTAAATTGAACCATTCTCTTAATTAATACACTCTGTTTACTGTTATAGTAACGTAGAAAAATTTATAGCAAGAGGTGCATAGATTGATGTCTGTTGGTTGATTAATGATAAATTTGTTGTGTTTATATAAACATGCACTAACTTCAGTATGGAATTTGAAGAAGTTCATCTGTTCATTTGCTGTCAGTGAAAAAAATGTACCCTGTAATTGTTTTCCAGATTTAGTGTCAGCAAGAGATCTTATTTACAAAATTTATGATAAAACTCACGAAATCAACTTATTTTTGAGTAGACCCACATTTGAGGAGTGAAAGCATTGATATATACAACACATACTTTAAACAAGGTTTCTTAGTGCATCTTGGTGCAATCTGACACACAACACCTGTTAATGTATAAGAGTGACTGATCCTGCTAGGTCAGAGGTTGTTATAAAGTTAGAAAACCTGGGAAATTCAAGTGCATCTTTACACTCCCCTGAGTTTGTGTGTATATTTTTATACTGAAAATAGTGCAATCTCATTTTCTCTTCTTTTTTCATAATGAAAAAAAAATTGTTCATTGTGAAAATTTTATAAACGGGTATATGTGATAAATTGAAGAGTTATGGATATGTATTGTTTTATTTGTAGGCAATGTCCCCTGACGGAGAGGCCATAGTAACAGGAGCAGGGGATGAAACTCTTCGTTTCTGGAATGTTTTCAGCAAGACTCGCTCAACTAAGGTCAGTGACACTCCATGTATAATTAGAAGTTGCACCTGTTTAATGTAGAATGAACATACTGGTTATTCCATAACAGGAGATTGATAACACTTTTCTTTTTTTCCAGGAGTCCAAATCAGTGTTGAACTTGTTCACTCGTATTCGCTGAGCCATGAAGTCCCCATTCTACTGCCCTTCGTCGTGTGTTCCTATTGTTGACGAGTTGTTGTCGGGTTATCTGTGCGTTTTTATGTCTGTGGTATGTTTTAGTGACTGTGTTTTACCAGTAATATTCTGGGCAGTGTATATGTACATGAGTAGAAAATATATATTGTAGATCAGATACATATAAGGTAGGGATGGCTGTATATTTAAGTTACCTTATGTATCTCACTGCCATTGAATCCGAGTTGGAAATTGGGGTGACGGACATAATCCTCTGTCAAAATCCATGTAAAAGACAGTTTATTAAACACACTGTAATTTGATATTACTTTTCCTGTAGTCTACAAGCTGTACTACTTATTCATGATTTCTTTACTTTAATAACGAAGCTTCATTCCCATTTAGGCATTTCTGAATTTTTTTTTTTTTATAAAGCAAAGTCAGTAAACCTCCTGGATTTTTGTTGAATGTACTATTTGTCATTTTATTTCAATCTCATGCTATATCAACTTGTTTTGGTTTTACTTGAAATTGTCCCCAAAAATTAGATATTAAGATATAAGGGACAAAAATAGTTTTTACTTTTGTTTTATTCTAGATACTGTCAGACGACTTTAAAATAAATCTTGTTTTTTTTTATAATGTACACATTGACTGTGACACATTGTTTTACTTATTTATATAACTTGTATTGCAACAAAGCAGCTGCATAATTTTGTTAGCAGAAAAATATGTTCATTGAAATAAAAGACCAAAAAATAAAATCTATTTGTTCAAGTTCTTGGTTAAATTTCTGAGAAACATGAAAAAACATAGAATATCATTATATGAATTGTTTAAAATCTTGTGGGTTTGTGAGGATTTCATAATGATACTTGGTTTGAATTTGAATTCCTTTAAGTACTAGTAGTATGGATAACTGAGAAGTGAGAAGGATGACGGTATTCTGCCACCGAAGAATACCTTAATTGATTTTCTTAAAGAAAAAAATATGCGTATCTTGTAACATTCACGTGAAGAATGATTTGAATTCAGTGAATCTAGTTTTTAGGTTAAAAATTGCACTAAGCGGCATGCAGTATGGCTTTCAAGGTCACAGTAGTGACATTAACTAATTAATATTTTATGTGTATTGCAGTAAAGAGGCTAAGATGAAATGTAGATAAAATTTACAGATTGGAAAGTGTGGCACATGTAAAATAACAACGCGGGGTGTGATATGATCGCGCCTACGTGACCTGGACTGGGTGCTTATGTCAGGCCTGGTTGATTCGATCGTCTGCTGCTCTCGAGATTTTGGGCATTTTGTTCCTTATTTAGAAGATTAATGCCAGACCCACTCATGCCATTTTAATTTACTATAAGTGTACTATGCGCGGCAATGAAAGTGATTCTAGGTTCAATAGGTGGCTTTTTAACCACTGGCGCTCTGTTTACGCAATGCTATCACGTTTTTCATTTTAAATTTTAGGTTATTTTATAAATTGAATTAAAACGAAAGTGTTCGTAATTTTGCATATTTTAAACCCAAGCCATCTATTTAACCTTCATGTAGTATGCGCATATTTCTTTCATCTAAAAAAAAAATGTTTTTAAAAATGAATTATTTTTACAAAAACCACATGCGGAATCATAGGCAATATTCATGTTAAGGATTTCTCTTTGTTAAAAAACATTAAAAAAAAAACAAAGTTAAGCAAAATTCATTTATAATTTAAACTGAAGTGACTCGCCACGTAAACATTTTTGCGGACATTGCAGATCGACAATAATAATTAAAAAAGACCAATTACTATGGATTTCATTTCCTCTACGATGAGACAGAGATAATGAGAAAACCGCATTGCGTTGCGTCCAGATCCTGGCGGATTCAATCAAATCTTTGATGACGTTCGAATTGATTTCTTTATTAGCAGCTTTAAATATCAAACGCTGAGCCACGGCTGGCCGCAGATGTTTCACCGCGATAGGCCTGATCCCCCAAAACAAAAAAGTCGCCCCACACAAAAGCCGTCTCTCGTCCCCCAACGTCGCTCTTATCTGTCAGTTTGCACGATTGAGTACTTCCGAAATTCATCGAAATAGAGTTGTTTTACTAAGTGATTTCTTGAAAGCATTCAAAAGGGGAAACACGCGTATAAAGATGTCAAGAGGAAGTATGGGCCGCCAAGATGAAGCGTGGCCTTGCGGCAAATGAAGTGGGACACTTTGAAAACCCTTTTTATTAGTAATTTTTTTTTTACTCAGGTGTGAAATATAAAACTGAAATAATGTTCTCTTTAATATTGGGCTATTCGAGCAACGGCAAGGCAGTTTTGTTTTTGCGGTGGTTTGGGATTTTGGAATCTCCTTTCAAAAATTTGCTTGGATAGTCGTAAATTTACGAACTTGTTTACGATTATCCAACTTTTGTAAGACGCATGTATTAAATGTTTGACCCGTAACCTCAAACTTTTATTTGATTTAGTATCCAGATCATAGAATTTTATGCAGGTCTTGTTTACTTTACTTTATAATAAACTGTAAAATCCCTGTCTTAAGGAGGCCGACTTAAATAGTTTTCAATGCACGTAATTATGTGTTTGAACATTGTAGTAAAATATGGTGTATTTATACCTTTCATGATATTTTTTGATACCATTTATTACATTTAACACAGTAAATCAAGTACAGATTAAAACATTTGATTTAAGAGAAAGATTTTATATATTTTTTAAACGGTTTTTGCGTTATTAGGTAAGTGAGCGTTAAAAATTGTGCTTTTATGACGTTCAGATAAAATGAAGCTCTGTTGGAGTACGTTATAAAAAAATAACATAAAAGAAAAAGTAAAAAGTCTACGCCTTTGAAATTTTATACACAGAGTAATGTTATTATCTACGTTAGTTTTCTTATTTTTGAATGAATCCATTGTACCAGTCAACATTTGTAATACTTCAAATATATAGCAAAATTTTGTGCATTTTGATATTTTGAGATCCCCCCCCCCCCCCCCCACTAAAAACCAGACAGTAGAATTGAGTATTTTTTATATATCAGGTAAAAAATAGTATTACTAATCACATTACAATTTGAGGAAATCGCTATTGTAGTATTTTTTGAAATCTGCTTCGAAGTGCGGAAATTGACAATTTCCTTTATATTGCTACAGTGAATGTACCTGTATTTATAGATGGCCCCGAGAAAAACCCAGACGGAAGACTTTCACAAATAAAATTAAGTTGGTTTAAATTACATATGGTCAAAAAGATTATCTAAAAAATTGCTATTGTCGTTTTTCGGCAAAAATCCCAAATCGGCATCCTTAAATTTTGACATTTTGTCTTAATGAACAGAATATAATAAAATGGTCAATTCTTTATGGTTAATCTAATAGAATAAAAGTCTTTTGAAATCGTAAGCAAGGTTGTATAAGAGCAACAATACATGCATTAATGGTTAAATATCTTTCCTGTTTTAATAACAGGCAATTTACCAGTCTAGCAAACTCATGCACATAGTCCAAAACTCATGTATTTACATTTACATGTTTAAAATGAAGCTTTTTAATTTATTCATATGCATGGAAGGTAGTTTTGATTGTTTTTACCATTATAGTTATATAATCCCTAGGGAAGGCGATAGTAAATATTTTAATTAATAACGATGTTTGATAAACCAATTGCATATTGGGATTAATGATATGCGTAGGTTACATTACGTCATGAGATGACATTGAATTTAAACATTATTGGTCATTTACAGGAAGGATGCTCGCTCTTTTTCAAACTTTGGAAATTGCATCCATCTAATCAAGAGCAATGTCTGAACAAATCTTGCGGTTGCAGAGTATTTGCGGAGAAAGAGAAACCCTTAAATTGCCATTAGAAAATAATTTTTAATAGAGATATCCGCTAATAAATTTGACATATTGGTCTCAATGAAAAGCGGGCGAAAACACCACGTCAATAAAATGGTTTCTACAATCGGGCGTTTTTATGAGGAGATCAATACGTTTCGCCTTTCAGTCACGCCGATACTGACGGCGGACGCACGCATGCTCGCCATTTCCTTTTTAAGCATTGAAAACGTGACGCGTGCATGTGGCGATAGGGCACGCGTTTACTTGTCTTCGGTCACACGTTGTGAAATGAAGATTTCATACAGGGACTCCGAATGCGACATTATACGGACGGAAATGGGCTATTTGTTTGTGCAGAGGGGAAAAGGCCAAAACCGTCAATGAAGACAGTAATGTGGTTTTCACTCCGACTGGTCAAAGGTTATATCGATGGATGCTCTATCATTCTCAAAATAGTCACAAATCATCAATTTTTGAACAAAACCGTTTGAAAATGTAAAAATAACGCAATATATCAAATATTTCATAGGTATGATATGTGTACTTGGTTTAAAATATAAATAGTTATTGCTTTGAAAATTTGAAATTAAGTTTCATAGAAGACGTGGATCATCTTCCACCAAAGGTATAATTGTCTTAAGCACAACGCATTGCATAAGTAGAATTTATCTGCTCCTTATGGTGACAAATTTTGCCACCAAAGCCCCTCTCTCATAATTTAAATATCTATGAAATTGCTACTAATTCAAACCACTGAGTCTTAAATTCTATCTTCAAAATTCCCCCAAAAGTCACGCAATTAAGATTATAAAAACATGTGCTGTCGTTGGTTTAAAACTCTATCGTGGATCACAGTAGCAAAAGATGACACTAAAATAACTTATCTAAAACGAAATCCTAATATTCTAAAAAAAAAAAGAAAAGAAAGAAAGAAGAAATTTGAAAGGAAGGAATCTTAAGACACAAGATTAGACTTAACCATCGAAGGAGAAGAGGAAGTTACATCGTGATATCTGGATCACGTGGTATACCTTGTCCCCAATGATCGCTGGCTTCCGTATTTCGGCGAAGAAAACGTTAAATGGATGACATAGTTGTATTGTCCGTAAACTTTGGTAAGTGATTTTTTACGATGTTTCCAAGAAGCAGCATGTTGGGCTTAATCGCATCAAATAATTTTTTAAGGGGAAAGGGGGGGGGGGGGCAAAATATTTTTAAAAAAAGTTTTTTTGTTGTTGTTGTTAAACATGCTAATACTTGGATTGACAGACTTGGGAACTGAGAGAGGACGAAAATAGGGACACTTACGTATGGACCCTCTTCAATGTAGGACACGCCCCCTCCAGTATATATTATCCTCCTCAGCAATTTTAACAGCGGTAACTGGCAAATATCACCTGGAGCGACACGTAATATGCCACTTTCCTCACTGGTAAGTAATCTTCATCCATTTGCTTAAGTATACATAGGGTACATATCATTTTTAAAAATGTCATCTTTTAAAAAAAAAATTCGAATTGATTTTTAACCTTTTTTTTCCATTTCTAATGACGTCTTAGTTATTTATCACTCTAAATATTTGTTTATTTTTAACAAATGTTAACTTAAATCAAATTTAAATATTAAAGCTACACGTGTTCTCCTTACGATGCTTTTACACTAGCACGAAAGCTCTGCTGGTATGAAATGAAAAACAGCAGGGACAACGGTTTTTTTCATAAAATATTTTCTGGATCCTAGAAATTCGACGGACAGAGGTGTATTTGTATGTAAACAACTCGGAACAATGGACTCTTATGTTCCATAAGAGTCGGGCTCTTATCTAATTCCTATTTGACATCTTATACATGTAGAAGTTTTACCGTTATCTTCAGATCTGGAGTAGAATTTAGAGTGATGACGCACGAAAACAAGGGTGCCTTCTTTCCCCTTTTCCGCTGAAGGGAAAGGTTTGTGTTCAAAATATCGTCCATCTTGCCGATCGGGAAAAACCGCGAGTAAAATATGTTGACCCGGAAAAACCGACAGAATAAATTAATAAAAACCAAGCATCATACTTTTTTCTACATTAACACATATTTCTCTCTCTCTCTCTCTCTCTCTCTCTCTCTCTCTCTCTCTGATTTGATTGATTTGAACATATTTTTATTGTACAAAATTTACAACAGGGATTGGGCACAAGTTCAAAAACTTAGACCGCCCTCTCCCAATACAAGTATATAATACAGAAAAAATAATGTATGCACAACATGTAAGGTCAACAGATCATATGACAGTTATATATAAATATCTCTCTCTCTCTCTCTCTCTCTCTCTCTCTCTCTCTCTCTCTCTCTCTCTCTCTCTCTCTCTCTCTCTCTCTCTCTCTCTCTCTCTCTCATGAGAGATAAGAGCGAAAAATATAGATTTCTTTGCTTACACAGAAATGCATTCTAGTGCACCTACTAATTTTGATATTTTTTCACAAACGGTCAAAATGAAAACAAAACGTAAACAAAGAATTAAAGGCAATATAAGGGGTTGTGCAATGAGATGATTAAAGCTTCATTTTCTTGTGATTTTAAAGATATTAATACTTTTGAAATTTTTAGTGTTTGCAAAAATAAAATGTTAGAAAAATATTTTCTGCATGTTTAAGTGCGCAATTCGTCAAAAGTTTTTATGTAAATCTGAAGGAGAGTAATCAACATTTATTTCTTCAAAATTAATTGCATCAATAAATAAATAACTTCATATCGCAACAAATATCAAGAAATCATGAATCGTATGATCATTTTAGTGATTTACGATATCACTATTAAAATATCACAATGCGTTTCAACAACGTTATGACTTTTTACGTTCTGTCGATGAACCGCCAACGTTTACCAACGTCCTAGTCACCCTTGCCCCGCCGTCACCAACATTTTGCTTAACTCAAATTCCCTAGAAAAGTGCCCATATATGAGATAAAACCTCAGCTTTGAGGCTGTAAATTATAAAAGTTGGTAACAGTGGGGCCAGGATCAATGCAACGTCATACCTTTTGTTGAAAATTTCATAGATCTGACATATTTTTAATTAACCGTGAAATTATATTTCCAGTGGCGCTGAAAACAATGTCGGCGGAGTACAGAGGCTGCACCACTTCCGTTGAAACGCCCCCTGTTTGTTTCGGTGACGTGTTGTGTCCGAGTGTATGTAAACTTACAGAATCTAGAAGTTCTACAAAGAGTTTGTCATGTGACTTCGACGAGACTTTGATGAAAGAATGCGATGACAGCGACGATAATGTGTTTTATGACGTAAAACCAAAAGACTCTGGTTACATTTGCCTACAAAGCATCCCTCTCTTACCGTCCAGAACATCGTATTGTAGTTCCTCCTCGGACGGGTTCCCCCAAGATGGACCTCTAGATCTCAGACAACGACGGTCAAGTTCTACCCAGGGGAAGGACAGCGAAAACGAACCAGTCTCTATACAGAAACTACGTCACAAAAGAATGTTTACCAATAGTCGGGAACGCTGGCGGCAACAGAACGTCAATGGCGCGTTTGCGGATCTTCGTAAACTCGTTCCGACGCACCCGCCAGATAAAAAACTCAGCAAACACGAAATTCTACGTTGTACTATACGCTATATCAGACTTTTAGAGAACGTTTTAGAATATCAGAGTCACGGTGACGTTAAACGTGTGAAAACAGAACAGGAAGTTAGTGAGGATTGGAACAGAGTTTACGAGGAATCGTCCGATGATGAAAGTCTGCATTCAGCGTAATACATTCTGTGTGTGGTGGTTTTTGTTGTAGTTTTCTTTAAAGGGGGTGGGAAGCATTGCATAGTCTTCAAAGATAATTACAAAATAAATGCATCAGGCTGATTTTGATGAGCTTGACTACTAGTATTTGCAAAGATATGTGTGCGTACGTTGTTGTTTATTTGTTTGGGTTTTCTTTAATATATACACTGTATATATTATAGTCCATACATATTTAATAAGCACGGCATTGGATTTATTATTAACGAAATTTCAGCGTTATAGATCTAAAGGTCTGAACATGGTGGTGTTTACTGAAGAAATTCATCATCATTTTTCTTCCTGTAAATTCCTAAGTCGAACGTTTGGATTTTGGGCAATGCATGAAAAAGTATTAGTCTCCTCTGTTTATTTTCATGTTAAGAGGGATGGATGGTCGTGTCTATTTTAAAACCATATTAATCTCTTTGCAAAGAAGAGCTTTAAACTAATATAAAGGAAATTTCAAAGATTTCAAAGTTAAAGTATTTGGAATTTTTCTGCACTTTATAATAGTTTATGATTAAATGATTAAAATGAAATGAAAATGTACTATTTAATAAACATATCTGAAACATTTTTAAGATTGTTGTTTTTGGGGGCCAAAATTAATAAGTGTCATATGTACATGTACTGTGGTTTCATTATTTATTAAATAACAATGTTCGTGGATTTCGTTGTTGAGTTGATCCACGGAATTAGAGCAATATGAGCTGCAATGTTCATGTCGAAATTATTTATTGTGAAATCGAAACTTACGAATATTTTGACCAAATAAAAAAAAAAATCATGTTATGATTCCGTTAGTCGCAGTGATGTGGGAAATGCTACTTAGTGGTCCTGATTGAAGTAAAACTACATTTTTGTCGTTTTCTATAAAAATTAGATTGCTATTATTCATTTAATATACTACTGGGTATTAGAGAATTTAAATCCTTCTTCTGGTAAAATTTAATTATTTATTTTAATCTTATATGTCATAAAGGTTTGTGTTACATACATGAAAAGATCACAAACTAAAGTAAAATCTAATATGAAATATTCTTAAGATTTATTATGAAGTGGATATATAATTATACTTGATATCATAGCTATGATTATGTGTAAAAAAAAAAGTTGGTGTGGTGTAAACACGGCAACACCACTGTATGGTGGGGTAACAGAGGTAAAGTCGATTGAAGGCGCTTTTTAAAACAACGAATATCCGCAAAGGTATTATAGCAGGTCATGAACTCTTTTCATGGAAGTTGAATACCCTCCCCCCTTTTGATTATGTCAAAACGCAAGATAATTATGTTTACATGCAAGATAATGATGTCTACGTGCAAGTAACTTTCTATTTATTTTTTTAAAGAGAGAAAGAGAGATAGAAGGGAAAAGAGAGAGAGAGAGAGAGAGATAGAGAGAGAGAACCTGATTTCTATATTGTTTAAATCACTTTCTTACGCCCGCATCTGATATCACAGATGCAAGATGCAAAGATGCATGTTGACATAATTTGCTTTCATGTTGACATGGTTTATTTTGCATGTAGGGGCAGTTTTACGAGGAATATTCAAGTCCTAGCTGTTTCCGGCTGGATAAAACAACGAATTTCATTGGGTATACAATTCCGGATGACACCAATCAAGATCTGTCGAAAATATTGGCTTGAAAAGAAGTCATCCACAAAGGGAAATCGTACAATATCTAGATACCGGTATAGATATTGCTATAGATATCACTTACAACACAAAGCTTTCTTTTGTTATTCATTCGGTTATGAATGTAGCGCATAGATGTAAGCATTGCAGAGAAAGTATATATATAATCTGCGTCAGCATCTTTTCTTGCAATGATCGCTTTCTTCTTTTGAATAGTAACTAAAAAAAAGAAAAGTCTTATAATATCATTTGTGCTACAGAAAAATCATCGTCGGAACCCGCGGGTTTTCTATCCGTTACAACGGATAGAAAACCCGTGGGTTCCAACGATGCAGAAAAATAAGTTCAATGATGTAATAACGCAATAAGTCGTTATAGCGCGGAGAAAGGCGTTATAGCGTGAATAACATGCGTTTAGGCAAATTATAACACCTTTAGCGTAATATCATGTTAACGCGAAAAATGCGTTATAACGTCTTTCAAAAAGGCACAATAATGTCTTTTCTAAAGGCAAGGAATAAATTTAATTTATATCGAACATGTTTATGCTGAATGTGCAGTTACTGTGATATTAAACATCAGGACTGGAGGCACCAAAAATCGTGGTCCTTATACTTTGACCCATTGCGATTGAATTGCAGGTTCTTTAATATAATTTTCTTAAATATTGATGTAAAAATCAGTCTATATTTTTGTTTTTATCTTGGTAATGTTTATAGAAAGCTTATATTTTTCCATTACCACACCCTCCTCAGTTAACAGGCACGTAGCATCGATTTTGAAAGTGGGGGCCATACTCATCCAAAAATTCTTGACAAGCAAAAAAAAGAAAAGAAAAAAGGGAAAATCTTCAAAATCCTAATCCGTATTGGGGGGGGGGGGGGGTAGGTGGCTGGCATAGTATATCTATAACTTCACTTTTTCTCATTCCCCATTCAAATTTCATCCTCCCAAAAAAGTTGGGGGGGAGAGGGGCAACTCCATGATATTTCAATTTTTACTATGTAAATTGAAAATTATTTGCTGCGAGAAAAAGGGGGTGTAGGCCCCCCTGCCCCCCCCCCCCCCCCCCCCGAGATGCTACGTGCCTGGTTAATGCCCAGTGTGTTACAAATAGCTATGGGAAAGACATTTTGGTTACTCTTTTTAAAAACTTAAGGCTTTATAACGTTTTTTTTCTAAACTCATTATCATGCCTTTTGAAAGGCGTTATGATGCCTTAATTTGCATTGAAGACTTCGAAAAGTTATAAATACACTCTTTTTCGCGTTATGACATGTTAAAATGTCTATCGGAGAGACGTTTCTACGCTTTTTGTAGGAGCGTTAAATTACGCCATTTGGAAAGGGCTCAACACTATATATTAATATCATTTCATTTCAATAGAATCGAATACCATTTAATTTGTATAAACTGTGTTCTCTTCTTATTATAACTTATATAGATATAAATAAGGTTACAATTAAATTTAAAATATTGATTTATTATTATTCCTTGGCATATTGATCAAAGAGCGTGTGGGTGACGGAGTTAGGTTCATAAGTTACTATGATCACGTGTAATATACCGTTGTATTCAGTGGAGTTATTCGATGAATAGAAACCTTTTTTTGTTGATAATTTTGTGAATTACTAGTATACTAGCAATTGAAAAAAATTACAGAGAAGCGTGCGATTTTTTTCTGCTCAAGAAGTTTGGGAACTGGGGGGTGATTTCAAAAGAAATGCACTAGTTTAATTAATTGAGTAAAATTTCATATATTATATAAATTGAGATGCAAAAATATATATCCTGGCTTTACCGGTTTATAGTGTAAAATTTTTGTCACTAATTAAAATATTTGCTTCCATTTTTTTCTGACCATTATTAATATCATCAGATAAATGAGTTCCCCTTCAATTGGTTTGAAATCATTAAAATTCAGGAAGCGATTAAACTTTCTTTGGATCAGGCATGATCAGAAATGGTTTACCATATTTCATCATTTTTTAAAGGGACTTGGACACGATTTAAGCTCAAATTTTTAGAAATTTATTTTTTCATATTTAATGCCTAAAATGGTCAATATGGGTGTTTTTAATGCTTTGTCAAAATTTGAAAGTCAAATATCGAGTTACATGCGAGTTACAGATGTAAAAATTCTTTGTTTTGTAAACAAAGCGCGAGACTTGTTATTGTTTACATATGTGTTAGGCCTATATTGATATAAGTTTCAATCTAATGTTACTTTTTGTTGTTGATAAAATTATTTATGAGCACATTGAATAAGTTTATCTTGTTTCCACAAGTTATTTTGTCAAAGAAATTGTAATTTCTTTACTTTAACATTATTTGTAAACAAATATGAGACTCGAGTTTTGTTTACATAACAACGATTTCTTTCCTCTGTATCTTGCTTGTAGTGTAACATGACTTCTAACATTCAAAGGGTAAATCGTTCAAAATACACAAGAAAGCTATTTTATACATACAAATCAAAAATGAAATTTTCATCTGAAATCGTGCGTAAGTCCCTTTAAAAGACATATCATTTAATTACAAACACAACTGTTTGAATGCGAATATTTTAAGATTGAATTATCTGAGAATGTTTACTTCCGGTAAAACGAAGTTGGACGTTTCTTAAGCATTGTATTCTGCGAATGGTTTTCTGATAAACAAAACTCTTCATATAGTAAAAATAGTTCTAGAACAGAGTTTCCATTAGTGTTTATATGTATTTATTTACTCTACATATTGAAAGGAAAAGTGCATCGTAGCGGAAAAGAAAGTATAGGAATTGATTTCAGAGGAAATTCGAAATCGTGTATAATTTACCACTTGGAATCACCCTGCATCAAGTTGTTGGTGCTAGAAATGGCGGAAATGAATAATGATGGTAAAGTTTGCCTTCCTAATCATTAAAATAAACTAAAGAGGTATTTGCAAGTCTTACGTGCAACAACGTCTATGAAGTATAACCAGAGACATAAATATGTCTCTGGTATAACATAAGCAATAAGTTTGCCTTATATAGTAAAATGATTTTTTAAATGATCTGTCTTTATACAAAACATAATGCAAAACTATATTAATACTTTATTTGATTGGAGAAAATGAACGTTGCTTTTTAATATTAAGCCTTAAGATATGTCATAATTAAAAGTAAGAGGATTATTTTTTATTTATCAATATTCTATAGCCTCAAAAAAGAAAGCCCGTACATTTGATTTTATGGAAATGTTTAAGGAGGCAAAGCAAACAGCCCTGGAACGCAGTCAAGGTATATAGTAGAGTCTAATAGTTTTATCTTTTACACTTTTTTTAAAAATGCTGATAATTCTTTCGTAAACTAGCAGAATGTGATTTTATACTTGATTAATTATTAATGTTTAATAACAATATAATGTTCACAGGTAAATTTGAAGATGATAAGAACAGTGCCATTGCCACGGAAGGTGATGTCATAGGCCCCTCTCCTTCTGTTTCACAAAAATCCTCAAAGACTGGAGATGATTTGGGACCTTCAAAACCTCAGAAGTCTAATGAAGTGGAAAGTGATGATGAAGAGGATATGATAGGACCTCCTCTTCCGCCTGGTTTGACTAAAGGCTCAAAAACATCAGAAGAGGAGGTGGAGATAGGACCCCCTTTACCCCCAAGTACATCAGCATCAAAAGGTTCAGATGATGAAGATGATGAAGAGGACGAACCAGAGGAGGTATGTATAGTTACAAGGTTGATTAAATTTCGTATGCATGTCTGAATGAAAATGTTGAAAAATCTATTTATTTTTTTTTCATTTTTTAAGAATTAAATCTAGTGAAGGTAATATAAAGCCTTCACAATAATTATTGTGTCATGGTTATTTTTCAGAGCTTAGATAAGAAAATTCCTTCTTCTCATGAGATATCTCTAGATCACGGCTCCAAAGCAGTAAGAAGAAGTTTAGTTATTCTTTGTGAAGCTCTATTAATCTATGGTGTGAACCAAATGGTTGTGACTATAAAAAAAAGGATGCTTATGGCATTTTTATCAAAACATGAATAACATCACGGACAATGTAATGCATATGTAACCAAACGTCACAGTTTTTCTGTTGAATTAGTTTAATGAAAAAAAAATACTATACCTAGAAATGGTGTATAGGGCCATCCTTAAAAAAATGTGTGATTGGAATTGTCTCCTGGAGGTTTCTAGACTCGGAGGGAGGGAGGGGATTTTTTTTTTCAAACTTGAAGTTTAGCATATTAAAAACAGGTAAAAAATAAAAAGTTCCATGTAAAAAAATGTCTTCATTTTTTGCTAATAAAATATTATTAGTGGGGGGGGGGGGGGGGGTAGGTTTTTTCAATGAGACGGGAGGCATTTCTAAACCAACCATAATTTTATTTTGGCCAAGCCATAAAATTGTAGATTTCATATTTTTAGATTTTTTGAATTTGATTATGTAAATCAAAATGTGCAAAAATATCATGAGCACTCTTTTCTCATGGGGGCAATCAAATAACAAACATACATTTACTAGTATTTATAGTGAAAATGAGCGCACCATTTCATTCAGTATTAGATATTTTTCATTTAAGTTTTTTTGCACTTCACTGTACATGTATTGAGAAACAAAGGCTATATAAACCAGTTTAAGTACAATATCAATTTATAATGTAGGTATCTGCATTAGCCTTGGATCCCGCAGGGGCACGGCTTGTCACAGGAGGGCATGATTTCATTGTCAAATTCTGGGATTTTGCTGGAATGGATCAGAGTTTACAGTCATTTAGAAACATTAAACCATGTGAAAGGTACCGAGTATCTGTCCTCTTGTAACGAAAATAAGATATTCACAAGAAAAAAAAATGTTTTTATGATATTTCATATGCAGTTTAGACTAATGCATGTTGCTTAAGAATAATATTTAAAGGAATTTTTTCTTTCATTAGCCACCATTTGAACCAACTGCAGTATAGTGCTACAGGTGAAATGATACTGATAGTGGCAGCTAATTCACGGGCCAAAGTAGTGGACCGTGATGGTTTTGAAAAGCTAGAATGTGCCAAGGGAGACCCGTATATTGTGGACATGGCTAGTACAAAAGTAAGCAAACGATTGTTTTAAAATTTTCATTGATTTAAAAAGCTACCGATATTCATTTTGCCACGATTAGTCAGAAAGCATTTGTCAATTTTTTTAATCACTCTTTTGCCAATGAGAATTACAGTATATCCTATTTGTATAAGGCAGGCTGCACTGATGACATTCAAAGTTAGTTTCAAGCCATTTTAAGTTAATTAAATTAATTGTTACCGGTAATTTACTGTATTAGGGACATACAGCCATGTTAAATGGAGGAAGCTGGAATCCCAAAGTCCGAGAAGAGTTCATGACCTGTTCTAATGATGGGTAGGTATTCCACACAGATTAAATATGACAGCCAATCAATTTTAAGAGGAATGATTTTTCCCTTCTGAATTAAGGTATATCTGCTGAAATATATCCCTTTCTTTTAGGTGATTCAATGTACCATTCTCTATTTATGAATATGTTAGTGAGATGCATGTAATGTTATGGTAAAGCATATGTTTATCATGAGTATATTTAGTCCAAAGCTTGATTATTCACCTGTGATTAACAAAAATCCTAACAGGATGCAGAGAAATTGTTTGACTGTACAGAGTACAAATGCGCTAAGTAATACGCTTGAATAAACTGTAGTAGTTTTCTCATAAATTTTAAACATACCGGTATAACTTTTCTCCTTAAAGGTCATTTGTTTTAATTGCAATTATAACTATTTCAAAATGTGAAACACTCAATGCATATATTTTTATAATCATTGTAGCACAGTGAGACTGTGGGACGTCAACGCCGAAGGGAAAAAGCACAAAAACTGCATCAAGCCTAAATCTCAGCAGGGGAGGAAACTCGTCCCCACTGCCTGTGCCTACAGTAATGATGGCCGCTGGGTGGCAGCTGCTTGTCAGGATGGCTCAATCCAAATGTGGGATCATAACAAAAACTTTGTAAGATTGCTTTGTTCTACATATACAGTAACACAATTTGTGTGAGACATGCAAAAGAAAGGGCTAAAATATTATTTAAAAAACCATATTTAATATCTGCATGTGTCTTGAACTGTATCTTCAAAAGTAAGAAACAAGATGTCATGTAGAGTACTTATATACTGGATGGTAATTATAACTTAATATTTACAGGTGAATGTGGCTATGATTAATAGAGGATGTCACATGAATGGCACGGACACTTCCTGTTTATGCTTCTCTTATGATGGACAATGCCTTGCATCAAGAGGAGGTCAGATTCATTTCAAACTGCAGAACTAAAAAACTAAATGGAAAAAGGCTGAATTAAGTCATTCTAAGCAGACAATAGATCTATCATTTCCATAGTACAAATAGTAAAGGCAATACAGGTTAAATTATTGATCCCTGTAAGGCTGTTAACAATTTTTCCTCCTGGGCTTTCCTTATCAAATTTTGACCAGTTTCCAGATCTGACTGTCTGTAATCTATTGGAACCACTGGACCATATTCAACCAAACTTGCTACAAAGCATTTTTTGGTAAAGGGTTTTCAAATACATGTATGTCCAAATGAAGGGTCACTTTTAAGGTCATCATATTTCTACCATAAATTGAATATAAGCTACATGTATGCTTTTGTAACTTGTTGGGCTCCTGTTTTCTTCAAACATTTCTGTATGCTTTATAAATCTAATGGATTTCTCAAAAGCAAGTATACTTACAGGTGATGATACACTAAAATTGTGGGATATGAGAAATTTCAAGAAACCCCTTAAGGTGCGAGAAAACCTTATCAGTTATTACACCGTGTAAGTAACTTTTCTTTAAAGACTGTTCTGTTTAAAACTGGGTATGAGCTTCACAAACCATTATTATAAGAAACACAAGCTCACATTACAAATATGTGCATACATGTGTATATCTGTTTTGTATGTGTTACAGAACTGACTGCATCTTTAGTCCTAATGACAGAATGGTGCTAACAGGAACCTCTGTGAAAAAAGAAGGTGATGGGAAACTTCTCTTCCTGGATAGGGAGTCATTAGACACAGTGTCAGAAATCACAGTGGCTGAATCAGTAAGTCCTCTGCAATCTGTAAAAGGAAAACTGCAAATATCTGAATAATTTAAAGTTTTTTTTTTTACTGAAAATAAAAAGCAGATAATATTACAAGTGTAGTGCACATGTCTAATTTTTGGATTGTTTCCCTTGACAGAGTGTGGTGCGATGTATATGGCATCCGAAACTGAACCAGATTGTGATTGGTTGTAGTGACGGCAAGGCTCGATTGTTTTATGATCCAGAAAAAAGCCACAGGTAACGTCACCGCACTATCATTTTGCATCGCATTCACATTTTATAACTCAGTCTAATTAAAATAAGCAGCTCTACAATGTGTTATACATTTTGCTTTATATTGTTTAGGAGCAAGTCAGATTTTGATTAGATGTTTATAACTTAATGTATACAGGATTTTATTGACTAATGCGTGCAAAATGACCTATTTAGGGGAGCCATGCTCTGTATGGTTAAACAGCCCAGAAAATCTAAACAGGTGCTTGCTCTGGCATCTCAGCAGATCATCACACGTAAGTTTCTTACCATAATACAAATGTAATACAGCAGCTTTATTTTATTTTCTTCTTCCAAAACCAAAGTCTTGGGACTCTTACAATATAAATAAAATCCCATTATGTCATTACAGCTTATGCCCTACCAATGTTCAAAGAAACTAAGTCTACAAGTACCAAGAAATTTGAGGAGAAAGTCAGGAAGGATCCTATAAGATCAAAGAGGCCAGATTTACCCATTACTGGGCCAGGTATGAATTCAAGACCTAATTCTTAGTGTAATGCTGATAAAAAAAACAACTTGTTATAACATATCTGTACACAGTTGTTGTAATAAAACATATCTATTCAGGTGAGGGTGGACGACTGGGAGTGAAGGGGGCTACCCTGGCTCAGTATGTGGCCCAGAGCCTGGTCAAAAGAAAACCCGACAAGTATGAAAACGATCCCAGGGCCGCTATCCTAAGACACGCCAAGGAAGCAGCAGAAAACCCTTTCTGGATTGACCCTGCTTACAAGAAGTAAGTTGATAAATGGCTCCAATTATGCCATTAAGATCTTATCAAAGAAACAAAAACAACTTGCAGCTATACAGATGTTTATGCATGTACTGTAGTCGGAACAGATTTCAGATACTGTGTAGTTTACTGGATTGCACACAGCTTTATCTTGATTATTTCAGGACACAACCACATAAACTCTTCCAAGAAGAAGAGAAAAAAGAAGAGGAAGATACTGATGAACCAGTGTGGAAGAAACAAAAAATATGATTATAATTTAATCACAAATCTCGAGATAGTGGCTGCTGGTCGGTCACTAACAGCAGTGGTTTTCCTCCCTGTTGGCGGAAGAGAGACAAGGTCATTTATTAGCCAGTTGAGCGATTAGTCAACATTATGCAGTCCTTGTTTGGAACAGGTTGTACCAGACAGTTGATATGTAAACAAGTGATGCTGAGCCAAATTTGAACCATTTTGATGAAATCTAATCAGAATTGTCATCATGTTGTATACTGTATACATGCTAGGTATTTTATTAAACAATGAATTGCAAATTAAAAAAATACTGGTATCATATTTTATTCTCTTGTAAAAAGACATTATAGTATCTATAGGTTACTGCGAACCCTGTGCAGCTGTACATATGAATTTTTTTTGTATAATATCAGGATTCAAGCCAAAATGCTGCAGTTTAAGACACCCTCCCCCTAACCCAACAAAAGAATCAGTAACTTTTGAAATCTGTGAATTATTTAAAGTTGGTCACATTTCTAAAGATCAAACATAATTATATGTGTAAATTTTGCATTTCATGGTACAATTACAGTTTACCGTAGACAGTCAATTTGTAAAAGAATCAAATTACAGTATACATTCATTTAATGGTAATCATTATTGATGGTCTATATAAATATTGCACATTTTCTGCTATCATTAAACCTGAATCATTAACATTAAAAGTGTTCTGTTGCACATTTTAATATCTTCTAACATATTACAGTACAAGTAAAATTAAGACTAAATACACATTTACATGTATTTTAGCATCAATTCTGCAAACATTCTTTGGAAATAACAATTATTTAACAATACATAATTGTATATCTGAATAACAATTTACTTCAATCTATACATTTTGAGCACAACTGTGTTCAACAATTTGATGATGACAAACCAAATAAGACATACCTGTCTTTTGACATTCATTGATTAAAACCAAGGTAAATATATAACAATTATGAGAAAAACAAGTGATATAATTGTCAAGATCCAAATAGGGGAAATGTTATGAGATTTGTCTTGTGCAAGATTTTCCACAATGTCACAAAGCTGTTCAGTAAATTGTTTGAATGAGAATTTTTGGATCACTCTCTGTTTACCTGCTTCTCCCAACTTTTTATGCAAATTTTCATCCTCCACAAATTTGCTCATAGCCTCAGAAAATTTATCTGGTGCCGGATCACACAAGTATCCAGTGGCGCCATCAGCAACTGTCTCCAGAGGTCCCCCACTATTAGCAGCTATAACTGGGCACTGCAGGTACATGGCCTCAATGGGAACAATCCCGAAATGTTCATTCTCAGGTGTGTACAACAAGCAGGTGGCGCTTGACAATAAGGATCGCTTCTGTGCATCAGAGAAGGACCTCAGAAAAGTCACATGATCTGTGAGGCTAAGATGGTCCACAAGGTCCTTTAACTCTTTGTAATACTCTCTGTTTTCTGTCACTCTCTCGTCATACCCACCAGCAATTATGAGGTGAACCTTGGAAATCCCATGTTTTTCCACCAATAGTTCTGGAAATTGGAATTCATTTTGCAGTTATTGTGTATTTGTTTAATACTTAACATTTCAAACACTTTACTAAAGAAAATGTTCAATAATAACTTCATAAGCTTACCAAAAGCCATTACGGCAAGAGAAATGTTTTTCTTCCTTTCATATCTATTGATGGAAAGGAATAAGAATGGTTTTTGTGGAAGCTTTTCTACAAACTCCTTGTCAACTGCTTTGTTTAAAGCGTCAAAATCAGGAATGGGATATAATACAGCAGGTTGTACATGGCCTAGTGACTTGAAAGTTTCTTTGAATATTCCAGCTGAAATCGTAAATGTATTAATAGTTAGGGTTGAAAATACAGTAAAGAATAGTCTTGATAAATGTATAGATAACAGCTGTCAATATTTTACCTGTAAAATGACTATTAACCAGAACTTTGTGGGCCATTCCAGTTGTGTACTCCTCGAGTTTATCAATAGGTTTTCTGTAAAGTGTTTTGAGAAAACTTTTTCTAGTTGTTAGTAGCATATCCGGAAAATGGCAATAAAATAATACCCTTGCAGATGAAAGTAACAGCACTGGTATGCATGCTGAGATCTGGTCACAGAAAACAACATCGTGTTGCATAGAGGGAGATACTACTACATAGAATGCAGCATATATCATTCGTATATAAGCACACAGTGCATAAAATCTACCAAAGACTTTACGTGGCAACCAGTCTCCAACACATGTTACTTTTAATGTTCCATCTTTTGTCTCCTGAAAGCAGTGAGAAGGGTCGTGGTGAGCAGTTACAAACTGCACTTCATGGTTCTTAGATTTCAATGCCAGAGCGGCATCAATGACTGCCCTCTCGGCGCCCCCGATTCCTAGGTCAGGGTGAAGAAACAATACACGAACCATGCCTATAGATCTACAACGAGACAATTACGATGTCAAACAGCTGTATGAGTGTAAGTAGAAATACCTATGGCTTTTATCTTCTTTTTCTTAAATGTCTGCGGTTGAACTTTCCCATTGCACGGTTTCTCCATGCATTGATTATTGATAATAAATGATTGTTGACGAGTACCTCAACTTTTATTACGCCAGTTAGCACTATGAGACTATCCGTAATTTCCAACACGTAGTATTCGCTAAAATGAAAGTAATGTTTTTTCCTCCTGACACAGAAGAGCACGCTAAATAGAGTAGTGCGCCCTTACCATGCTTACGGTACCTTAACATTGACCATGTTTACGTAACAGAAATAATCAACAGACTATATCAATAATTTCGTAAAAAAGTATCAATATCACTTAAGCAATTAAGTAAAATTATATATATATTTGCTACTGATCCAGGATCTTTCATGCGGATTCATGATGTTCTACTACTTCCGAGACCAGCCCCAACCTTTTTTTCAGACAACGATATTTAAAAAAACAAAAAAAAAAAACAAACAAACAAATAAAACACACACACATAATCAACCCTTAACTATATTCCCACCCCTTGGCAAAATCCTTGCACATGATTTTTTTTTCTTTGGATTGGTAGCTTGCACGGATCCATGATTTTTTTTTTCCGAGGAGGGGGGTTCCACGGAACATCTATGTCGCCGGGGGGGGGGGGGTTCCAAGGCCTATTTTCGATACTTTTACTATTGAAATATAAGCATTTATCTATTTGATGTATTTTACAAACATTAAGGGACCGTGTTTGAGACAGTTAATAAATTTAGAACTAATTAAGATAGGTAATTTGAAAAATTATATTTGATTCTGTAACACTGAGCCAAAATAAAAAAAACCCACCAGGGTTTATGATATATATGATGTCAAAACAATTGCCCGTCTGTTTCCCCCTGCATTTTTAAGGGGTTGGTTGGGGGAGGGGGGGGGGGGGTCAGAGAATGGTATTGAAATCGGGGGGGGGGGGGGGGGGTTCCGAAAAGGGCGCGGTGTTTGGGATATGGACCTCGCCCCGCCACAAAAAAAAAGAAAAGAAAAAAAGAAAAAAGTAATATCTTTGCTGTAGGGGGTCGTTTTAAACAAATCATGATCATTTATTTACCGTTATTTTTTTTATATGGTTTTGAAATAGAAATATATGTTGTGTATATGGCCTAAAAGAGGAGAGTCAACTCCCGGTGGGTCTTAATCGATGAAGGGATTGGAAGGGGCACCTATGATACATTTCTTCAAATTAGCAAAATGATAGAGATATTCACTTTGATGTTTATGAATGGAGACGTGTTTTTGTGGGTCGTTGTGATCAACGATCGAGATAGTCTCAAAACTACAAGTTCATATGGCGTCCGGATCGTGCCATTTGGTAAATGCTCAACAGTGCTTTGGGAAAAGCCAAATATACGCCGCCGCGCGGTCACACATCAAGACGTCACGCTAAAAAGATATCTTTTTATGATACGTTGTCGCGCTAACGAAAGTTAACAGAACATGCCATTGCGCTAACACGTTGTCTCGCTGACATTACTTCGCACAACATTCCTTTGCGCTAACACAACTTTGCATAACACAACATCACGCTAATGTAACTTTGCACAATGAATGAGCCGTCGCGTAAACGCAACTTCATATACCGGGAACTGGCTATCACGCTGTCACACAATCCGCCGTCACACTTACACATATATACACACTACACGCCGTCACACAAATTAAAACACCATCGCGCTAACACATCGACATTGGGACAGCGCGACTTTGCGAAGGTGCAAGTGGGCTCTTCTGATCATCTGTTGTCTGTCTGTTTGTTCTTTCGTCCGACTTTTTGTTTCTCTCAATACACAATTAAAGTTTGTGAGAATACACTACTTGTTAACATACTTTTCACTTGGAACCATTTGTTCAAATTGAACTAAACTTGGTACAAAGCATCCTCATAGGAAGGGAATTCTAAATTGTTAAGATAAACTGACCCCGAGAAGGGGTTCAAAGTTCAACACAGGAATACATGAATATAGGGAAAATCTTTAAAAATCGTCTTCTAAAGAACTTTAAGGTCAGACGACAAGTTCATCAAAAATCTTTTTTGTATCTCCTCGTAATAAAGAGTTCCAATAAAAAATATTAATTTTATAATTACTTTAAAAATGATCAAAATTTACTTGGATTTTGATATTTGTCTAGATGGTCGAGTGGTGAGAACCGTGGCCGCTCACTGCCAAAAGTGTAAAGGTTCTAGACGTCGTAACTTCAAGTCCCCGCCCCGGCGGAGATATTGTTCTAATATAGTGAATTTCGCTGTGCTGTAGTTGTATTTATTTTTATATCAGCAATTCAAGTATATTTTCAAGAAGATTATTATTGCATACTCTAGTATTTTGCAGAAATGCCTGGTTAGGTACCCTAATGTTTTGCAAGAAAGCTTGTCAAAGTACTAGTAAACCATTAACAAATTCCTGGAAAAAGTTATCTGAAATTGAGGAACGTGTCGTCTGACCTTAATGTTAAATTGGTGATACAGTGTATAACCATGCAAGTATCCTCATTTATTGCAGTATATAAATTGTTCAAATCTTGACCCATTGGATCAATACTTGGGGCCCCAGGAGGGGTTCAAAATTTAACAGAGGGAATATATGTATATAGGCTAGAATCATCAAATATTACTAGTTGATGCATTGTAGAACATAAAGACTGACCACAAAACATGTCACTGTGACCTACTTTTTGTATTTGCAGATTTTCATTCCGAATTGTATAACATGTATTTCTTGGGAACGTTGAAGGTTAAGATCAACAAACGTTGTCAAATTACGCTTCTTAGGGTATCAAAGTGACCTACTTTTGGTGTTTTATAGTGATTCATAGTCATGCTAATGTCTTAGATATATTGACATATATCCTAGAACCATCAATCTTTTTTAGTTGGCGTACTAGTATCTTACAACTTCAGTACAAAACAAGTGTACCCAAACGTAGTTCAAAGACACCTACTTTTAGCCTTTTCGATCATTTTTCATCGAGCATTTTTTCATCTTTGACACGTTGAGGGCTTGAATACTAAAATTGGCCAGTTTGTGCAGCATCTTAGAACTCTAAAAGTAAGTTTCCATTATCTACATTTTACATTTTGTTTTATGAATTCCTAACTCTGGAAATGCAAGCATTTTCAAATGAAATTTTCTTTACAATTTTCAGCAAGAGATACAATATTAACTGCTGTTCAGGTGAGCGATTTTGCCCATGGGCCTTCTGTGCTTATGTACATTGACATTATGTTCATTTTTTCGGTGGAATAAGAGAGACAATCCCTTGTCTCGCACGTACGTTATCTTGCACCCCCTTAATCCAATGCCGACATGGTGATCAGAGTAAATCGGATCCGTTTACCAGTGTATATTTAAAAAAAAAATGACATAAAAACTTACTCACAATATGTCCTACTGAGAATATATAGAATTGAGAAAAAAATCTTTTATTCGGTTTCTTGACATCCTAGACTTTAGCATCAAAGTGACGATGGATCTCCCATTGTTTTTCTACACGAGCGGTTTCAGATTCAACATGGCAATGTTAGGTCCAAAGAATGATTGACTGAGGATGCTACTGGCGATATCACTCGAATAAAGCGGTCATTATTCAGGGACCGTCAAGTACTGGAGCACTTAAGTGTATGATATGAGACCAATTACCGAAGTAGACCAGACCTTAATTATATCGTATGAAACAGCGAACGGAAACCTTTTCTAACCCAGGGCACTAACAAGCAGCCAAATGACTTTATTTATTCGTTAAAGGGGGATTTAGACAAAACTTCCAAACAGTGCTATATTGATGGCTGTATTCATTTATAATAACCAAGAACCACACTGCCTGATCGATGCAATTTTAGCTCAATAGTATGTTGGTTACGTTATATGCTTATATCTCAAGAAGCTTAACAAAACATTTATCTAATTATTAGAATCTCAAGTAATGGTATAGTTGCTGCTACATAATGAAACGTCTTTATGATCAGTTAAAAAGGTAATTCAACCGATTTCCTGTTTGCTTCGAATCATTGAAAACGAGAGTTTCAAATGCAGTCAGCTTTATCTCGAATGAAAAATACAAGATATTTAACAAATCTATAAATTTATGAATATAAATTGTCATTCATAATGCAAGCTTCCGAATGACACTTATGAGTTGGATATCTTGTCCGACTAATTGGGTGAATCAACATCGTAATGAGCCAATGTATATAATAATGTATATACCTTATTCTGTATGTTATTTGTGAATGTGACGAGGTTAATCAATTGATAATTTAACGTTAAATTAAGCTAAACGGGTAGTTCAAAATCGAAATTTTACAGAAATGACTTCGCATTCTTTTTTAGGCGCTCATCTCAATTTGGATCTAAGCTTTGTTGTCTGATCCGCACAAAAATTATGACGGAAATAAATCCTAGCTTCTATAATTGTAGCTTGGAACAGACTAGGGATTTATTAACCACTATTAAAAATGTCGTTGCTTTAAATAAAAAGTGAAAAATAATAACTATAGCAATTTCTCCCCCTGTTACATTTCCCGCAGAATAATTGATAGCAAAAAGTCATTGCTTTCAACTTTTCTTGTATTAAAGTTTTCAGGCCATAAAACCTCCCTGCTATAAAAAAAAAATCCAATAAAATAGGAGCAAGAGTTCCCTGTGAACGGAAACACGGAACAAGTATTAAAGTCGATGCTTAAATCATGTACCCCCTCGGCCAACCTATTTTTGGGAAGGAGGAAATAAAGATGCAGCTATCGCCTTTAAAACAATTTGAAAACGGCATCAAATACGGAATATACACCTCCGCACAATGGCGTGAGATGCAGCAGTTCTTAATTTGACAGTCCTGCTATACAGACCCTTTTAAGCCACGCTTAGAAATCAATAGTAATCCCTGCACCATCTGTGCATTAAGTGCAACTGCAGTGTCTCGGTGCAATTTGCGTGTTGACGATAACAAACCGAGATTTTGCCAGAGTACATGTACATGCATATGACTTTCCTGCTGAATGAAAAGACCGACTGTTACGTACTTTTTATTTATAAATAAGCTCACGCCTTGTTTTACCGTTACCAGAAACGCGAAAAACGCTGTTAAAGTGCCCTTCTGAACATGAATTGGGCCTGTAGCAACTTTTTGATATTGAATTACAACACAAACAACAATACACTAAGGGTTACGTAATTCTGTGCAATTAACCTCTATATCAAGATGGTTTCAAATAACCCATCATGCCTTAGGATTTAGAAGTTCAAAAATGTCCTTCAAATTAACTTTAGGTAAAAAAAAAATAGAAGGTAATTTTACTTTGAAATAAATTGCGTCTCATCGAAAGACTTATATCGAGAAGCCAAAGATGGCAACGAGAAGCTTCTAGTCGGCGCCCTCGGCCGTCGGTCCTCAAACACTGAAATGCATACTTGTTTATCATACCAGAAGTTGCTGTACTGTCTCATTGAAATATCGCGGTGTGTAATGTCACAATAAAGATCCCCAACATAGATCGAAATCTGAGGGTTTCCCCCTAGAAATGGCGACGTTTCGATTTGAATGTAATATCAAGTAGGATAGTAGTATCATGCATTGCTTTTAAGTTTTTGTTGTCGCCGATGTTTTATTTGTTTCTTATTACTGACTTTCGATTATAAATTAAGGAACTATTTTTTCTGATTTCTTTGGCCACTTCTATTCGTAGTTCTTGGAAACGTATCGCCAGAGCAAGAAGGGTCAGTTTTCGAACATCGATCGCGAGAGATAAAAGTTGCCAAACCCCGTCAAAATTCCATCCCTGGAAAACCCCACTTGTTTGAAGTTTCCTCAAGAATATTTTTTTTATTCTTGAGAGACTGCGTTCTTGTTAAGGATTGGAAGTTTTGCAAAACTGCTTAATATTGCACTGAATTTCGAAAATTGTCACACGGCTGGATGTATATTTTGATTTTTGAGTGATATGAATTTTCTGTCGCAGTGAGAACTTTTATCAGGCATGTTATAGCGTACATGAAACTGAAAACATTCATTTTGATGTTCCTGCTGCAACGCTCATATGATAAGTTCTCTCTGTTTTTAAGGACCTTGTGAAGTGCTTTTTTCGGCTTTGTCGTTATTTGAGTTATAGAACCATTTTAATACAAGACCTTGGCCTTTCAGTTGGACGTAGCTATCTATTTCTTGCGTCAAAACAAGTTAAAATGACGCGGTTTCAAGCGAAATATGCACCGATTGCGTAGTCTTAGCTCAAGAGCCAGACAAATCTTGTTGATTTCAAAGAGCCATGGCTGAGTGGCTAGCAATGAAATAGACAGGCCTACGTCACATTGCTGTTTGACACGACTACCCAAAGTCCAAGCTCTTGTTAAAATCGTTCTACTCTCAGTGGGCTCAGCCATGCCTCTAATCAGTCTAGTACTTACCATATTTTAACACAGCTCAAACATTCATCTTGTAAACTTAATTAGGCCATAGTAAAAATACAGAGTTTAGACTAATTCTACTAAACACAGGCATTACTGTTCTAAAAATGATTTTTTGAAGATTTTGGTACACATACATCAGTATTTATGTGTCTCGAATGTTTAATTGCGTTTTAATCAAACAATAAAAAATCCATAGCAAAAATACTTGTGTTTTATATCATTTTTATAGACATCAATTCAAAGATCGCAAAATATGAATATGTGCCTAATTTGGAATCAAATCGCAAAAATGTGAATCTCAGAAATAACCAATTGTACAATATACATGTATATCATATGCTAAGTATACATCGCTGAGATTAAAGTTTGAAAAAAGAATATATATTAGATTTTATGCTAGTATATGATAGTCTTTATAGATTTTGAAAGATTTCTTAAGCGTCATACTATATGCGCGCATTTGCCGCTTAATTCACTCGTCTTCTTTTTAAATTAATAATCTAGTAACGCGTTATATAAAATTACTTATTCATAATTTTTTTTTCAATTTTAAAATCCAATCACACATGCAAAGAGTTTCTTGTTGGCACGTAAAAGCAAGATACCGTCATATCCAGGCACGTAGCATCATAGCTGCAGGTCTGTAGCTCCCGGTCTGAAAAAATTCGGATGGACGATAGTAAAAAACTGCAATTTACTGCGCACCAAAAAATGCTAGTTTTGGACTGATCAACCTTAATTTTACACGAATTCTGTGGAAAAAAATTATTACCATTAAATTATTCAGTCAATTTACTACTGATATCAGTACTTTACTTGCCTCAAACTTTGAATTCTCTAAACACGCTGACCGATCTCGGAAATTGAAGAATGTTAAATTCACGACGTGAACGAGAGTCGCCATTTTTACATGTAAACAAACTACATTTCTTCACTTGATGGTGTTTAAGGTGGCTCACTACACCTTGAAATATTTTCTCAAACCAGCAGAAAATTACTTGATTGTGATAGATATCACAATGGATAAGAAGTATTTAGGTCAAATAGGCAAAAAATATGCAATATTGGATGAAAAATTACATTTTCAAAAATTTAGTTAAGTAAACATGAACAAAAGCTCCAGACGGAATCGAACTTATGATCTGCGGTTCAGAACCCAATACTTTAACCACTGACCTACGACGATATTCAACCATGTCGAAGGATATAAACAGTTTAACAAAACATTTAAATCGCCATCTTGTGACGTAGTGTCTTAAAAAGTATAAGTCCAGGTGTAGTGAGGTACCTTAAAAGAATATCAGAGGCAAGTAAAGTGTTCACATCTGTAGTAAAATGTCCGAGAATTTTTTTGGAATTAAATATTTGTATAGAATGTGTTCGGAAACAAGGCTAATCAATCCAAATTTAGCGCATTTTTTGTGCGCCGTAAATTGAAGATTTTTACAATGGGAGGCACTGTAGCTCCAAGGTCGTCCATCCGAATTTTCTTCAGACCCCCCCCCCCCCCCCACGGATTAGGATTTTCAGGATTTTGGAAAGTAACCTTTTCCCATTTTTTTCATGAGTCTGCCCCCCCCCCTTTCAAAAACGATGCTACGTGCCTGATATCATTCAGAAGATTAAAAAACAAGTAAAATTTTCTTTATTTTGTTTGACGTCAAATTAGATTTTATCCCGGAGACATCGTGACGCTGGGAACGTTCCCTGGAATAAGACTTATTAAGCTCTGTGTCCCCCATGACGCACTCTATCCGGACCAAGGACCGTTAATCCGACAACTTCGACCAAGAAACTTCAGAGAGTAGGAGACGATCGTTCCGAAATGTAGTGTAGTCGGGAAAATCCCACGGGACAGTATCTTGATAGACTGTTGCACCTTATTATGCACATCAAAGCTCTTGGAAAAGGTCGTCCAGCATTGATAACGTTATTTACAGCTGTATCACAGGCGATATATAAAATGCAGACATGGTTCAGACGCAGTTTCTGTATGGTGGTGATTTCTCTCTCTCTCTCTCTTTTTTATCTGCATATACATCAAGTATGGTATCGAGCTAGCTTCAGCTGGAGCGGCAACTTTGTAAGCATTTGATTTAACATGCCATGCTTAGAGAAAAATTTCCACCAGCTTTTTTGCTGTTTTTGTAAAAAACAAAAACAAAAACAAAAACAAAACAAAACAAAAACAAATAAAAACAAAAACAACCAAAAAAAACTGGAAAAAAATGATGGATTCGACCTTCATGGCCTTTTCCTTTCAATTTTGAGCTTTTTTTCCAGCAGAAAGGAAACGGTGCATGAGTTTAAAAGATTAAAAATGGACATGATTTATTAACATTTATGTTACGATACATTGTGTGAATTACGAGATTCAGTCGATAGCAGATCACTCTTGTTCCCGACTGTGAACTGAACTAGCCGTTCCAAGAATTTATAACACTGCAATGTTTATGCACCATGAAGTGAGCTGTGATATCCCAGCCGCTAATAGCTCTCCATTGATCCAATAGATCTTTTGGCGGGGCCTTGGCAAATTTTTATCTGTATATTTTTATTTGCAAGATGCACAGAATTGTTTTTCAAAGAATATGAATAAATATATGCATGTTCTTTATTACCCATAGGAATAAGCGCTATGGTGATTCTATTGGATGATATTGCGTTCCAATTGTCCCGTGTATACAAGCTGTGTTCTGAGTCCTTATTAAATTCATTCTTTGGTATTATCCCCTCTTCAAAAGATGATTCTGTCTCGAATCCTATTGATTCGCACAATGTTAAAGTGAAAGCCGGCGGTATAATTTCATTCAAAGACACCAGAAGTCTCCCAAGAAACAAGACCCAGAAAAGTCTTTCCTCCGATAATATCATCGCTTTTTATTTCGGTATATGGTTTTGCCAGCGTTAGACCGCTGCTTCGAAGAGATTATGTTTGCTAATACACTTTGTAGCATCGATCACGAGAGGTTCCGACTAAAAAGAATCCAGTACAGTCGAAGAATCATTCAATACACAGCTCATAAAACCCTCTTACCAACCAGTGCCGTGGTCCCCCTGAGTAAGTAACGGCATTTGACATGCTTTGTAGCGACAAATTCCTGACGGTTAACGCGCTTGCCGAGCCGGGAGATTTCTAGTAGCTGATAGATAGGATTTTTCCTCGTCATAATTGTGCTCTCTCGGGGAGATGCTCATACAATCGAGTAGGACGTCTTGTTAGAATCAACGACCACTGACGTTAATACGTTCCACCGTCAGTTAAACATTACAGGATCATTATTCTCAGCTCTCTGGATAAACGAAGGAAGCGTCTTTTTTTTAAGGTAAGGATATAAATTGAAAGTTTTTAATTATCCTCAGTTATATTTTTGCAGTAGAATAATTGAATTTTATGCCATATAGTTACTTACTGTAACTATAGGTGTAGACTTCGAATTCGGATAAGTTAACCGAGATTTCATTTGATATTGATAAAATTTACCATTGTCAGGAAATCGTGAAGAAAAAAAAAATAACAATGTATTCATACGTACATAATGACGCAATTTTCTTCTCACAATCGATGGTCTACTATGGGTAAATTAGGTCCCTTTTCAAATCGTTAACAATCGCATTGATCTTAAACACCGAACCAAGATTCTATAGACTCAGAAACTAACAAATGCACGAAAATAGTAGCCGTGAAAGAATTGATTATTCGTTTAGCTATAATATATTCGGTAAACTTAACTTTGAATGGAATTGAAGAGTCTTTAATTTAATAAAACACCTTTGTATGAAAGTGAAAAAAGCAATGTTTGTCAGAAAGAGCTAAATATACATATGAAAGTGAAAAAAGCACCAACATGAGCTAAATATAATTATAATTAATAAATACGTCGATTTTTTGGCAAATTAGCGTCAGTTTCATAGATTATAATGATTTTAAATGAAGTCTGACTAAAATAGAAGGGTTTTATTTAGCCGAACAGATCTGAATTGCTGCATTTTTTTTTATTCGGGGGGGGGGGGGGGGATGCTGCGCGTTGATCTCCTCTCATTACATCCTCATCTGTGATCTGAGGTCTCCCTGTTAGGAACGGAGTAATGTAGCTTCTCTGACAAGAGGGGCGCCAAGAATGTATCATAAGCCTCTCTTGGTTAAGCTAATGGGTCATTAGTATGTAACATTGTTATTCTTTAACCATGCCCTCATTACCAAGCAATCAGGAATATCAGGATGAGGTGAATTGGGGGTTGTTTTTTTTTATTACGATATTACTTCGGATACTGAATGACTAGATACTCAATTTTGCTTGCCTCGCTTGCGGTGATGGTTTATCTCACAAATATTTATGCATTGCGTAAAGGATAATAAACCCAGTATATGTAGAAATCGTCGGCTTTCTGCGAGTCTGACCCTTCTTTTTTAATAAAAGAACTGCGGGAAATATTTCTCTTTAATATAATTTCCGTTCTTGTCCGGATATTGGCGTCTTCCTCGTCTCCGTTTCTATTTTCGGTCAGCCCTCTGCAGCTTTTGTTAAACTTAATAAGGCGAATTTGAGGCTTAATTTAGGAGATAGAGGCTTTTGGACACTACGGTGAATGATATCCGGATTACAACACAATTATTTACAGTTCCTTGGATCGCCTCATGGTACCGGAGATGTGGCGTTGTTATTATAGGGCCTATACTTTGTTCCTCATATCGGATAGTTTATTTGATTCCCGGCAGTAAATCAGGGTGGGGTCTTCAAGAGAAAGGACTAAAATTGGCAAAATATTTTAATTGCTCCATAAAAAAGCCTTCAGTTTGCAATATTTTGGTACCATATCCATAGTCAATTCATGTGCAAAAACGATTTGTGTATTTTATAAAAAAAAAAACCAACTAAATTGACCGATCGTCCATTGATTTTATGTAACCTTGTACGAGATAATAGTGTTGACTGTGAGATATATAGATAGACCTGCATAAACCGACACCTGCGTAATCAGATTCACCATCTATTTGGAAGTCGCAGATTATGCATAATCTGATAACCCTTCCACCTTGACGAAATTACATTTTCTAGCATTATGTTTTGAATTGGGTCACTGTGCAACCCCTCCCAAAAAGTATTAGAAGTAAGCTTTGATATTTATATTGAAAGCAAATCCACCTCAACACCCTTGCTTATGTGCAAACTGCTAAAATTGAGATCTATTTGTACAAATATGACAATACTTATCTACATAGTATTGTTTATATACTAATATTTACATTCTACTGTGTTTTTCCATTAAATTCCGTGATGTTTAAATGCCTCTAAATGCAACACCTATTCACTGCGTATGAATTTACGAGTAATTTACATAAGTAGTTCTCAAACAGTGATTCCTATGTTATCTGTTAAAAATGCATTGCATGAATGTTGTCAAAACACCATGTTTTATAATTATTCAACAACAAAATTGTTAAAAACAACATTTCAAGAGTTATTTATCATGGATTATATTTTCATGCTCGTCGATCACATCTCAACGGTCTATGTGAAAACCAGTTTGAACCGGTTTTGCAAAACAGCTGTTCTTGCTGTTACTTACTCACTCCCTCCGTGATCTGCACTTTATATCGATTTATTTAAGTAAACAATTGATTTCTTCAGTAAGGGAATGTAAATATAAGCATTAAATGATTTATTTTTGACGTCGTCGTGTCAATAACTGCCGTCAGGTGAGCAAACAAATTATCATAACGCGCTAACGCGCGTTATTCAATTTGTCTGCTCACCTGACGGCAGTTATTGACACGACGACGTCAAAAATAAATCATTCAATGCTATAGTATACTTCCATGGGGAATGTTTTCCTTCATCATCGTTGCTAATTACATGTAGCTGTTTTATTGGGAAGGCTTGGGTATGTCGTACTACATTTTCACGATGTATTGGCTTTATTTAGTCTATGAAACGACAATTATTGATATCCACCAATATACTATCTGATAAACTGTTACCAGTAAGAGAATTTCAAAAAGTGCAAAATCATCGTTATTCCCATGTAAAGAAAACACATTGATACTTTGTAGAACTACAGAGTAATTGAAAATATATTAATACACGATTTTAAGTCAAATTAATATGTGCCTCGCTGCAAGAAGATTTGATGGAACGCCTCTTCACAATCCCTTTCTCAATGCGCTTTATTATGTGGTGCCCTTTCTTTAGTCAATGAATTATTTGTCACGATCTTGGTTTGTGTGAAAATATATGGCAGGATCAGATGTGAGACAAGCAGTTCAAAATACAACCTAGTAGGACAACATTTGTTTTCGTTTCTTAAACAATATCTTGTACACTGTACACAGGCTTGGGACTCGTTTTGACGTCATAGGCAGACGACCGTCGTTAGTAATTCGGAACACGTCTGGGGTGATTCTGTTGGTGTAAAAGAGTTAGCATAGTGTCACACGGCGCTGTAGAGATGACCATATTGATGTTCTTTCTGTCCCATTAATTAACAGATTTACTGACTGCTTCTCGCGCGGTTTACGTGTGGAGCAAGAGTTGTCATTGAAAATCGAGCGCGGGAAGCAGGCCGTGGAAATTCCCCATTGATCCAGGAAAGTGACAGGCCTCTATCTGGTCTCCGGACGATAACTTGTTATTAGTATTGATATATGTAAACCTATTATCAATTACATTTGAAAATAAGTTGTTTACCACCATATGAAGAAAAGACCCACTCCGTGCTATTATAGTCATTCCTGGATGTTGCTGATTAGTCTGTGTTAAGACTTTGTATATATAACTACTGGGGACTTTTTTCCAGGGATTATTTTTAAAAGTCTACACGGATTACTTGAAAAGGATATTGCTGAACTGATCCAGGAATTTTAACAACCCCGACATGGTGAATGACAGTACCTGATTTTTTTTTTAACAAGTGAGTATCTTTAAGAAGATAAAGACTCTAGATCAAGAGATCAGTGACCTGGGGTAAGTCATCTTGTCCTTAATATCACCCGTATGTTGGCGTTCAAGTCAAAACTGTGAAAAAATAACAGCCACCAATGCATGTGTACGCATGTAATGTCTCAAAGCGAGAGAAACCGTAGGCTTGGCAATTGAATATATAACTGTTTATTAACACATCATTCTCAAATTATCGTATCGAGTTTTGATACAGAACACGTAATGGGATATCTGGATGTGTTGACAACTTGTAAATAATTCAATATTAGCCGTCAACTACTTTGCTGCTATTTTGTCAATCTCCACAAGGCAGAATCAGAGGCGATCGCGGTAAGTTTCTGGGCTTGGTTTTCTTTCTGTACGGGTATGATTTATCTAACTTTAAGAAGGCTAGATTGTCGTGGCCATTTTTATACCGTATTGATCTCCTTTAGAAGAAAATCTAGATGTATGAAATTTTTTTTTTACAAGCTTAAACTTAAGAGCTAAATTGTATGGAATTTTTCTTTACAAAATGATAGTTGATAACAAATTATATCTTAAAATTTAAGGGAAATCTGACGAGCATTTTGTTGACCACCTGGACTTTCGACAATTAGTAGTGCTTTGATTTCATTTACAGTGGTCTATTTGGGGGGGGGTGATAATTATTAATATTCAATAACAATTCTATGTCAGTTGCCCATACCAAATGTCGTTTGTAGATATATATTTATTTATATGTTACTGCAAATTGATTATAGTTACGTAAAGAGGCCAGTTTTTAGCCAAAGAACGCTGAGAAATTTTTAAGCGTGAAAAATGAAAAAATATCTTATAAATATGGTAACTTGAAATTTTAATTATTTGCATTATTCTTTCAATATTCACAGACATTCCTTGTCCTTTTATTGCTATACAGCCTATATAACAGAGTCACATTATGTAAAGATCAGATTACGATAAAGATAAGATTGACATTTTTCAACCAATTCAGTTGATTTTGAAAGTTCCACTTAAAATTATAGAGCGATTCCTACATAATAATTATTAGCATAGCATAAGTGACTAAAAAAAATGGTTCACATCGTTATTTCATACGAGATCTAAAAAAAAAAACCATACACATCGGCGGATAACTTTGAAGGACAATTTTGTATTTTTCTTGATCATCTTCGATTTTTTTCCAGAGGCCCCCCCTCCCCCTTTTTTGATATTGGATAAAATCAGCACACGTTACTTACATTAAGATGCAATAAACTGATCTCGGCATTCAATATGTCACATTTGGCGTTTTGAAAAGATGGAAATTTACCCATAATCACGCTTTTATCTGCTCTGTTTATGTGAGTATTTTTCCCTCAGTCAGAATGTTCAAAGGTGACAAGTGTTTGCAGATGGACCCCGGAAGTACGCTAGTTCTGCAACATTGGACAATGTTTAAGTTTGATTTCAAGTTCAATGCGAACAGACGATCATTAGTTATTCTAGTTTTCCTAAAACTGTTGCCTACTCATTTGTTATTTTATGTTATATTATGTTATATTATATACCGGTTTTATATATATAAGAGTATACCCGTTTATAGAAAATCTGTGATCTGTACATCCCGAGTTCGAATCCTGCAGGGGCTTTTGCTGTTACTTACTGAAATCATTAGATATTAATTTTTTATCCCCAAACTGCAAATTTTTCGCTTATTTGACATATATACAGTTTGTTTATCTTTTTATCTTTTATTATCAAATAATGTCCTGTTAATTTAAGTGATTTTTTTAGGTGTGTTATTCCACCTTAAATTAGTTAATACTCATATTGTATATTTTATTTGATAAAATAAAACTGGTATATATCAGGAAGAACACGGCATACTTGTAAGGCAATTGCATAATACATTTACCACCTGGCATATATTTATGTAAAATGTGGCATCAATAGAGTTAATAATGGTATAGAGACGTTTCTTTTAAAGTCGATAAATCACGCTTATATGACAACAGATTATTGTGTATCTAGTTATCTTGATTAAATTAGATTAAAAGAGAGGGGGGGGGGGGGGGTTCACGACTTATCGACTTTTACTTTCACAATTCTATTAAGTGCGTTAAGGGTGGAGTACCAAGTAAACAGTCTGAAAGTTTCACATCTCAGAATTGTTAGTTGAGAACCAACTATGTATCAGATAAGGTAGTGTCATCAGTGCTTAAACCAGCATGGAACATGCTGCATGGTGTAAAGTGTTTTTCATAATATATGTACACGTATATATATCTAATCGATCTTTAAGCAGTGTTGATAAACTATCCCAATAGTCTCATTTAAACGTACAGTTTTTCTTAAAATATAATGTTTCAACCAATATGAACTTGTAAATTAGGTGATTTTCACACAATTGTTTACAACTGTACCTATTATACATATATGCACATTTCTTATCAAAAGTGAAGAATCATATTTCTATCGAATTTAACTTTTTAAGTTAAAATGAGACACTTAATATCACCATGGTAAAGTTAATCATTTTTGTATACTTATAAAAACATGTGACCACCTTTTAAAATGTTCAATAATGCAGTATTTGGTCATAAAGGCTTTTATCATGAAAATTGTTTTAAAAAAAAGAAATCGGTAAAATCAACCGGTTTTGAAATCAAGACTGTCTTACTGTTCTTTGACAAAATACTAGTAACTTGTGGAAACAAGTTAAACTCATTTAATGAGTTCACAAATAATTTAATCAGCAACAAAAAGCAACATTATATTGAAACTTATACCAATACAACAAATATGCAAACAATAACAGGAATCGAGCTTTGTTTACAAAACACAAAATTCTTACCTCCGTAACTCGCTTGTGACTCTATATTTGACTTTCAAATTTTGACAAAGCATTAAAAACATTCATACTGACCATTCTAGACATTAAAAATGAAAAAAATATATTTTGAAAAATAAATTTGAGCTCAGACCGTGCCTAAGTCCCTTTAATCATCTGAATTACTTGCCTAACAACATGAATAATAATAGAAGATAAAAAAGAAACTTATAAAAATGGTTCATTTAGAACCATTTAACAGGTGCTTGGACTTTGGGTAGTTGTGTTAAATAAATAGTGCCTGTTTGGAAGGGTAACAGTTGAAATTGACATCCCGAGGAAACCATTGTCAACCGACGCGAAGCGGAGGTTGACAATGGTTTTCGAGGGGTGTCAATTTCAACTGTTATCCTCCCAAACAGGCACTATTTATTTTATTATACTGAATGGCTTAATTTTAGAGACTTTTTAAAATGCTTTTTATATAGAAATAACGTGAATTCCAAGCGAACCGTACGCGCATAATTTACGCGCATGTAACAATTCGTTGTGTTACCCGTTGCTAAGTGTGTTGCTAACGCTGAGGGTAATAGAACGGATTATCAACTGCGTCTACACCAATCAGATTTCAGTATTTAACATGAAACTATAATAATGTGACATACATGTGGGTCTGTCAATTTTATTGCTGGCGAATCAGCCATGGCTCGTTGAAATCAACAGGATTTGTCTGGCTTTTGAGCTATAAGACTACGCAATCTGTGCATACATTTCACTTGAAACCAGCGTCATTTTTTAACTTACTTTGATGCAAGAAAAGGAGAGTTACATCCTACCAAAAGTCCAAGGTCTTGTTAAAGTGGTTTTAATTGTAACGTATATTTCGAGAGAAAGTGCGCCAACAAAAGTCGATTCTTGGTATTTTTGCCTCATGGAAAATGAACGTTGATATAATTTTAAGGAAAAACATTAGATAATGTAAATGTATACATGGGACTTATATGTACTAACACTATCGGAAAAATCTGAAGGTTTTGGAAATTTGCGCATGTAAGGAATTGCATCAAATGTTTATTTTGAAAGCCGCGCGGGTCTATAATCAAATTCCGTTTGTGGAAAGAATTGCGATGTATGTTGATTTTCGTGACTTGAAAGCCAGTCAGACCATAAAAACGTCTTGCTACATAATTATAATGTGTTTTATCCAACAAAACTTAATTACACCAGAATGGGTGACAATTCTTGGAACTGAAATATGCAAACGAAATGTGTAGTACATACCGGTATATTCAAAAAGAGTGATGCATTAGCATCAAAGTCTCATAAACCTAAGATATATCACACCAAATAAAGCAGTTCTTTAATGAGCAGATAACAAAAGGGTTGTAAAACTACAAAGAAACACAAAATTGACTGGATACCCAGATTATTTCGATGAAAGTTTTGCCGAAATTAGATCACGTGATCATGGCGAGAAGAATTCCGCCTGAACACCCGTTTTTGTCAATCTGTTGATTGTCATTTGACAATCGTTAGACACTTACATATGGTGTCTGTGCATATCTGAGGGAGCCGGGCACAGTTGCTTTCCATTTTGACGGGTTTCTGCCCAATCGGTTTTTAGAACGCAGTTCGCAGTTCGCAATTGAATAGTGAACTGCGTTCGTTCTAGAACGCAGTTCGCAATTCAAAATTTAGAATTCATATTTGGGGCCCGAAATTTTCAGGGACATCTAGAGAAACTCGTCGTATACTAATACTATGATGTAATTATTATATTCTTAAAGCCGTTATGACAGTGTTTATCGTTTTTATGGTAACACTTTTTATTTCATCTCGCTGATCTTAAATTTTAAAAAGCAAATAAAATATGTATATCATACTAAAGTCAATATTTGGTTCCTTTCTGTGGCATTTGAGTAAAATATAGACAGCACTTGCATAGCGACATAATTTAACCCACCAATCAGCTAGTATATGCAATTTATAGAAAAGTTTTATTACATGCAGTTTCTGTTGTATTCTATCTGTCTCTCAGTATAATATGGCGGTAAAGGTCTGTTTGTTTCCGTTCATGCCCTGTGAGAACAACATCAAATAGATTTGCAACAGCGGTAGATATACCAGTCTCGTATGGCCGGCTAGGGGCCATGATGGTCAGATTTATCAAGTCTTAATGGCGAAAGGAATGGAAGTATCTGTTCCACGTCAGGATCAGGGGAAAATCTTGACGAACTAAGACAGTTGACCGCCACCACCCACCTAGCCCCCTCCTCCCCCCCCCCCCCCCCCCCCCCTGCACACACAGACACAAACACGTATATCCTTATAGCACAATGAAGAAAATTATGACGATGATGATGATGATGAGGAGGAGGAGGAAGAAGAAAATCTGCCTGATTTGATTCATTTTGTGTAATGAACTCTGATTTGAGGTTAATTATAATCAGCTGAGGGCGAGCGGCATTTCAGCGTCATCGCACGTACACGGACTGTATGGAATCGCAATAAGTCATTCTTAGTACGACCAATAGATTTAATGGGCAGAATTTCGTTTGATGATACCACTGTCGTGTATCCGCGCCGGTAGTGACGTGTTTGGATAAAGTGAAAATGGTGGTTCCGTTTGCTTCTTGAAAAGTTTTCGCGTTATTTAAGACATACATTGTCTACTTTTACATGAAAAAGATCGTCAGATCTATTTAAAAGTGTATAAAATCTTTAAAGTTCTACGAAGTTTATGTTAAAATTATGTAAATAAGCAGTTTATGTCGATTAATTTTGAACAACGGAACAGGTTTGGATGACCTTGTTTTTCAAAACAGAACGGTTTGGATACGCATCTGATACGGTTTGGATGTAATTAATATGTGAGTGTAAACAGTTCCTTTAATTTCCCCTCGCGAAGGGGATATAGCATCGCTACTGTGCGATATACATGCCCTCATTGAAAAGCATGCTTTCAATATTATGGATATTATCATGTGATAGACATATAAAGTCACATTGTTTTAAAAAATTGCTTATAAAAATGGCATACAGAGTGCTTTACAAATATGTTAAGTCTGTTGTATATTAATCATAATAATTGTAGAAATTTCTTTGTCTAGCGATGTACAGGCTTGGTATTGAATGAAAACGAGGCTCACTTTCATAGTATTTGTCCAAGCTTGTTCTCCGTTCAACTTACTTCACGATTATAAATATCATTTCAGAATAACTAAAAAACACATCATATAGTCGCTTGCCATAAAAGTAGTAGATAGTTGTCTGTTAAAGGACATATCGCATGTTTTTCAATTTTCGGATTTTTTAAAATAAAAAGTTTCTATACTCATTTAAAATGAAGTTTATTATCGTTTTCATAAAATAATCTGGTTAATTCGTGAGTTTGAAAGCGATGAAATTCAAATGTCGCGATATGCATAGTTAATATGATGTATTGCTTTTCAGGTTAAAGGTGAAAATCTTTTTTTTTTTTTTTTTTTTTTTTTTTTTTTTTTAAACATTTTATTGTGTTCCTCATGTTTCAACTCATATTTTCTTTATAATTTAAAATTAAAGAAAGTAGTATTTTTAAATGTTAGTAAAAAAAACTTGATATAACTATATTTACAGTTTTCAGTGTTTTTTTTTTCATGTGATAACACTAAGTATCAATTTGTTCATATTCAGTCCAGTAAATTCAAATGACGTTTGCTTATTCAAATATTTAAAAGTACAATTGCTTTGAATTAAATTAATATAAGTAATAAGAAATCATTCTTTCGATATTGTGAGGTGTAATTTCGTTTCGAGCTTTATTGGGTTTGACCACGCCCCGACCAAAATAATCAACTCATGATATTCGATCAAAGAATGATTCCTTATTTGTTAAATAGTCAATTTCTGATCAATTGTATACATGTACTTAATACATTTGTATACCATTTAATCAGAGGAAAAAAACATGCTTGTCTAAAGAAATGAACCTAGTCATCCAGTTTTAGTTCCCTTCGAACATGTGGAAGTATTATGGTTTCATCACATTTATAAAAATGTCGGACAGGAAAGAAAAATTCATCGTCTGTACATTATGTTCTTTTTACCTGACTTAAAATACATCTTTTGCATGCTGTGTAATTGAATGACCCAATATTTTTTAAAAAGATGTATCTTCGGTTGCACACCGATAAAATGCAAACTGCTCTCTTTATGTCTAAAATATCAAAAATGCTATAACTTAAAATTATTCAAACCGTACCATTTGCACAATTTATATTTTAGCATCCAAACCGGAATAATTTATTTATCCAAACCGTACTACTTCTTTAGCAGGTGCATGAAGTTATTGCTATTTTTATACATATTAATGTATTAAAAAAACATCGGTTTGATTTTATTTGGTTACTTTAATGTTTTAAATAAATTTTGGCTGCTTCAGATTTTTAGTATGTGTTATATTTTCTACGTTATCTAGAAATAGTTCTTGGTTTTAGCGTTAAAATGACACGTTAACGATCGATTTTTCTACAAATAAGTCGTTTTTATTAACGATGAACAAAAATAACGCACACTCTTTTCAACTGCAAAACCTTCAGAAAAATATAAACGACTATTACGATATTTTAATTAATATTTACCTCGTTGTCGATAGAAAAAAGGACACAACACTCATTGTTTTTGCAATGGATACGCCATTTTCACGTTATCCAAACATGTCACTACCGGCGCGGATACACGACAGTGGATACTATGGTGGCATTTCCTACTGGAGAAGACAAATTCAGAGGCAGTTGAATAATTTATGAAAGGGAATTTCAAAGAGAGAGAAATTAAATTGCTAAGGCATTGTGTTTCACAATATCCCCGGGCTTGCTTGGCCTGTATTTAGAATTTATGTAGATGTTCACTGTCATGGCCTAAGAAGCCTGTCAATACATATTTATCAGGTCGTGTGAATTAACTTCTAAGGTCGACATCAGCAATAAACGGCGAGGAAAGTGCGTCAAAAGCGCGGATACACATACTTTCCTCTGTGTTTCCTCTTGTAAACATTTTATCGAAGTGAAGAAAAACAACCCCACATCCCCTCACATCACACTCTCCACTTCCTTCGCTCTCCACAGCGAAACACACTCATGATTAAAGCTTGTGTATATTTAGCAGAAATTAATGTCACCGAAAAACCTGAGTGACGAGTTGTTTATAGCAGGCCCATCCATTCACCTTCTGAAAGGCTGTTAATTAAGACTCGGGGAGAGGGAAAGGTCACAACTGGAGAAGTGGCGAGCTCGTCGTGGACATTGGTCAGCAAAATTCAGCGGATTTCCACGCGTTATGTAACCAGGCCGACTAAAGGTGATCCAGGTGATACACAGGTAAGTCAGCTGTCTGTCTCCCAGCGCCAGGAAACTGTCTGGGATGTGTAAAATTCTCAGGACCGGATCAACAGGGCAAGGTAAGTCCCGCGGGATAAGTCCGGGGAGACGGAAATTGAATGCCGTGTGAACTTTGATGGGGATTATTAAGTTGTCATGCCAGTGCTAATATCTGCAGTGTGTTTTTCCGTTATTTTTTTTTTTTTTAGCAATTAGTGCTATATGATGGATTTCTTTTATTGTTTTTCTTCAGAAAATTGTCTGGGGGTGTTCAAATGGATTAACACGTCTTCATTTAATTTATTTTTTATTGGTATTGCACTAATATACTCGTAATCTGTTGCTTATTATCTGCACTTATCGTTTCTAAAACCGATAAACACTGTCTTAATTAATGATTTATGAGTCGTTTGCATTTTTTAACTGTTCGCCGACCGAATTTCCATTTTTAAACTGTAGCGACAAAAATACAAGTGTTTCAATTTCAACCAAATATAGAATGCATTATTAATTATGTAAATTTCCGTAAGCATATATCCATATTTATTACAAAGTGGGCTTCACGTATGTTCTCGTATGACAAGCAACATTAACATCTAAGATGTTCAATGTAAAATTTAGCTGCCAAGAATTACATTAATTAAGCTAACTCTCTCTCTCTCTCTCTCTCTCTCTCTCTCCCATGTTCTTGTTGTTCAATGCACATGATTGGCCATTGATTTGTCATGATTTAACACTTAATCTCGGTCCGTGACGTCAATAAGTTTATAGATATATTATTATAATATTTTTTTCGAAACTTCCGAATGCGAACAAAGCACCGACTGTAATAGCACATACCATCGTAAATTTTATATGTTCACTGGATCGAAAAGTCAATGGGTTTGAAAATAGATTCAAACTTTGGCACTGTCATTACCGTGCCTTTAGCCTCGGGCGACGTCAACTAACTTGTATTAACACACTGATTAAGGGAATCGATCGGATTCGCTGGTTTGTGTCTCCGTCGATCCGGCCTCGCTTGTTGTTATAAACAGCCGATTTTATAAATTGTGTGTAATTTGAACGACTTGCGTTTTTATTAAGAAGGATTAAATGTTTCCCGTATCTCTCTCAACCAAGTCGAACCCTATTGAAAGAAAACAAACAAAACTTTGCTGACGTCTTATATATACTGAGTAGTGTACCTCCAAAGTACAGGGCAGACTGTTACCTATATAACACAGACCAAGCAGTAGGCTTGTTTTGTTTATTATCTCACTAACGATATTTTCCTTCATACTGAAATAAGTTATCAAGCTTAAAAGGACTGGAGTCATGCCAATGTCTACCGGGGTCTGATTGTTTTAAGTTGATGAGAGAGAGAGAGAGAGAGAGAGAGAGAGAGAGAGAGAGAGAGAGAGAGAGAGAGAAAAAGAGAGAGATGATAGTTTATGGTATACATATATGAAGTAGCCTACACAACAAATCAATGTTTATAGTTTAGTGTATATTCTATACGTTTTCTTCCTCCTAGACTTTACATATTGAGGTACAACGGGTTTACTCTAACTCTCGATATATTAAGCAGCTGTTAAGGGAGGTGGGTTTAGCTCGGGATAAATTAAGGGAGTAAGGGTTACATGTAGCTCTCGATATGCTAGGGAGGTAATGTTATCAACTGATATATTGAGGGAGGTAGGGTTAGCTCTCGATATATTGAGGGAGTTCAGGTAAACTCTTGATATATTGAGGGAGTTAGGGTTAGCTCTCGATATATTGAGGAAGTGAGGGTTAGTTCTTGATATATTGAGGGAGTCAGGGTTAGCTGTTGATATATTGAGGGAGTTAGGATTAGCTCGATGTATTGAGGGAGTTAGGGTTAGTTCTTGATATATTGAGGGAGGTAGGGTTAGCTCTCGATATATTTAGGGAGTTAAGGTAAGCTCTCGATATATTTAGGGAGTTAAGGTAAGCTCTTGATATATTGAGGGAGTTAGGGTTAGCTCTTGATATATTGAAGGAGTTAGGGTTAGCTCTCGGTATATTGAGGGAGTTAGGGTTAGCTCTCGATATATTGAGGGAGTTAGGGTTAGCTCTTGATAAATTGAGGGAGTTAGGGTTAGCTCTTGATATATTGAGGGAGGTAGGGTTAGCTCTCGATATATTGAGGGAGTTAGGGTTAGCTCTCGATATACTAGTATTGAGAGAGTTAGGGTTAGCTCGATGTATTGAGGGAGTTGGGGTTAGCTCTCGATATATTGAGGGAGTTAGGGTTAGCTCTTGATATATTGAGAGAGTTAGGGTTAGCTCGATGTATAGAGGGAGTAAGGGTTAGCTCTCGATATATTGAGGGAGTTAGGGTTAGCTCGATGTATTGAGGGAGTTGGGGTTAGCTCTTGATATATTGAGGGAGTAAGGGTTAGCTCTTGATATATTGAGGGAGTTAAGGTAAGCTCTCGTAATATTTAGGGAGTTAAGGTAAGCTCTTGATATATTGAGGGAGTTAGGGTTAGCTCTTGATATATTGAGGGAGTTAGGGTTAGCTTTCGATATATTTAGGACGTTAAGGTAAGCTCTCGATATATGGAGGGAGTTAGGGTTAGCTCGATGTATTGAGGGAGTTTGGGTTAGCTTTTGATATATTGAGGGAGTTAGGGTTAGCTCTCGGTATATTGAGGGAGTTAGGGTTAGCTCGATGTATTGAGGGAGTTAGGGTTAGCTCTCGGTATATTGAGGGAGTTAGGGTTAGCTCTCGGTATATTGAGGGAGTTAGGGTTAGCTCGATGTATTGAGGGAGTTAGGGTTAGCTCTCGGTATATTGAGGGAGTTAGGGTTAGCTCTCGGTATATTGAGGGAGTTTGGGTTAGCTCGATGTATTGAGGGAGTTAGGGTTAGCTCTCGGTATATTGAGGGACTTAGGGTTAGCTCTCGGTATATTGAGTAAATTAGGGTTAGCTCGATGTACTGAGGGAGTTAGGGTTAGCTCTTGATATATTGGGGAGGTAATGTTATCTCTTCTTCACATATTTAGAGAGATGGGGTTAGCTCTTGATATAATGAGTCTCGATATTTTCAGTAAGGGAGGGTTTTCTCTCGATTGTTGAGGGAGTTAAGGTTATCTCTCCTAGTCGATATATTAAGGGAGAAAGGGTTATCTCTCGATATACTAGTATTGAGGGAGGCGGGATTAACTTTTGTTATATTTATGGAGAAAGAGTCATCTCTGGATACTATTGAGAGATGCGGGGCTAGCTCTAGATATATCGGGGGGGGGGGGGGGGGGGGGGGTAGGGTAAGTTCTCTGTATATTGAGGGAGGTTGGGCTAGCTCTTAATATATTGACAATGGAAGGTTAGTATCGGTATATATATAGGAAGTAGGGTTAGATAAAAATTCAAAGATATTGTATATATATAATGAATATTGAACAGTCGCTAAACCTGCATTATACTGTTAAGTAAATTTGAATTGGGTACTCGGTTGATTTATATGATTAAATTATTGATTCGTTAGTTGTTTGGAAATTCAGTAGCATCACGAGCAACTGGCTGTAACAACAGCAGCTGAGTGTGAAACTTATAGAACTGTAGAAAAATTTCGCCAAATGCATTGATGAATATTAAGCTTCATATTACACTCAAACTGCAAGTACGTATATTACACAGACACATCACATTATTTAGGTGTGGGGTGATTATATATTTGTTCATTACCAGAAAAATAGATAACGTTAGGTACCAGCGTTACGCATCTGTTGAAATTTCCTTGTAATTATATGTTTGTATATGGGCACATTTTCTGTTAGTAAATATATGACGTGTCAGGCAATGAATAGAACAATGAAGACATGTTCTAAATCCTATTAATTATGATTACTTTCGCTTCATGAAATACTGGTATATAAACTTGTTTTAGATTTATATATAAAGGGTTCACGTGATAGAATACGTCATCACTTTGCATACATTGGAGAACTGACATTTATTGTCAAAACATCCAAGCATTGTTATCTAACCGAATTCAAAACGCAATTCGTTTTTCTGATTCACCAGAACGAAATTTATTCAAATGACATTTAAATCTTTGAATAGTTCTAGGATTGTACTTTTGCAAGAATCCCTCAAACCAGGAACAGAAATCATTAAAATTTTCTATGCTAGTTTCATTTTTATTTCAATATCATTTTTATACTAGTTTCCAGTCAGTCTAGAAGCAGAAATCATGGTCATTCTGGAAACAGAAATCATATTCAGACCCAAACAATGTACAATAAACATACTTGTAGCCAGATTTGTTATATCAACAGACACATAGCATCATTTCTGAAAGGGGGAGACAGACTTATCCGAAGCGAGGGTCGGGGGGGGGGGGGGGGTAGTGCGTAACATGTAAAACTTTTATTTTAATTGTCAATTTAGTAATAAACCATATATAGTTCTTTATGTCCTCCCAGAAAAAGAGGAAGGGCCAGCCCCTTCACAATATTTTTTTTTATGTAAATTTAAGAATTTAACTACTCTCTCCCTTCCGATGCTACGAGCCAGATCAAACATTACCTTTCTTGAGCTTCCGACCGTGGATGGTTTAAATGTTTATTCTATATATCTATATGTATTCGGAAAGGAAAAATCCGTGATTTACATCCGTGGTCGGGACTGACCGTCAGGGGAATGACCCCGATAAGAATTGATCACAACGTACACCTGCGTACGTATGGACACGTGGACTCTGAACGGGGTAGTTGTCCTTGTTTACAGACCTTGCAAACAATCCGGCTTCAGACATGTACATACCAGCCATTCACCTAAGATTAAATGCATATTGTCACAACCCATATTAAAATTAAATTATCTCCTGGTATCTTTTATTCACGGAATTTCAAAGTTCACGTTTGGTTATATATCAGAAGTTATTTTGGGGACTTTTATTGTATCTAAATAATTGTTGGGTGACAATAGTGCCTATTTACGAATGCCCGCCTTCGCATATCAATGAGGTACTAAATGCAAAATAATCTTTAATAAAAGTCGGGTTCTGTCATCTAAGGTTTACGAATTGTCATGTGAGTAATCGTGGAATCCAGTTTATGGTTGAACGTATGAATTTTAAACGATTCCGTTGCTTGTGTTAAATTTTCTATTAATGCACAAAAATTAACACATCGGCGACTTCACAAAAATATCATGCATATATATACAGCTAGTGTTTAACATAGAGGAAGTGAAATAGATTGTAAATCTGCATTTACCAAGAATTTAAAAGCAATATGATTTTTTTTTTTTTAGAAAACTTGCCTTCCTCCTCCTTAACAGAGATCGGCCTATATTAATTGGTCTACTTTGTTTGTCTATATAGTATATCTTTATGAACGCGGTTGAATGCACTGTCCTTCATTGTGAGCATAGAAATAGCTGCTCTGTATTGAAATCGGAGATTTGAGTCTTTGGAGTCAGACTGTATCTGAGAGAATTCGGTTAAGGCTTATACTTTAGCAATGGGTGGATGTCGCAGAACCTTGATCCAATATTTCGCACGTTAAATTATTCTTCATTTTTTGCTAAACTTTATGCAAGTGTTACATTCATTAAATAAAAAAATGATTGCAGATATGTTCGTTTACATTGATGTTAATAATGAAACCATTTATACTTCAAGATTAAAAATTTCCTTCAATGAAACTTTTTTTTTCAAGAGAATAAGTACGTGAACATGGTAATTATCTTATTTACACAACTCAATATCCAAAGAACTGTGGCCATGAAGGGAAAACTTAGACCCCAACCAAAAGATTAATTTATTTAAATACCAATACTTACTGCGCTTTAACAAGTGCTTGCATGCTCCTATGGAGAATGACATGCAAGAAAACCGACTTGCTTGTTATCTAGTTTGAAGAAAGAACCCAAACTCAATGTGATTCATCCTGCTTAATCAGAAACAAGTGTTTTCCTACAATGCACAATGTATCATACAAATACACACTTGATCAATATAAGAGTCAGTGTACATATTTGTTTTGTCAATTAGTAATCAAAGCGTGATTAAACGATCCGGACGAAGTGCCAATTTTAAACGATTTTATCTTAAGTTTGTTTTGTGTTATAACGTTTATTTACGTATGCTGTCAGCAGATGGGTTGCAATTTGTTAAGTATATTATGAACGTTTTCCACATTTTTCTCTAAAAAATTATCATTCAACGTGCAGGAATTGATGCAATATTTTTTCTCTAATGTTCTGCGTTTTTTCTTCTTTTCGTTCTAGCTCAGGAATAACTTGAACATTCAACATGGCGGATATTATTCACAAAATATTCGGCCAAAAGCATAGCAGCAAACACTCCTCGGACAGCTCCAAGGGTGAGGGCGAGGGGTACAGCAAGCACCAGGCTGAATTCTGTAAGTATCGAGACTGCTTGGCCGATTTATCGTCTGATCCAGGGATATATATATATCCGTCTCTAGATAATGTCTGATCATTCTATGCGCTTTCCATGGCCAAACATGTCTCTTGATCTTTGTAAAAAAGAAAAAAATCAAACATTATTATCAATTGATCGCTTAATTTTTGTCTACGATCCTTTCTTTTTTTTTTCTTTGTCTGTCATATCATTTTAACTTGTCATTTTCATCGCATCCTTTGATTGTACAATTAATTACACAGTTATTCATGTTCTGTGAGATTCAGGCAAGGTTAAAGGTCAAGGTCGTCCTAGCTATTATAGCAAGGTTTCATCTTGTATCGCGGTAGGCGGGGGTCTCTTCACGTATGTCTCAAAGCAAAAATGATAACCAAGATCAACACAATATGTGTATGCCAATCGAACCTCTTTTCCCAAAGACCAAATGTTTCTAAAAACTTTGATATATTTTGCTTTTGAATGCATTTAATTCTTATTGTATATGGGACTAAAACTGTATGCACACGAAACATATTATTATGCCCTGGTCTATATTTGCATTGGATTTGCTCTTTAGAATTTCTTACGTTTTATAAGAGGAATAGATTTCAAGCCAGAATTGACGTAGATAACACTGAAATTGCTGATAAAGAATGTTTTATTTTATTTGATTTCTTCGAGTCCCACTTTGTTTGCTTCTGTAGATATATACGCTCTTTTTAGGGACTGCATATGCAGAATCAGAAGTTTGTCAATATTTGCATTGTCCTTTGGAGGGGGGGTTTCACTGTCTCTCAAGGACCTCCTTGTAGGACAGTTGTTTACTTACTTATATACAAGTGCACATGTTCAAAGTATTTCTAAGTTGGTGTCATTAACTTGAGTTACGACGACTAAGAGCGTTATCCTGCACGGGGTTTAAACCAAACAGCTCTACTCGCCTCAGCCAAGTTACATAGTCTTTTGTTTTCGTTGGTGTGTTAAACACACGGTACGGCTAATTCGACAGATTTAGCGGACTTTAATGAAACTACCGTATACTAGTATATCTGCGACATATATTAAGTTTTTTTCCAGCTGATTAGCCGATTATAATATACCCTGGTGGTTAATAACATATTTGAAGAAGTAAAGAAAAATAGCAAGCTGCATAATCTGGTTTGTTTGTGAGTAGACCTTGGGAGTTGTGGTAGCCTAGTTCATAGTCGGATGTTGGAATGAGAATTTCTGAGAATCTGTTGTGTTAATTCCGTGATATCATTGCCAGCATGAGTAAAGGGAAGGATAAAACTTTCTCCTGTAAGTATTTTTGTTTGTTTGAATCGTTGCATATTGCTGACTTTCGTATCAAAAATTAGATCTGAATATTATTAGTGTAATCTATTTGCGCCTTTTCCCCCTTCCTCTCTCATTTGCACGATTTAAAAAAAATGTTGGAATTTTGCACACGGATCCATGTTTAAAATTAAGCTACCTTTGGTTTATTTGTTCGTCCAAGAATTGATTTTTTTTTCAATGGTAAGTTGACTAGACTCATGTTTGAGTCGCGCACACATGATCGCTGACCATTTCATGTTTAAGGGAGAGCAGTCAGAATTGTAAAATTACATAGCTTCAAATCTGACAAAAAATATATAAAACCAATTATGTTTTTAATGTCTATATATATAAGTATATGTGAGTTTCTAATAACTCAAAAATTCTGTTAAAAGGGGGCGGGGGGGGGGGGGGCGAAGAAGAAAAAAAGGTAGAACGGACACCCTTAAAAAATAACTCCATCTTCATCGATGACAGATTTTTTGCTTTGGCACTGGTTATAAGACAATCTGTTGTAATCTATAAGTGAAATCTCGTGACCCTCACATTGATTCCTCCCAAAAAATCCTCCAAAGGTTGTACAAAAGCAGACACACAAAATCGCTGGCTTCTTCTTTATTTCTTGGACAAGGGTGACCGTCTGTGAATGCTTATATCTCTGTTCGACATCTGTCTTTTAATCAACCTATACAAGACTCAATAGCTGTACACAGGTCGTTCCTGTCTTATATATATGTTTTGTAAATGCAGATTACGGCTGAAAACAGCATGGTGTTGGCATACCATGTTTTGGGGGTTTGTGTTTCGCTTCGAACATTTTTTCTGGTTAAAACAAAAATGCAAACCGTATTATTCTGTCTTTAGTGTAAAAATAGTATGCGTTTAGTGTGCACGGATGTGCCTGATCAATCAGAAAGTCATGGGGCATCAATTAACATTTAGAAGTCAAAATTCTGTTCCAAATATAAACTCCAATGCAGACGTGCATGTCATACCAAGTAATTGGGCCTGATAAACGTTCGTCTAATTTCTCACTATAGGCGTTCGTTTTCTGGGTGTGTGTAATCAGCCGAGCGTCTGTGGGGCACAGCTGGAGAAATCTGATCTCCGCGGTCATTTCTTCCACAGAGTAACTAACCAGTGACGCGGCTTTTGGCCATCATTCTGCTGTCATTCATGTTAGAGACCATAAGAATGTCGGTTCCACATGACTGAACTAAGATGCAATTTTTAGGCATAGGCTAACGTGTATACCGTAATTTAAAGGCTAAAAATATCTCCTCGACTAAGGGCGGAGGAATATAGTTTTTCCCATGTTTAACAAAGAAAAGTTGGAAATTTAAGTGAATTGTGAAAATATAACTTGACGTCTGGGTCAACAATCGAAAAATGGATTTCTTTTTCGATTTGTTTGACTCGGAGAAAAAGAGAAGGGCGAATACAGACCCCCGGTTAAGGACGGGGAGTGGAGGGGAGCTCCCCCCACTCAGGAGGGAACGGGGGCACCATGTGCTTAGTTTCAGAAGATATGATAGTAACAGGGAATCGAACAGGATCCGGGACGAGCGGATGCGCCGGGAACTTCATCGTCTGTATCTGTGGAACGGTAGGTTGTCCTGTCTAAAATAGGCCCTCTTTCGCTAAATATAGATGTCTGATGGTAAAAATAACACTACCAAAGAGTCGTGTTTATCCAAGCATCTAAAGACTTTTAAAACGTGTATTGATGTATGAAGCCTTTATGTGTGTGCCCGAGTTTGGGGTATTTCTAGGGGAGGTTTTCCTTGGTTTTGTTTTTCGCATTGTTTCTCCCCTTTCCGTCATAAACATATGTACAGAATATATATATATATATAGGTTGCTCATAAAAAATGTCATAGAAATACAATAACTACAACTGTTCGAAATGTTATAGGAATACGATTATTATAGAACTGCTTGAAATGTTATAGGTAGAACTGTTCTATCATTATTGGCTATCGGTTTTTGAATGCTGTTCGACTCGGGTTAATTTTTGAGTCGCCACCCGTAAACATGGGGTAGAGTGACTAGAGTCTTATCCTTTGGTCTGGTTGACGAACAATCCGCGAAATTATGGGTGGGTCCATAGATTCTGCTGGAAAAATATCCTGATGCTTAGCCTGGTACTGCCTTTTTCATGGTGTGGCCTGTGGGTGACAGGCCAATCAGAATGATCAATCACCAGGCATATTTTTCTGTAACTACAATCATGCAAAGTTTTACCCTTAAAGTGTCAAAATTGGGTAAGAAGTAGGCTGCAATTTACAACATCTATGCCTTAATTTGTGCATTAAATATTGGGGCACACTGATCATCTAGAATAAATAATCGTATTTGAAGGAGGGGCTGCAAACGTAAGCACATTTGTTGCATATGATGAAATACCTGGAAACCAAATTTCCAAATCGGAACAAATAGTACAGTGTCCTCGGTATTTTGCACAGTTACTCTCACCCCCCCCCCCTTCCTCCTTTATACTGATATTTTTTCGGGGATAGGAATTATGTCTATAAATATTACATTTATATCAGTTTCGATTGATATAGGTTGCACATTTCTTATGTCTGAAAGATTGTACCCCTTTATAATTTATCAATGTAAGATGTATGCCAATCTCTATAAAAGCGTAACAAAGCATCCCTCGATAGACCGGGAATCCTCTTATTTTGAAGAGATTAGCCTAGATATGGGGATAGTAAAAATTAAGGGGAGGGGTTAGTATATCACTAAATATAATTTTTATTTCTAATAAATCTATTAATCCACCCCCAGACAAATAAGAGATAATTTTGAATAATGGAAAAGGATAAGACAACGGTTATCATTATAAGATTAACAGTATGGACCAGCTTGACCATTACTTTTATTTATTTCAGGTGCATGTTTGATGTCGTGTTTATCGTGAAAGTGTGTGTGGGGGGGGGGGGGGGGGGGGGGGGTAGTCAACATTTCTGTTGATGGGTTAATTAAGTAAAGACACAAAACGGTATTTGCCATAAATGATTTGTCCAGTGAACTTTATGGTTGATGAATTATTATTTATTGCATTGTGACTGTTGTCTCTAAAATACATGTATATTACGTCATCCTTGAAAATCTCTCAAATTCTCGTGAGATCTTAAATCAAACCAGACGAAAAATGGTGGTAAAAGTTTGAAGGCGGCAAATTTTGAGACTGGTTGTAACAACAAAATGACTCAAGATTACGAACCATTACCAGAAAGTATGTATAAGGGTATTATACATTTATAGTAGACAATTGTGATTTGAATAGCTTATATATAGTTAAGTTACATAACAGGGACATCTCCGAGGCATGGATGAATAATTTCAATAACGTCTTTTGACTCTTTACGGTTGAAGTTATATGATTTAAGAAGGATCTTATCATAAAGGTTCATGTATTTTTATGTATTTACACGGCCCGGGCTATCATTAATGATATCCAATTTGGTTGTAGAATTAAATATAGGCCCATAAATGAAATCGTGTCCACTCCTTTTAGGCCACGTCTCGCTTGAACCGGGTCGGGTCGTTTTTACACCAAAAGGTCCAAACCACAAAAACAGTCTCTCTTATGTTGATAAACGTAAATTCCTGTGTGGAGAGGGTATGTGGTACGTCTAACTCATGATACCCATTAAAGCCTAGGCGTGCACTTTACAACATTGAATTAGGAAAAGTTTGTTTTTCTTTCCATTCAAAATTTAAGTGATAAGAGTGACTTTATTGTAACATATATGTCGAATTGGGTTACTTATGCTTTTTACCCACATTTAACGTTCTTTTTACCCCATATATTTAAAATTTGTACTTCACCAGTGGAAATATGCGTTTAAACCCCTTAGGGAACCCCTGACATAAATAAATTGAGCACCATCATGGCGACTTTTATTCATCCGCGCGCGATGTAGTTCCTGGTATTTATCGCCAATATTATTTTACTGATTTTGCATCTGACTTGTTTATGTTTACAGATTTTTAGTTTACTTGTTTACATTGTCTTCTACTCGATAATCAGTTGGATTGTAAGAAGTATTGCACATAATTCGGATTGTGAGTTAGGAGAGAGGAGGAATTTTGTTTTTAGTTCATGGACGGTCGAAACAAGTTGGATTCTAAGAAGGTGATATATATCGATAAACAAGAGCAATTTTTCCCGTTTGTGTAATTTTCTTATACCTTTTGACACAATGGGAAATGCTGCTACAGCTAAAAAGGGAGACCCAGCTGAAAACGGTAGGTTTATCGTATATATTTTAGTGAATTAGTCGACAAATGCCAGGCTTGGCTAAATTTAGCAGTAGAATCTAAATATAGAGGTGTTATTGAGTATTATTTGACTTTTTTTCATATTTAACATTGAATGATAGTAATCAATATGGGAAAAGCGTCGGTTGTACGATATGACATTGATCAGAGTACAAATCATTACTGAAGAAATGCAAGACCCAAATTTATTATGTTAAGTAGTTGAAGTTCTATTATCATTGAAGCTGGCATCAAGCTGGCACCGGTTACTAGCTGTGTATTATCTCAATAGAAGCCAGAAGCAGGCACTTCAGAGAAGTCATTAAGAAATAAGTGTAGCTGGTCAGTAATGCACAATCTGATTGTGTAGTAAATGTATGCAGGGGAGGGATTTGAACTTTTGGATGTGTTAGGATATCCTGCTGAACAGCTGAACAATAGTTACAAAGAGAAAAGTGTTGTGTTGTGTATGTGAATCAAAGCTTACATGGAAAGTCTGATAACATTGGTGGTTGAATATTATTGCAATATTCAGTAGCCTGTTTATTTACTTCAGTAAAGATTGTATGATTTTCTAAGTTGGGCGTTAGTACCACTTATGCAGAATTCACATCTGTGGTCACCTTTGATAAACTTTCCTTTCACCTGACTGTACAACCCATGATACTAAAATACTGAACAGCTTAGTTGAGATTTTGATTTTAGTAATGATCAATATAAAGTTGTACTTTGTAATGGTTGACTACTCTATTAAAGATTTGATTTCAGAATATCTTTCTGTAAAAAAAAAAAACCCGCAGCATTTAATGTTCATCTGAATGTCTAACTTTTAGTGGGATGGGTTTTAGATGGATATATACTTTATGTTTATTTGTGTGATGCACAGAGTTAAAGGCGTTTCACATTTAAGTGCTTTGCTGAATGCAAAAATTAATGAAATCCGGCTTTGTTTATGGTTTGTCTCACTGTGTTGTGAATCTGACATTGATTTTGATATTTTGTGAGATGGGATAGTTTTGATAAAAAACTTTTTTTTTCAAAGCTAAGGCTGTAGAGCTGCATGTGTCATCTCAGTTGCTAGGGATCAAAAAGGATTAGAATATCAAATTTTGTTTATATAAGAAAAATATATAATTTAAATGTATTTAAAGAAGGAAGGGAAAATAATTCTTACATCATAAAATCTTTTCAATTCA